>NC_088930.1:27470000-27787500 GCF_038396675.1 Hydra vulgaris | reverse complement strand
ATATCTAATCGTAATCATTTTTTTCATCTTTTTCAAAAGAGCAACTCTCATGAGAACAAACAGATATTTATTATTGCAAGAAATTGGTGTAAAAAGGTGCTGCCAGATGCTAAGCTCTATTATTCTCAATTGACTGAATCTCGTATTTTTCTTAAACGTTAGGCTTTAGATGCTTTTAGAAAATCTTCAACAGCACTATTAACAAGGGTGGGTCTAACATTTCATCTCTCATTCCATGAATGAGAGATGAAATGTTAGACCTAACCTTTCATCTCAGAGAGGGAAAACGTCAGCCCAAGGAATGTCACTAAGAAAATTGTGAAAAGAACCCCAGCCAGCTTTAGGGTACTAGTAAGTAGTGTGATGATAGGGAGAGTTCGAAAAGGAAGAACAAGATAAAAGATTTAAAGAGGCCATCGCATGGTCAGAACCACCTAAAGCTGAACCACCTAAAGCTGAACCACCTAAAGCTTATTACCTCTCCCAAGGATAAGGCAGAACTACTTGCAAAGAACTTTTCTTCTGATTCAACTTTCAAATCTTATGGCCATTCTCTTCCTTCCACTCCAATTAAATAGTCTAACCCATTGTTAGAATTCAAATCACTCCAGCTTCCGTTGCTAAAGTCATCTTGATTAAATTCTTCTACAGTTTGTTTTCCAGACAACATTCCTGTCATTGTCTTACAAAAGCCTTGTTGGGAGCAAACCAGAATAAAAAAAAAAAAGAAGAGTAGCATTGACATAATTGTTTAAAAATGTAATAATAATAGATTTTAAATGGAGGTTTAATGTTTAGAAAAACGTAGAAAAATTGATCAATATTTTTTTAAATGGTAGAAAAATCAATGGGTAATTTTTATTGCCTGATGGTTAAGTGCTAAAACAATATTTTGTGCCTTAAAATATTTTTTAAATTTTTATAAAGTAATTGAACAATAGATAATCCAGGAAATATAAACAATTTTATAATATTGATATTATAATTAATATATACCAAGTTTAACTTGAAATAAAAGTTTGCCTGATAACTTGTAAAGCTAAAAATTTTTTGACTATTGCATGAAATTTGACTATTTAAAAAATCAGATGTTTAAATTAATTTTCATGCTTTGAAATCACCTTTTTACATATATTTTTACATAACAACTTGGAATTTTGATTAATTAATTTCTTTTGTTTGGGGAACTTTATCAATTTAAATATTCATTTTAATAATTAATAATATAATTTTTTTTCTTCTTTTTCCAAAGATAGATTTAATAGTAAAACTTTTAGGATAAGTAAATTTATTTAATCATTTTTTATCATTTTTAAATTATTTTGACTGCGTAACAAGATTAAATAACAAACTTGAGATTTCAACTTAAGGCGGTTTCGAGTCTATGGTTATTATTTAAATTTAAAACTAAATAATTTTAATTAAAAAACTATTTAACTTTACGAGCAATTTTTTTAAATACTTAAAAATCATGATTTCCTTTAGTTAAAAAATTTCAGGATCACGAATTTCCCATCTGACCATCGCAATCTTAATTTAACCCTTGACATGGTTCTTTAATTTATTAAATAATTAATCATTAAAACCAATTTATGTAATGTAATAATAAACATTTTTTGCAAATTATTTTTTAAGCCGACATTATATGTTTGCATTTAATTGTGCAAAATATTATTACACTTTAAATCAGATAATTAAAGGATTTAATTTGTGAAAGAATAAAGTGAATAAAAAATTATTTGATCATTTAAAAAACTTTTTTTTAAAAAGTCTAAGATAAAAAAACTTAAGACCTATGTAGGATTTTCCCATAGCCTCTTGGGGAGCAACTGAATATGTGCAAATTTCATAAGTGCAAATGAAATAAATGAGCAAAATTAAACATGTGAAAAAAGTAAGCACCTGAATATGCGCAAACTGGCATAAGTTCAATGAAAAAAATTGCAAAGTAGTTGCAAAAACTAGCATAAGTGTGAACTGGCATTAGAATTTGCAATTATTGACATAAGCGCAAATTAGAGTTAGTGCGAACTGTTATAAGTATAAAGCAGTTGCAAAAACTGCTTTAAGTGCGAATTGACATAAGCTGGAACTGACGTAAGTGCGAATTAGTTGCAAAAAACTAGTATAGGTGGGAACTGGAATAAGTGCAAAATGACATAAGTGAGCAAAAAGAATTTGCAAACATTAATAAGTGCGAACTGGCATAAGTGCGAATTGGCATAAGTGCAAACTGGCATAAGTGCGAATCAACATTAATTTCACTTCTGATGATATCCCTTTGAACTTTGCTTGTTCTGCTAGTGTAAAACTACAATATATGAGTAGTTTTGCTATGGGATGGAATATATATGAAGCACCTTGAAAACATGTCTGTAGATAACAGATATGTTTTCAAGGTGTTTTATATATATTCCAGATTTGTCTAAAATTATCTCCAGTGTCTGACTGTGTGTCAATCTACCGTGTTCCTAATTGAAACAGACTGGATTACCTATATCATATAAAAACTGTTAAATTTGCATTCCAATGCCAAACATTGTTTTCAAGGATAGCAATGATAGCAAGGATAGCTCCTCTAACTGTCATAACCTTTTTGACAATTTATGTTTTGCATAATCATCTCCATTGACAGTAGTGAAAGGTTTTGCTCATGACAATTTATCATAAACGTTACACATTTTTAAAATGATGAAACCAATTTCTGCAAATTTGAAATAATATCTGAAATAATACTTCACACACCCAATATTTTCTATTTATAGCTGCACTATCAGCACCAAAACAAAATTTAGTTTTAAAGTTATCAATATCTACTGATTCATCGCAAAGCCAAGCTATACACTGTGATGTTCTTTTTTTATACCTATAGCTAAGAAAGAGGCAGCTTATCTTTAGCTATAAAGTATAGTACCTCAAATTTTTTTCTTGTTAAAAATATCAGTTTGCTGCATTTCTTTATGCAAGTTGTTTAATTTATCAACTTGTTTGTTCACATTCATTACTTAAATTTTCATTACTAACTCCAAGCCTTGTTAAGAAACATTACGCAGCTCGCATTTTGCTTGCGAAAAGGCAATTTGCCTACGCGTTCAGCAGTTTTGCGTTACGCAAAAACTTTTATCTTTTAGAATATTTAAATTATCTTTTGATATTGTTTATGTGACATTTATTCAGAAGAAATAAAGTCGTAAGTAAAAGCATTTAACCGCAATTGTAAACTAATAGATTTTTTGTTAAAAAACAATTTGTTTAATAATTTTTTTGTTGTTGTTAAAAATTAGTTAAAGAAAATAAAGTGTTTTAAGTTTTATCTTTAGGAATTAAATATATAAATTCCTTTTAAATATATAAATTATTTTTTGTCATAATAGTTTAAAAAATGCACGATTTATTTTGATGTAAATATTTTATTAATAAGATATTTTATTTTAAGTTTATCGTCAATTCAATAACGTAAAGTTTTAAAGACGTTTGTTTAATTTATGAAAATTAAACTAAATTTGTTTAATTTATGAAAATTAAATTAAAATAACGAATATGTTATCGGTAACTGATAAAACTCTTTATTATTTAAAAACACTATTAAAAAGAGTCCACAATATAAATAAGAAAAAATTTATTAACAGTTAATAAAATAACCAAAAAACCAACTGTAAAATTATAAGAAAATAAACAAATATTATGTTACATTTACAGCATAACATTACAGCATAAGAGTTACAGGCCTTGTTACGAAAACTCGTAACAAGGCCTGTAACTCTTATGCTCTATAATGTGGCAATCCATTTGCATGACCAATTTAGCATTGTGCTGAATTGGCTATCTTCATTTTTTTTTCAGGTTTTCATCAGAGGTCAGTAGTGAACGATAATTCAAGAAGTAAAGAAAAGGACTCAGTGAGAGGATTGCCAATCATTGTTATATGCCAGTATTGCAATAGTTGTTTGCAGTAAATAACTTAGTTTTGAGAAAAAATTTACAAGTCACTGCAAGTCCCAATCTGTTGCAGAAGTGAGATTAGATTTAAGATCGGCTACATGTTCTTAGTGATCGAAAAAATAAGACTTTTTGTAAAGAGCGGAGTATAGCTGTGTTGATAGCAAATTGAGTCACTTAAATCATAAGGTTGTCAGGAAGATCATTAATGTAGATAAACAAAACAGGACCAAGAACTTTGAGGTAACCCAGAAGTTACTGGAAATGAAGCAGATAGTTGGCTTTTAAGGATGACTTTAATAATGCAGTTAGAAAGCATGATTTGATAACCTCAAAATTTTTCCCAGATACACCATATGAAGCAAGCATATGAAGAAGACCCGCATGTCAAATTTTATCAAAAGCTTTAGATATGTCAAGAGCAATAGCCCTTGCCTTGCTACCTCCATTTAATGCAGAATAGAGTCTTTCAGTCACAGCAGTTAGCAAGTCAGCCATAGAACGAGAAGATCAAAAACCGTAATGAATGTCTACCAATAAGTTATTTGACTAAAGGTGGGATTGGAGAACTTTTTGATCTAAGACTCAAAGTCCTTGCCAATAATAGAGAGAAGACTGATCGGACGACAGTTGGAATGGCACATTCTAACCCTTCCAACTATCAATTGGGTAAATATAGTTCTAGTTGAGAACCCCATTATTATGCGTATTTATATTCACTAGATGATCGGGCCTGTAAAAATACAGGTTTTTGTAATTCTATTTCACACAGACCCTTTCTAAACTTTTTCCTTACATATAAATCCTAGCCTACCAGGTACATAAAACACGGGTTTTTACCAAACCTACCATTTCCTTATTTACTTATAATATTTTTGAGCAAATAAATTCATTTTGAAAAATTGCTTAAGGAGCAAAAAAATTAACATGCGCACCTTTTCCAAATAAATAGAGGTTATACATGATTTATAATTAGGTTCTCTAAAAGAGGTTTCTTTTAAACATATCATTGATTGCTCAGTGGTTTAGTTTAGTCATCAATGTTGTTGTTTTTTTTTTTTTTTTTTTTTTGGGGGGGGGGGGGGTTAAGACCTTTCCATAGCGCAATAAATTTTAATATTTTTTAAATCTTTCTTATATATTCATAGGAAAAAAATAATAATATAGCAATATATCACAACCATAGCTATAAAACGCTAATCTAAAAATTAGGCCAAAAAAATTTTGCGCAGTGACATTAGTTTGTGGCAAAAAAAAATTTATTTGTCAAGTTTGCTTTTGCATTAATTTAACATTTTTTTGATTATGGTGCATACAATTGCACAATAAGTTATAAAACTGGTACAGATATATATATAATGTGAACGAAAGTGTACGCAAATATCTAACTTATATAAACTTCACAGTATGTAATGTTAAAATATAGTAAAACATTTCAAGTTTCACAGTTTTACTTTCATTTAAAATTGCATTGTGGCAACATTTACTCAATATTGGTCTATAGCATTTATTTCCATTTTATAAAGTCTTTTATTTATTATCTAGTTTAAAATTTTCATTAGTAAACATGCCAGTGGTTAGTTTCCAAAGCTTCTGAATGAAAAAGTATTGGTTAGAATCTTACTGCTGCCAACATTATTTGTTTAATCTTTCTCCGTTTTTTTTAAATACAAAATAAAACACTTTTGAAGTTTTATAGATATTATATACATAACATATATAAAGAAATTATACACTATAACAAACAAAAGGATTTTTAAAAAAGTTAAAAGTTCTAAAAACATCAAAACACTGGGAGAAATTGTTGCGTATGTGTCATTTGTTGTGGATGGTTTGAAAAAAAATTAAGGTCTGAAATTTAACAAGAAAAAATTTAATAAGACAGTCCTGCTACTCCAGAAGTTGCTGTGAAGACAATTTTAACAATTACAAGTCTTTTGCTTTAAATATATATAGCTAGATTGAAAAAATTGAAAATATATTTTGATAAAGAGCGGATTTGAACCCTCACAAAATGACACTGATAACAGAGCATTAAATCCACTTAAATAATGTTTTATACAGGATCGAATGTAATATAAGAAAACTTTTCTAATAATTACAAGTCTATTTTGCTCAAGCTGTTTTGTTTTGAATTTTTGTATTCATGTTATTGTATTTAAAAAAATTGACAAACGTATTGTCTTATCCAAGTGGAATATTTGAAACTTCGATTTTAGATTTGCCTCTCTTGATAATATTTATTTGCTAAAATCATCATCTTAGACCATTAAATAAGATACACGAGGCTTTTTTGTAAATCGTTGAAGTCAAAACTATTTTGTGTTTGTGGCGTCAGTTGGTGGAAAAAATTACAATAGTAATAAATACAAACTCTTATCCATGAAATGACATCCAGTTTTTTTTTCTAGTTTTTTATATTATAGTTTTAACAGGAACCTTTTCGACTTTAGGTTAAACTGGTAGACTTACATCCTTACTAGTAATGAGTTCTTTATCTTCGTCTTCTGGTTTTTTTCTTCAGTACTATATAGTATTCTTAACCAAATAAAAACACCAATGTTTTCATACAATCTTTTGTTTATGAACCACAGCGCTGGTTTTTCTTTGAAGAAAAAAAGGGAGGGGTAGAGAGAAAAAGAGCAGAAAGTTTTTTTCATTATATTTATACATTACATTTCATACTTTATTTTAAACATTTGGAATTAAAGTGGGGAGGAACAAGACATGTTGTTGCAATCTATGTGGTTGAAAACAAACACTTTTTTCACTTTGATTCATTTTTCATTATATTAATTAATAATTGTAAATAAATTTCTTTGCAGTAATACTTCTATTTTGCTTATTATCATTGTTATTCTAGCATATCTCTTTTACATTCAAAAACTTTGCAAACTAACCACTTGGCCTTGCTGGCATGTTTACTAACAAAAATCTTAAACTACATAATAAATAAAAGACATTATAAAATGGAAATAAATGCTGTATATCAATATTGAATAAATGTTGCCACAATGCAATTTTAAATGAAAGTAAAACTGTGAAACTTGATATGTTTTACTATATTTTAACATTACATAATTTGAAGTTTATATAAGTTAGATATTTGCGTACACTTTCATTCACATTTTCTAATAAAAAAAAAAGGTGCTGCGACTCTTTCTTGCCACTACCTAAGTTGCAATGGTAGCCAAGGGTTTCGTGTCAAAAACGCTCGAATGAGCATTACTATTATGTTACTTAATATATAATAAGATTATTATTATTCAAACTCTTTGATATTATATAACTATATTATTATACATGACCATCTTATACATGGCCATAACACTCATACATACATGTTCATACACATACTTACTGAAATTATATTACACCCTACATAAACTACACCAACCATGAGTATATTGAGTATAAGAATAACAATATATATATACAATGAGTATATAATTCAACTGTAGCAGTTCTTCAACTTCAACTATTCTTTTTTTTTTTTTTTAAACATTTTCCTTCCAACAAGGCTGCAAGCAACCACTAATTAAGTTGGAAGTTACTGGAAGAGAAAAGATAAAGATTGTAGAGCAAGATAACGATTGACAGACGACTTAAAGGATTGCAAACTATATGAATCAGGAAAGCAAGATGAAGGAAGCGAATTCCTAAGGACTGATGTTTGAGGAAAAAAACTAGACGAATAAGAGTTTTTGGAGCACTTATTGAGGGTCACAGAAAAAGAAAGAGGCTTAATTGAATGGCGAGTAGCACGAGAATGATTGGAAAGAAAGGATTCAATAATCATAAAGATGTTACTAGATGCACTATAAGAAGAAAGCTTATGGAGAAGACCAGCATGCCAAACTTTATCAAATGCTTTAGAAATGTCAAGAGCAATGGCCTTAACCTTTCCACCTTTATCTAATGCACAATAAAACCTATCGGTTATTACTGTTAGCAAATCAGCTATAGAACGAGAATATCGAAATCCATATTGATGATCAGAAAGTTATTAGATTCAAGATAAGAGATTAAGTGTTTGTTAATTAAAGACTCAAAAACCTTGCTTATGATAGGAAGAAGACTAATGGGACAGTAGTTAGACGAATCCGATTGCTCTCCAAAATTTTTGAAAATAGGGATAAAAGATGCCGCTTTCCAGCAGGCTGGAAAACAAGACTCTAATAAGCACTTGTTGAATAGTTTTGAAAGTATAGACGATAGCTCCGGAGAACACTTCTGCAAGACTATAACAGGTATATTGTCCAGGCCACAAGCTGTAGAAGAGTCTAAGCAGGAAATCACTTTAGATACAGAAGCTGGAGTGATATGAATGTCAAGCAATGGATCAACCTGTTTGTTAGCAATATCAGGTAGAACGCAACTAGTGGAATAAAGAAATGATGTTGATAAAAAATTCTTAGCAAATAATTCAGCTTTGTAGTTAGGTGAGGAGACAAAGTCTGAACCATACAAAAGAGGTGGAATTAAAGATTTGCCCTTACTACTGATACTATTAAAGATTCTCCAGAAGTCAGGAGAGCTTAATTTTTGTGATGAAATACGAAATTTCATGACCTGAGAATAGCAGGCTTTGGCGTTAGATAAAACCTTTATACAATGATTTCTAGTAGTAATAAACAAACATCTGTTTTCTGGAGAAATGGTTTTGCTCATAGATATGGAAGTAATGGTTTCGATTGGCAATTGCAGCAGCACAATGTGAGGAAAACTATGGAGAAGAGTGAGGCTTGACCTGGAATCATCAAGAGGGAATAAAAGATTACATGCCAACATGAATCCATGAAGTTATGTAAGAAGCACAATTGTCAATAGGAAGATGAAAGCTACCACAGAGTTCAGGAAACCTGACTACCAGCCGGCCTCAGAACCATAAAACCTTAGAGCTTATCTCCTAATGAGGGTACAACTCTAGATTTTTAGTTTTAGAGATGAACCCTCATTAGGAGATAATAGAATGAGTTGCCTAGTCATAAAAACAGAGACACAAGCAAAACTCATGCATTGAGTCAAGAAGATCCTGCATTCAACATCCTAAACCGGAAACAATGTATTAAAAATACATCTGTGCCAGCCTAGTAGATAAAGAAGGGGTGCGAGGCTTTTTTAGGTGTCTTCATTTTGTAATTAATTCTCTGTCAGTTTTTTAAATAACTTATTACTAGGGGCAAAAAAAAGTGCAAAGAGTAGTTAATAAATTCATTTATTCATTGGAACAACTTAGCGAACAGTAGGAAAAAGTTTGAAAGGGAATAAAGATTAGAAATAAAAATAGAGAGAAAAGAGAGCAAATAGTAGGAAAAAGCTTGAGAAAAAAAAGTTAAGAAACAAAAAGATTAAAGAAGAAAAAAATAGCAATAAAGTACAGTTAAAAGAAAAAATTCGTTAAATAATAAAATAGATAAAATAATAAAATAAGATAATGGAAAATTATAATAAAATAAGAACTTTAAATAAAAAGAAAAAAACCCAAATGATTTCACAACCAGTAAAGTGAAATTAAGATTAAACAAGTAAAAAAAATCGCATGCGCATACAATATACATTAACAAAGCAGCACAACAATAAAAATATTTTAGAAGCTTTTTCAAAAATTAAATGTTTTAAAATTTAGTATTTTCTAAATACATGGAGGCCTTGTATTTAATTCTTTCTTAGACCTTATTTTTCAAAACTTAATTTTTTTAATCAGTGAACCTTAAACAAAACAAAAAATATATGTTGACTATAATTATATAAATATAATAGTTATAGGTAACTAACTATATATGTAGTTATGTATATGTCAACAATATTTTCCCCAACTTCTGGTGTCCTTTTATGCCTTTTTTGTTATAGCTTCTAAACTAATCACTTTGTAAAAGTAAACTAAAAAAATGTATAATGGATTACAATGACACATTACAATGTTCTGCAATAGTGTTGATGTATGCATGAAATAATTCAACTATTGCAACACAACATGAATTTTGACAGCAATACTCAAAAAAAAATTTGATTTTCACCACAGTTTAGTGATTGATAGCTCTATTTGAAGAAGCAGGGACAATATCTTATGATCCCAATATCATACAAACAGGAAAAACACAGGCACTGCATTTACATGAAAGATCATGTACCCAAAGAAAAAAGTAATATTAACTCTTATATCTTTTCGCAGCGATTAATTCCCATATCTTTTTGGAAGTGATACAAAATTGTTGCTAGCACAATAAATTCATAGGAATTGCTTTATTAAGATGCAGCAGGAGTTATACAAACTAGGTGACTATTTTTAAGTTCATCTAGTGCAGGACTAAAATAAACTTCTGATATCATGGCTTTTATACTTTTAAAAAAATATTCCCATTGAGTATGGCTTGACACTTTCAGATTAACTTTAAATTTTAAAAATAATAGATATTTTACCATTTGTCCACCATTTGTTGATGCAATAAAATTTCTTATATCAATTATACAACTTAGTGAGATAATTCTGACTTTTAATAGTGTTCTTAACACTATCACTTTAACACTATCATTTATCCCTAAATTGATTCTGTGTCCACTATACAGTTTATACCATGTTTTGTTGTTGATTTTTAAAATTCTACTTTTCAATCTTTCATATTGCTTGTGTTGTCATACAACTGACCTCGGCAATCAGCAATTTTGATTCCTAATACTTTAATTCCTCAATGTTTGCTAATTTTATTCCAGTTGATGACATATTTATAAAGATTAAGAAAATTTTTCAAACACTTAGCATTTGGTTTGCTACTCTAACATACCAAACAATGATGAGCAACTAGTCTTTTTTGCAAAAATCCGGTATAGAATTTATCATTATAGAAAAGTAATTAAATGATTTAATATTACTTAATATCATATGTAAAACTCTAGCTAGTTGTAAGATAATTTTGTTCTGAATTTTCACAGAAAAATATGTAACTCTTTTTTCCAATTCAGTTATTCATTTTCAGTACTGAAAAAATTATAATTATAATAAATATATCGAACTATAGACCCCCTTAAACTAGGGGACCCAATGCAATTGCACTTGTTGCACTTACGATAGTACAGCTCTGTAGAGAAAAGAATATGATAAAAAATAAATGTGTTAGCACTTAAATGGAGTCCATTTATTTATTTACTTTTTAAGTAATTTAATTTTAAATGGTGGCTGCAGGCAACTACTAAATAAAAGTTACCAGAAAACAAAGAATATCGTTAAAGGGCAAGAAAACATTGATGTCTTAAAAAAATGTAAACTGTATGAATCAGGAAACATGAAAATGGGAGAGAATTGATCACAAAGCAATGATACGAGTGAAAAAAAAAAAGTTTTTAGGGCATGAAGGGTGAAGGGACAGAGACAGTAAAAGTAACATTAAATAACTAGTCACACAAGTTTATGTTATGACAGAACAAAAATGATCATTTGAGCAGCGACTATAATAGTATTTGAAGAAAAGAGAAATAGATGCAACTATAAAGCAATGCAGTGAAAACTCAAACCTGGCAGATATGTATATTTATTTTCCGTGAGAGGTCAGTTGTAAAATATAATCAGAGAATAAATAAAATAAGTGTTGCCATTCATTGTTGAAATAACAGCAACACTGCAATAGTTATTACAATAAATAGCTGGGTTTTGTTGAATTAAAATTTACCAGTATTTCAAGTCAAATAAGACACAATTACAATCAAGATCAGCTCTCTATTAAAAAGTTGACTTTTTGTCAAGAGTGGAGTATAGCTATATTGTCAGCAAATAGAGTTACTTTAGATGTAACATTGTCAGGAAGATCATTAATACAGACGAGAAACAATAAAGGACTAAAGAAAAATGCTCAGTAGCTTAATAGTTACTGGAAGGGCAGATGCTAAGTATCATTAGGAATCTTTCATAAAGTATATACGAGGTATGGGGGTAAAGAGTTACCCAAAAACATACAAATGCGTACAAGAGAGAAAGGTCCTAAATCAGTAGTTTTACTGCATGCATATTTTATTGATGCCCCTTAGGTGTTTACTTAATATCAATAATTTTACTATTTATAAAATTTATAAAATATCTAAAAGATGAAATTGCATTATAAGAAAATGTTAAAAATATATTGATAGCTTAAGCTTTATAAAAATAAAAATTGACATTAATTATATAATAACTAGTTAAAGGTTTTGTCAAGAATTAAATAGTATCTAACAATTCAAAGTTAATGTTTAATAATTAATATATATATTTTTTGCTCTATTAAGCTTGAGACACTCTCCAATTTTCATAAGGTAGCATCTCTTTCTCTTTTCTACAAATACAATCATGGTGGCTGCTCAAAAGAGCTATCATCTCAGGTTTCATCAACAAAAACATATTCTCGCTGGACTTGTCATCTGGCAAAGTTGTATCCTTATAGTTGTATCCTTAGTTGTATCCTGTCCCAACAAGTCTTTTTTCAACTGTTTCCTTACTCTTTAAAACTATTCTTTGTTTTCTAGTAACTCCCAACTTGAAAGTGGGTGCTTGCAGCTTTGTTGTGAATTAGTTTAAAAAAAATAATAATAATAGTAAACTTTAAATATTATTTTATAAAAATACTTAACGCAAACATACTAGTATATTAATAATCTGCCTAAAAAATGTGCTATTGTATCTAAATATATTACACTTATTAAAATACTTTTTACAAGTTAATAACATTTGCATTAATTGATTTTAAAATACTATTAAAAAAAAATGACCTGAAGATAAACTTAACATGTCTAGTAAATCATAGTCCTTCTTATTTTTCCTTCAACTCACGTATTAGTGTGTAAAAAAAATGCGTAGTTTGATTTAACATTTGGCCTAAGAAATATTTTTCAAACTTAACTCTGTAAACTTAAAATATAATTTCAATACAAACATATTTAAAAATACTTACCTAGCTGCTTCAAGTAATGTTTCTGCTTCAGCAACAGGATTATTTAATGTATTTTCACATCGAGCCTTTGCAAGACAACAAAAACCTGCATACTGAGGACATTCTTGTTGTTTTAAAAACCTTGAAAGAGTACCAAACTGCTCAATAGCCTCCAGGAAATTTGGTTTTTTCAAAAATCTCTTTTTAATATTATTATTAATATTGCGATAATTTTTGAATACATCCAGCTCCCGATCCATTTTTAAATTCTTAATATTTCTATATTGCTAAACACTTTTTATTTCTATTCATTTTTGATCTTTATCAAAAAAAGTTTGATTACTTATAAAATTAAAAATTAAATTTAATTATTTTAATTAAAAAAATTAATTCAATTTAATTTTTTTTCGTAACTTAAATTTAATGCGGCTACTTTTTAAGCAAATCGGTTGACAATTTAAAATACAAATAATTTATTTTAAAATACCATGTAAATAATGTGAATGTATAATAGTAGGTTCGCGTAAATCCGGATTTTACGGAACCGTTTTTCGGCCAAATTCTGTGACACGCTTTTTCAAGTTTGTTGTTCAAGAGTTGCATCGAAACTTGCTTTGCTCTATTATTCTTTTAGAAATATATATCAACATAGATATTTTTTGAATACTAAAATTATGGAACTTTAGTTTTGCATGGATTTCTTTGATGTAAAATTTTATTTATTATTAATTTGATTGTTGTTAAAAATTTGCTTGTTTTTTGGACATCAAGTATACTTGATGTCCTTGATATACTTGATAATATATATATATATATATCAAAGGAATGCTGGTTCATTTTTCTAATATATTCTCTCACCTTTAAAAACCTTTTTTCTTACTACCTCCCTAATTTTATTAGAAAAAAAGCATACTCAGACACCTTAACACTATACCTTAATTAGATAACTGTTTTAAGCTTCAATAATGCGATACACTCACATATAGATTATTTAATTGTACTAAATTGTAATATCATTAAATTTACCATTATTTATATATATTAATTTTTATTTATAAAAATAAAACTTTTTTTTCTGCTATCATAGGGCCAAAAACGAAGTTTGTGTTTTATGGTGAATGCAATGAGTATTTAACTGCTAATTTTGAATTATCGCAAATAGCCATTGACTCTACAGAGTGTAATACAGTTCACAGAAATGAACATATTTTTTTATTATTTACAAAAAATAGTGATTCGTTTCTCAAAACATCTCAACAAGTCACTAAACATTTTAAGATAGACCATATAAAAATCAGGTTAGGAGTCTCATAAATAAATCATTTTTTTTGGGCTAGAAATTTTAACAGGGCTGAGGACTGTAAGCGTTTTTTTGAATTTTGCAATAAACCTATTTAAAAAGTGTATCAAGTTTGCCTAATATTGTATAATCATCAGGCTCCTCAGATGTTTCATATACCAATACGAATGTTTTGTCTCCTTTAACTGGTGGAACATCAACATAGGCAGGTTATAGTGAAGGAGACGTAACTAAATATATATTTAGAGAGAAATTAGGCCCTAAAAAAAAAAACTAAAAGGTAGGTTATCTTACTTGTCTTCTCGGTTTGCTAACTCTTACAAAGAATGTCGGAGCAAGATAGCACTATTAAAAGCTGAATTAAACAGCATGCCAAATCAATTATGTGTTCTAAGACAATATGTTAAACAAAAAGAAAAAATAATTAAAGCTTTAAGGGTAGAAATACCAGATCTGAAAACACAAAAAAATAAAATTACAGTTAACAGATTCATTACTTTAAAGCTAAAAAAAAAGCTTTAAAATTAAATGAAAAGCACAAGTTAAGGCAACTCAAAACTAAGCATAATGCTGCTATTTTAACAAGTAACAGGGTAATTGCAAGTTTGGAGAATGATTTGCTTCAAATTAAGGAGGAAAGAAATGTCATTGTGCCAGAAGATTAAAAAACATATTCATTACAAATAAAAATAATAATTTATAATATGTTGTTAATAATAATTTATAATATGTTGTAATATACCAACAGGTAACATTCCATATCTTATGAGCAAAATTGGGCATTATATGGGTGTTATTTTTAGTAATATTCCTCATCGAATAACTGTTGAGCAAAAGGCTCGTGAACTTGGCAGTGTTTCAGATTTGCAAGTAGCAGAGTGGGCAGTGCATAATACTAATTTTACTCTTGGGTTTGATGCTACAACACAAGAAAGTGTCCACGTTAATAGCATTAACTTAACATCTAAAGATAAATGTCTTGTTATTGCTGTAGATCAGTTACCATGAGGAACAGCATTTGATTATAAAAGTCATATATGCACTTCAATTGATTATATGGCATTTTTTTATTTAGATTTTTACCAAAGTAGGTTTGTTGAATTTCGTAGCTCGGTTATTGAAAATATATCTAACACAATGTCAGACAGAGTTGCAGTCAACCATCTTACTATAAGCAAAGTTTGTGCAACCACGGGCAAGAATTTGAATGAGCTGAACTGCCATTTGCATCCTCTTGACACAATTGCAGTTTCATGTCGCTTAGCATTACAGTCTCTTGAGCGTGAGAGTTGTTAATTATTTGGAAATGATTGTATGACAGTTAAAGTTGTTTTAGCCATGAACAAAATGAGGTTTATAGACGTCAAAGGTGACCCATAAGGATTTGTAAATTTTTTATATGAAAACGATCTACTACGAAGTATTATTCCTAAATATCGTGGAAATCGGCTTCATATTCTTTTTCATACTTGTTTCATTTTTATGAAGCTTTACAGTAAATTTAAACATTTCTTCACAATTGGAACAGTTGAATGTAAAATCTTGCAAGCAATTCTAAGACGGGGATTTTGTAAAAAAACTGCCATAAAAGAAATGTGCGTGCTTGCATTGTTTGGAAAACTCCTTACTGAGCCTTGGATGACAAAGTTTTATGTTTTAGCTGAGGATGCAACTTTTGATCATGTTTCTGGTATTCAGTTAGTGAAAAAAGTTTTGCTAATAGTTACAAATTGTAAATCTAATCCAGCTGCTCAGTTTTGCAGAAGATTATAATTTTTTGGGAATACTCTTGCCCCTAATATTTTAAAATCAGTATATGCTCCATTGCTAGCCACTGACACTCGTAAAAGCTTCATTGATAACCAGCTTAAAAAAATGTCTTCTGCTTGTCTTGATGCTGTGAAAGTTGCCTTGAAGTGACAATATAAAAGGTATTTCAGAGACACTAAAGGTGGTAAGAAGCGCAAAAGTTTTTTACTGTGTTTTAATTTTTGTTTTTCATTTTAATTTTTTGAACACTATTTTAATTTTTTAGGAGTGATTTCTTGATTTGGCGCTGAAGCCACCTTGGGCCTAAATCAAAAGAGGCCTTCCGCATATGGTCCCAGAATGGCGGTAAAGACCTGCGTTATTTTAAATACAAACCTCCTGGTGGCAGAAGGGATAGCAGAGGATTCAGTAATGTAGTTATTAACAACTATAAATATACTTAATAATAAGTTTATATAGATTCACTTGGCTGATTCTATATACATTTATTGATAGGTGCATGTATAGTGTGTATGTATATATTAATTAAGTTGATACTTGTATATAATCTTTTTGTATATTAATTTAGTATGGTTGAGTTTGATTTTTTTATGAAAAATGGGTGTTTTATATAAATACTATTTATTATTACAAAAAAATAATATTTAAGTTTTAACCCACCTAAGCCAAGATGTGAGAGGAGTAGAGCTTCCGAATAATACCCTCTTGCACCCATTTCACTTGTTTATCCCTAAAACCTTTCTTTCTTTTGATACTAAATTGCATGCATTTAGATATGAAGATACTGAAAAATAATCTTGATATTGGGTGCGCCCGAAGCCAAAAGGACTTCTAGTCTATCAATCTAAAGTATCAAAATCATATTTTACGGTACCCTGTTAGAATATATTAAAAAATACAAATAAAAGTTATAAATTTCAATTAAACAATATTTTCATTTAAAAAATCTACATTTTTCAATAGAATAAAGAGTTTTGTAGACCCTTCTAGTGTCCTTTGTACACCCTTTGTATACATATTGCCTTTTGTTAGACCTATTTTTTGATACCAAGTCGTATGTATTTTAATAAGAATTGACCAAGTTATGACTTTTTAAGTTAAAAAAAAACTCAAATTTGATCACAGTTTCTTCAAGAAATCCATATATCAACAATTCGTTACTCAAAATGCCATAACTTTTTGTAGAATTGTTCAATTTTGATAGCAAAAAGCGAGCCTTAAAAGTGAACAGAATGCTTAATTTGCTTGCTCTAAAAGATATTCTTTAGTAATTATGTTAATAAGAAAAAAAAAAGGGAGTTTTGTTTGTAATATTTTTATTAAACTACTTGTCTGTTGCTAAGATTTAAGAATAAGGAATGTATATTTATCCATATTGTGTTGAAACTTGCGAGTAAAACAACCATATTTTTTAGACCAAATTCATTCCAGAGTAATAAATAAAGAAACTTAAAATTAACTAGAAGAATTTAAAGACCATTTAAAAAACTAGAAGAATTTAGAGACCATTTAATCGAAATCTAAAGCGATACGACTATTTAAAATTGATGTTTAATTTAAAATATAACAAAATATTTCATAAAATATTTTGAGATTCATAAAGCTATTTAGAAAACATATGTGCTTTCCCATATATTGGAGTTATTTACAAAGTCCAAAAAAAACCATCAAAATTTTTTTATACATTTACGAATTTTGTAACATATGGTGTAAAATTCGTAATTGAACAGGTATAAATTTGGTTATGCTATAGTATAAGGGGCTGTCTATTAACTACGTCAACTTCTACGTCATTTTTTGGCAATTTTTACCTCCCCCTCTCTCTTGTCAATAACTTGTCAAATTTCCAGAAACCCTCAAAAAATTACGTCAGCATTCAATTCCCCCTCCCGCAAAAAAATTGTAAGGAAAGAAAAACAAAGTAATATTTTGAATAGTCTATTTCACAAGTAAGACATTAAAAGTAAACTATTTAGAGAACCATTTAAAATTACAAATGCTTGCTTTGAACAAAAAGTGAATAAAGTAAAATAAATATTATATAATAAAAGAAATAAGTAAAAGGTATAGAAAAAAAGTTATTAAACTTTTAGCTTTAGAACATATTTCCAGTTTATAACTACAAAATCTTAGTCCGAACAAAAAAATAAAATTTAAAGGGTGTTCACAAATATGTATACTCATAACACGTTTAAATTATGACTATATTTCAAATTAATGCAACTCAACTTTCAATTTCATTCTCAAGTGTTTTACAACTTGGTTTTTATTCTTGAATAAGTTTATATGTTTTGTACGTTGATAATTTATGTAACTTGATTTTATTATTAACTTTATAACTTTTTATTATCCCAGATGCCTTAGCTGATGAACTGATTACTTGTAGTATAATGAAGAACTATGAAAAAATAAAAAAATAGTGTTTGGGTTGGTGAAATTACAACAGAAAGAGTTTTCAGTCATGATGAAACACCACAGTTTGTCAACTACGGTCTAAACATAATACTGCCATTGGGTTAGTTTATGCTGGCAAAGGAGAGACCTGTGAAAAAACTATTTGCGAAAACAAAGAGAACATAACTATAAACCCATTTGTTTCATTATCAGGTGAGACAACTAAACAACTTTTCATAACTTAAGTTGTGGTTTTTATAGTTTTATATTTTTAAAAAGTGAAATATAATATTTATATCTTTAGGAGAGGTTTGATAGTGTCAGGTAATATTTTCTGGCATAGGCATAACGAGCCAGACTGCACCACAAAAGCTATCAGTAACAACAAAAATTTGATCATCTCCAAGACAGAGAGTGGTTCACAAGATAACTGTTCATTATTGGCTGCGTATAAGAAACTTGATAAACATCTCACCGAACAAGATTTAGAGCAACCAGTTGTGCTTCTATAACATGGTCATTCGTCGCGGTTTGACTTTAAATTTCTTAATTTTTTGCGTGAAAAGCAAATCAATTTATTTGTGTCTCCGCCTGGAGAGGTAAATAAATTGATTTATTACTGGAGTTACACAGCTACTAGACCAAGCACCAAATCAACAGCTCCATTGATATTATAATAACACGCAAGATGAACTCTTTTTCTCTTTCCAAACAATAAATTGTGAAAGATTCATGAATATCCTAAGATCAATATGGAACAATTGGGCATCCGCTGCCAATATCGTAGCAGCTGCTCAGTGGCGGATTTACCATATGCGAGGCCATAGGCAAGTTTTCTATTATATTAGTTGAGTTTTTAATTCTTGTGTTCTATTGTGTTTTGGATATTTATTAGAACGTAACGAAGCAAAAAACGCACATAGGTTTTAAATGTACATTAAGTATTTTTTTTATTTTGGATGAAGATGCGCTAATAAGGCTACTCAAAATGCGATACCATTTATTTTTTTCGCAGATTTTAGGAGGATCGATTACATTGACTTGAAACTTAACCTTTCTGACTTTTAAAGACGCAAACTCATCAATTAAATTAGAACAGTCCAAGGACCGACTTATTTTATTTTCAATGGAAATTAAAGCTAATGCAGATAAGCGGTCTTGACCCATAGTGGAACGTAAATAGTTTTTTATGAGTTTTAATTTGGAAAATGACCTCTCTGCGCTTGCCACTGAAATAGGGGAAGTTAGTAAAATTCGTAGGGCAATAAATAAATTTGGAAAAATTTCGATTAAAGAATTTGCCGTAATATACTTCAAAATTTCCAGTGCATCTTTCGATTCCGCCGAAGCTTCCATTCTTAAAAATGTATTTATTTCCGAGTATAACTCTTCATGGTTCACGTCCGATTCTTCTGTACTAGGATTTCTCAGTGATATTTCTAAATTTTTACAATCATTCAACAATTCATTTGCATCTAAACTTCGCATTTTTTCGGTACGGGTTAAAAAACCTAATATTTTGTTGTATGAATCAAGCATTTTGAATCTTTCATTTAAGCTTACTAATGCAACATCAATTATTGCATTAAAAAAATCTACTTTATATTTAGACTTTCCATTTAGAGGTGTATCAGTTCCTTCATATTCAAAAAAACGTCGTTTTCGGCTAAGCCGCACTTGAGGGAATACTGGCTCAGTACCTAATTTTATAGCTATTCCTTCAGATTTTTTAATAATCGCTTCAAATGATTCATTACTTCTGAATGATTCTAAAAAAATTTTCGTAGTTTCCACCATTTTTATCATAATAGAAATATCTGCCGAGGGATTCTGCATAACTTTACTTTGTTAATTTCAAACAATAAATCATGCCAAATTGTAAGTGAAAGTATAAACTGATATGAGGATTTCTCATTTGCAAGACCGTTAGCTTCAGAAACAGCAACTCCAATTGAACTTGAATCTGCAACTTTGTATAAAGCTTCTATAATTTGAACCAAATTATCTTTTACAACTTTTATACTATATATACGGCTTTCCCAACGCGTATCTGATAATGATTTAACAGTCATTTTACAAACACTTTGCAGTATGTCCCATCGAACGGTTGATGCAGCAAAAAATGTAAAAATTCGTTGAACAGTACCAAAAAAGTTAATTGTAATTGATACTGATTTCGCAACATCACATACCATTAGATTAAATGTGTGGTTAGCACATGAAACGTAAAGAGCTCTGGGATTTTTTTCTTTGATCAAAGCTTGAACCCCTTTGTATTGCCCTCGCATGTTACCACCATATCATACGATTGCCCGTGACAATTCATTAGATCCAAATTATACTCAGCTAATAAATTTAAAAAAGTTTCAAGTAAACCTGAACCAGTGCTATCAGTTATGTGAAAAAAACCACAAAAAAATTCTTCAATTTGTACTTCTTCCTGATTAATTTTAACGCATCTCAAAAGAATTGAAAGCTGTTCCGTATGACTTACATCAGGAGTGCAATCCATGATAACAGAAAAATATTTTGATGACTGTACAGAAGATACAATAGTTTTCAGTATTCTTCTCGATATAAGTCCAATTATTTCATTCTGCACATTTTTTCCAAGATAAGTGTCAAAGCATTCTTTATTTTTTATTCGTTTGAGATGCTCTAACATAACTGGATCAAATTTTGCAATAAGTTCTACTTTTGCCAAGAAGTTTCCATTATTAGGCTGATAAAGTTGCTCACGGTGTCCACGAAAAGGTAATGATCTTTCAGCTAACATTAGCACTATAGCAAAAAGACGTTCAAGTACCAAGCGCCAATGTTTCTTCTCATTTTCTATCATTCTCTGCAAATTTTGATCAATTGTTGCATTTGATTTTAAATTAACTGACATATTCATCCATTTTTGCATACAGCTAATGTGATCCTGAGATTTATCATGTTGTTTTAAGCTAGAACCTATATTTTTCCAATCTGAATAACCTTCAGTCGACGATAAACATATTTTTCGGGTAGGAAAAATTTTGCAACAAAAGCAAAATACCGAATTATTTTGTATAGAATACACTAGCCAGCTTGTAGAAACTTCTTCACCGTTAGCAAGAACTCTCGTGTAGAAACTAGTATTAAATCTGCGACCCGATTTATCGGCTTTAAAATTTATTTGTTTAACCTGAGTCGGTCCTTTTTTAACAATATCGACTCTTTCTCGTTCATTAAACGAAATAGGCCATAACGCCGGGTCGTCGGAAACAATAACCACATCAGTTATGTCTTGTTGTGCTTTATGCAATTGAGGATTCGAAGCTAAAACAAAATCATTAGAAGCTAACAAAGACTCTTAAGACAAATTAATTTCAAAATCTTTTTCATGGGTGTCCGGTAATAGGACAGTAGAAACTTCAGAATTTGAAACATCAAAAGATAAAGACGCTAAAGATGTTTCAGACTGGTCTGATAAAATATCTACCAATTTTTCTGAAACATCTTGCGAAGTACTAGCACCTGCATCAAAAGTTGTGTTAGTACCTGATGATATATTAAAAAAACTTGTCACTGGTTTAATTTTCTTTAACATATCTGTATGTTTTTTCTTATTTCTTTTTTTTTCGGCACCCGAAGCCCATTTTCTTCCAGTGTCTCGATCACGATGAGGATTCATAGTTAAATAACGATGAATATAAATTTAAACTTTTTCTAAAGTTTGATATTTATTTATAAATATATAATATAATTTATATAATATTAATATAAAAGCGAATAATCAGAAGAATAGCCAAGGAAAGAGCAGAAGTCGTCAATATGAAATGTATAATCAGAAGAATAACCAGGAGAAAAGCAAAAATCGTCAATATTAAAATCGCATAAATTACTAAGAACACCAAAAAAGAACGTCTGAACTATAAGAATTATAATTTAGAAGTGAAATGGAAAACAAATAATCTCTATTTTTACATCATTCATTATTTACATTATACCAAAAAATTGTAACTCGCACACAATCATAACACAACATTTTTTATACCAACAACAATCATACTATAGCTATAGCAATATAACAAACTATAACAAACGAGAAATTAAAAACAAAATTGTTGTCAGGAAAAATAAAAAGATCGTTAATGAAGACATTAAAGTGCTCACAAAAACAAAAATGGCATAGCGACGTCAAACAAATACAATACTACAGAAACCACAAATCTTTTCAATATAAAACCAAAAACGTACCAGGATTTTCTATATTAAAATGTACATAAAGAACTCAACTCATAGAATGCATAAAGACTCAAAGTCAGAAGGAAGGAACAAGCTTCCTCATGAAAACATTAATGTAAAATAATAAAAATAGTATGTAAATGTGATAAATTAGTAAAAGAAAAATCAGTCTTTGTTGTAAGTTCTGTAACGTCGAGTCTAATCAAAAGCCAGCGTAAGGAGTGAATATAAAAGCCACAACAATAATAACGAAAGTGCCAGTCGTAAATCAAAGAACCCAAGATGGCTTTAACAGCAATGCAAGGAGAGTCTCCAACTTTAGACTTCACCAACTCACCAAGGATATTCCCAGGGAGGGGGCAGCCCCGCTTATGGGACTATTGTCAATAACTGTTAGCAAATGTAGCCATACTTCATCGAATCCACAATGGATAAAACACCTATACATGGAATAAACACTGATCTATGGCTCAAAGAGAAACCGCTACAACAAATACCCGGAACCAGCATAACATCCCATCACTGCTCAGATTATGTCTTGTGCAACAGTAAAAATGTAAAGACAATATTATATAAAATAAATAAACAAACAAACAAAAAGTCATTCAGTTAGGAGGATGGAAAATCAGAAAAAGCCTTTGAGACGTGTAGGTGTATATGGGAAAAGATATATTTGTTACAGTCATTGTCAATGTATATGAGACTAGAAACCGCATACTCTTTCATATGGTTGCCAGGCATTATGTATAACGCAAAAGAAAATTGCTACACACATAATAATAGATGTATATGTAAAGTTGAATATTTTATAAAAATACTGTTTATAAAAATACTGTAAGCATACATTATAATGAATTTTAATAAATGAGTTTCGTTGTTTATATTTATTGTACTAAGAAAATTTTTTTATATTACTTGTACTAAGAAAAAAAAATGCGAGGCCACCTGAGCACGAGGCTACCGGCAAATGCCTGCTTTGCCTGTGCTTAAAACCGCCGCTGCAGCTGCTAAGAGAGTTGCAATAAGTAAGAATGGTCTAAATGTTGATGATATGCAACTGAATAAATTTAAACAAGCAGCTCTCCTTAATGATAAAACTGATGATGTTTCTCTACAATCTTCTACTCCAAAGAAAACAAAAATGTGACCTCAAAAGACGGGCTCTTAGCAACAACTCTAAGATCACAATCCAAAGTTGCCCAAACAAAAGGATGGTATGGTTCAGCCAAATATTGAAACTAAATACATGAAATGTCCCCATCATTCATTGAGGAATCATATGGGAAAAGCCTCAATTTAGCAGAAGTACCTGGTTTACTTTCAGTAAACCGAGTTAAACTCAAGGAGGTTATTCAAACAAAAACAATAAGGGTCACTAATGTGCATGAATCTATGGAGGCTCAAAATGTGCTTTCAAAAGTGGCTTTCTCGAAGAAGAAAAACAGAAAAAAAATCGTAATTCAGAGGAGAAAAAGAAACATAAGCTCCAAGAAAAGAACTGTTTTGTCGTTTCTAACTAAATGGCTTGTCGCATTGATAATAAGAAGCCGACAATGATTCTTCCTGCATCTGCAGCACCATCCTCTGATTCTTAAAAAAAACTCTATTTTGGTTCTGATTCAAATATTTCAAATCTTAATAACTCAGAGATGTATTTTTAGATAAAATGTTTGCTTATTGCATGTCTTTTTTTCAAAACTTATATTTTTTTAATCATTTTATGTTACTCAAAAAATATGCTGTTATTGTAATAAACCAATACTTTTCTAATTTTTTTTCTTATTTCCTATTATTCAAAATATACATTGTTATTGTATTAAGAACTAGATTTCCTATTATAAAGATAGTGACCCCTTAAAAGCTACATCCATAGTACTGCCAAAAAAATGCAAAATAAATATCTTAAAGAGTTTGTAAATTAGTTAATATAACATTGGTGGATTAGAACAAGTCTAACATTATCTAGAAATAAGATAATTGCAAACTTAAAATTAAATTATCAAACAGTAGGGGGCCATAATGCATAAATTGAACCATTTTAAAAATTAAAAATTTTATTTGCATTCATTTTTGGGGGATTTTAAATTTATAAAAGAAGTAAATTTTTAATTAATTTTCCATCTAAGATGTTTAGAGATACTGATTCAATCATTGCTTAATAATTTCATTGAAATTAGTGGAACCCAGAGCTGAAAGTTTATACATGAAGTGTTTAAGTGGGTATATGTTTTTAAGGGGAATCTGCCTGAAATGATTAGTTAAAAAAAAAAACGATAAATAAACTTATAACAATAGTTTTATAAAAAATCCTATAAATGAACAAGCTACACCGCACCAACCAACAATAAACGCCCAACCATATTCTATGTCTTTATACTTCGATGCGTAAATCGATAATGAGACAGCCATACATACTCCTATAAAACAAGAGGAACTTATAGTGCAAAAAAGTGACATTTCGCCCATAACTAAACTGCGGTCAACAATAAATATATTTAAAAGATTTTGTTTAGTAATTAAAAAAAAAATAGTATTTGCTTTCTCTTTTTGTATATAAAACAATAAAAATAAAATATATACTTAGATATTAAGTGCGTTAAAAACTTTCTAGGTGAAGTCATTGTCTTCCAAAACACATAAATGCCACACAAAAAAAAGATATATTGGCTATCGACATAGCAATTGTTTCAAAATTATTTGTTGATTAAATAACTTTTATATATAAAAATAAGTCAAGTTATAAATAAAAATAAGTCAATATAATAAGTATTTCCTGGAAAAATAAACTTTAAACTATATTTTATCTTGGAATAAATGGAATTTTCAAGTTTAAGTACTTCCTGAAGGACATCGACGTGCCATTAATACAGTCTTAACTCAAAAAAGCTTAGTCTTAAGCTGAAACAGATCCTAAAAAAAATGTAAAATCAGATCCTAAAAATTGATATTTTATCAATTTTTAAGGGTCTGATTTTACTCAGTGGCGTGACAACAACGGGGCAGTTGTCAAATGCGCCGCAGGGTCAATCAAATATCCTAAAATAAGAGCAATTGAAATAAAGTGCTATAAATGCCATGTGGTTTAACTATTGCAAAGCAAAAAAAAAATCAATGATGTGTTTGTTTTAGATCTTTAAAATATTCCCGCTGTATGAGAGTTTTATGGCAACAACATCCAGTTTCATCCTCAAATTTTTTATGTATTATTTAGTGAATTATAAACTGTAAATTAGTATTATTCTTGTCGTTTGCATTTTAATATTTTTTTGATAAAAAGTCGCAAGACTGAAATTTTTTAATTTGTCAAGGTTGCTACAAATAAATAAGTCAAGGGCTTCAAAAGCTCAGCTCGCTAATAAGATTTGGATAACTATCGAGTAACTATTTAGCAACCAACTAACAGTAACTAATTAGCAACAAACTAACAGTAACTATTCAGTAACTACAAACTAATAGTAACTATCCAGTAACTACAAACTAATAGTAATTATCCAGTAACTATAAACCAACAGTAACTATACTGTAACAACAAATTAACAGTAACATTGGAGTTAGAACCTGGAGGTACCCCATAGGTTAGTGAAAACGAAGAAGAATGTATATGGAAAGATTTAAATTATTAACTTATGATAAACTAACAGTAACTATCCAGTAACTATCCAGTAACTATAAACTAACAGTAATTACCGAGTAACTATAAACCAACAGTAACTATACTGTAACAACAAATTAACAGTAACATTGGAGTTAGAACCTGGAGGTACCCCATAGGTTAGTGAAAACGAAGAAGAATGTATATGGAAAGATTTAAATTATTTTTGAACAAAAGTTTTCACGCTCCCCCTCTTCCTCCTCTTTTCCTCGGGATGGCCCTGGCCTATTATTCATTTACAAAGTAGTAATAAGTAAACATTATTAATTAACAAAATGTTTTCTGTATAAGTTAAAGTTCAAAATTTAATTTTAATTTTCAAAGGCTAATGTCCAAATTTTAAGTTCAATATATTGATAACCTTAATTATTTGTTATGTGGTATTGCTAAATATTATAGTATTACAAAAATAGGTTTATAATATTTATTTAGTTTAATAAATATATTTATTGAATTTTATTACTAATATCGAGTTGTCTTTTATAGCCTACAGGCAATTCTGGTGTGCTTACCTCAATAAATTTCTATTTATATATGTATATATATATATATATATATATATATATATATATATATATATATATATATATATATATATATATATATATATATATATATATATACAACCTATGCTTTTAAATAACCAATAATTTTGACAATATTATTTAACTACTATTTATATTTATTTGCATTATTATTTACTTAGATATAGTAAGAAAAAAAAAGAAATATAAAAAATATATATAAGAATATAAAAAAAAAAAAAAATGAAAGGTAAAAATTTTTTATAGTTTTATTGGGGTGCAAAATCACTGTCGTTCAGACTAATAATTTTTCTGTTGGCAAATAATAGCTTGGAATATATAGTTTAATACATCCAACAATATTTCAAGTAAATAGATAAAATTTGTGGATTGTTTTTTTTTTTTGATCTTTATTTCTTGCAAAAGAGACTATATTTTAGAAGATTTCATAGTTTAGGTAACTCCAACGCTCTTTTTCAGAACCTATATGTTTTTCAGAACCTATATCTTTGATCAGCTTCTTTTTATTTCTTTTTTGCTCTTAATAATACCGATTGTCATGGTTTAAGACTTAATTGAATAACTTTCACGCTTTTAGTATACCTTTTGTCTAATTAAAGAAATATTATTTTACAACTAATTTCATTATTACTAATAATTTTTTATTGTGTTAGTAAATAAAAAAGTAAGAGCGTAATATTGGTGCAATATGCATTACCGAATCTCACCCTGCTGACTAATTTTTTATATGTTAAAACATTTGTCCACAAAATGATCTTAATAATGCAATTATAGTCGTAAGAATAAATTTCTTGTGACTAGGATGCAATTAATATGGTAATAACAAGTGTAAAAATAACACACAATAATTATAGCAACTTTGTTACAAATTTAATGCTTATAGTATGAATAAGTAATAATTTATCATGCATCGTATATAATGGTATAAAAACGTAATTTAATTAATATAAGATACAAAAATGGAGAAAATTTTAACATATTATTACGCTAAGGGTTAGTTACTAGTCTTGGACGCCAACTATCTTTTTGTTAAAAAAATAAGCTATAAATATCATTTTGTGTTACCCATTGCTGGCTTAGCCAATTTTATTAAAAATATTTTTAAAAACCAGCATGGTTTCTATCATGACGTTTTTAACGTCATAAATTCAAAGTACGACTTGGTGACGTACAATAATTCGTTTGTAGTGTGACTTATAACGTCTCCACAAACTGTTACATTTATTAGGCAACAGTTTCAGTTCATCAAACCATACGTTTAGTTTAACTTGAATCAAAATTTATTGTCTTTTGTTTTAGTTGAATTAAAAATTTAGTTATCAAAGCAGAAAAAAAAATTAGCTAACCTGAACTAACATATAATATAGCAACAGTGTTGACTTTAGATGAAAACCACTGACACCAAACTACCAAAACTGTTAAAAAGCTAAGCAAAGTTGCAATGACACCAAAGGCTTGACAAGCCTTCATAAATCCTTCAACATTTTCAAACGATGTGCAACCTTTGCTTAATTTATTACAGAACTGCCACAACCCAGAAGTTTCAGGAACAAAAAACGTTTTAGTTATTTTCCACACTGGTACACTTGTTGAAGTAATTATACAAAGAAAAGTTACTATTCCTATAAACACCGATCCAATACGAACACGATTTTGATAAACTGAAACCGCATTTGGCATTTTGTTATAATTTTAAACTACAAAAAAGAATTTGATTTTGCGAAATAGGCACGCTTAAGCAAAAAGTTTTAAGTTTTGTACTTAAAACTGCATTTAGTCAATATTTACCCAAACTCTTTTGAAATTACATTTAGAGGAAGTAGCGCACAGTTGATTGGCGTAAATCAGTTTGTTTTAGAAGGCAATCTATTTTGTTAAACATGTTATACAATAGCATAAGGAATACAAGGTAAAATTTTGATACAAAGAAAGTTATATAATATATACTTATACTTATATAATATATACTTATTTTGTATCACTTCTTTAAACTAAACAAATCAAATTCTCAGATAACGTATTTTTGAATGTACCACAGTTACATATCGATAAAATATGTAGTACATTCCCAGCCGGCATCTCAACGTTTATGTTGTTTCAATGTTTAAATTTGGTTGAAGTGTTGTTTCAACGTTGTTCAACTATGTCTCAACGTTAAAACAACGTTGACAAAAAAACTTAATTATAAAAAAACCGTCCGTTGGTGCTTAAAGTAAAAATAGTTAAAGCGAAAAAGTAATAAAGCAATATTTTAGTATAATGTGCAAAACAGAGGTGTTTATGTGTGAAATTTTAATTTTGAATTTTCAAAAACGTTTTATTTAGTATTCAAATTTCTACTTGTTCTTACGACAAAAGAAATTAATGGCTTATTTAAGAAACTGGTGAAAATGCCACTCTAATGTTCTAGCTCTGGCAGAATCATCTTCTAGTAGTGAAGAAGAGAATGTCGAAAAAAAATAATGACAATTCAAAGTTTACACAAAATATCAGTTAAATAAAAGAAGACGAAAAATCGGAAAGCGATTATGAAAGTGAAGAATTTCTTTATGATTATTTGTCTCAAAGTGACAATGACACTGTGTTTTTCTCAGAAGAAATTGAAAAAAACGATGTTTCTTTTAATCATAAACTGGCGAAATGGCAGTAGAGCACTGCTTTTCACGTGAATAAGTAAACAAGCTTTTAGCTATACTGATAGCAGAAGCCTTATGCTATCTGCAGAAACTGCTTTTTGTATACCAGTCTCAAGACCAAAATAACAGTATTGTTATTTTGGTCTTGAGACTGGTATACAAAACCACACTTGCTTTCGACAGTAACTGATTTTGGAGCCTGAAGCAAAGTTCTTTTATCTTTCAGTGAGGATAAGAAAAAAGAAAACAAAGTACCAAAATTAGAAAAAGTTGATAAGTTCTCGATGGCTGAAGGCAGTATGTTATTAATTATTTTTTAGTGAATTTTTGTTTAATTTTAATAGGTTTGTAAAAATACTCAGCAAAAGTTGTTTCGTGAAACTATTTTAAATAATAGAGTTTCAAAAGAGAGTGTTATATTTTCTTACTGATATAAGAAATCCCAAAACACAGTGACAAAGCCTGATTATAATAGTAAATTTATAAGCCAAATAAGTTTTATTTTGTTTACCAGACTATATGTCTATCTTTACCACAGACGTGACGTTAAGAGTAATATCACTTATGCTGTAACAGCTATAAGTGTTGTTCAAGTAATTTTCAAAAATAATAATCATCTGTAATCAATAGTTTTTATTAGCTAACATAAAATAGTATATGGTACAAGTTTTTAAAATTTTTTAAGAGTTATTAGTACGTAAATTAGCAAATATTTTTGAATGGGTAATCTTGTGGAAAACTGTATTGCCCCCTGTTGTTAAGGTTTGACTGGCACAATATAAACACTACATCGCCTTTATCGATGACAGAGATGTCATCTTTCTCCAGAAACGTGAAAAATTCCTGGCCAGATCTTCTCAAAAAATTTATGACAAACTCATTTCCATCTGCAACTAAGGCTTGAATTAACCCAACATAGTATTTGGCAATTTTTTTTGAAGTTTGAAACTTCACAATCACAAAGTCATTCATTTTAATAGACAAGCTGTCCTCCTCACTATTGCTGTAAACACTGTGATAATTTAGTCTTGTCTTTTTATTTTTATATTTAACTTGGGCCTTGGTTTTCTTGTGCCAAACCTTTGGATATTGTTCCTTCAGCAACGGCTTTCTTCCTTTTCAAGGATCGTTGACCTGGTAAAGTATGTTAAGGAATTTCTTAAAACAGAAGCAAATAAAATTATTTATAAAAAAAAAATTAAGTAACAGTTAAATAAGGTTTTTGATGCACAACTTATTTCAATATTTTATGAAAATACAAGGCTCGCTGAAAAACTAAATATTAATATTCAAACATTCTTGATGGCTAAGTACCTAGAACATTTAAGCAATGCAAAAGTTTGCAATATTCAATATGAGCCAATTTAAATTTATACATTAAAGGGATACGAGGATGAAGATCTGTCAAAGATTCAGTAGGGATAAGTACTTCTCCAATACTATAGTGATTGCATTTTGTACCACTGTCATATTCAGTGTATGTCAGCCTTCTCATATACAACGTTTCTTTTTTAGTGGAACTCCAAAACACCTCATGAACTTGTAAAGTCCCCTTGAAAGTTGTTAGGTTTTTGGGTATACATTTCTCATAGAGATTGAAATCTGTTTTTTTAATAGTATAGATGGTTATACTTGGGCACTTTTCTTTTATTTCTTTAACCAAACAATTAATATCTGGAATATCTTTCCCTTGTCCTATTATTCTGTCTGCCATTCTTTTGGTACATCCCCCTATTCCATCAGGGGCACCTTTTCCGTGCCCGTTTTCTGTGAAATGCCATCTCATTGTTTTAGCTCCAAACTCTGTTCGAAAAAAAGTACCTAGCAAATAGAACATGGACTTGTTTCGGTACTGTTGAGAAAGTGAACTGTTTCAATGATAGGCAGCTTTTCTTTCAAGTCATTAATAACAGGCTTTAAATGTGCACAGATCCCAACAAAGTCGTGTTGCCTGTTATCTGAAAATGTACAGTAAGATTTGGCATTTATTTTGTTTTCAGAAATACTGTAATAGTACGCCACAACTGTATGGATTGACACTTGGTTTCTTGATCCACCAAAATGGAGCGATTGAATTTCTTTTGAGTATTTGCAATTGTAATTTTCTGAAAAATCACAATGAATGAAAATATCCCTAGGCCCCAAGTTATTTTTTATTTCTGATGTAGCTTTGTACTGGTGTTTTATATAGCATACATGCCTCATAAACTTTTCCAACATGTTATTAATAAAATGTAAAAACAGCTGTTTTTTAGTTAATGTTAACTCTTCTTTTACAGTTTTGAAACATTTCTTCATTTTACCTTTTACCAAAACTTCAACTCTTTTTTTAGACCATTGGGGAAAAGTTGCTTGTTCATTCTCAAGTTCTTTACAAACAATTTTTTTGTTTAAACAGCATACTCCACATTTTCTTTCTAGGCACAATTCTCTCAGCTCGCCATCACATGTTATACTTTTTAGCAAGTCAGTGGGATATTTATATACCAAAATCTTTAAAGTATACAACTTTTCAAGAACCAAAGCAAAATTCTCATGGCCAATACAAGTGTCTCGTTTACGGAAGTCTGGTTGAACTACCCAAAAGGGTCTTAATTTACAAAATGTGCTATAAGATGTTGAATTGAACTCGTTTGTTTGTTTAAAGTCATTATACAAATTTAACATTGTATCATTCAATAGTCTTTTCTGCTTTTTAAGTTTGTTTCTTGTTATTGTTTCTTTTTTCCCAGCAGTAAGCCTACTAGAACTATCTTTTTCTAAAAAGTTTTGTACTTTCATCTTAAGTTTTCGTTGTTTCAGTATATTTGAGAGTTGATGTGTATAGTATGGATTGTGCGGTAAGATATATCTAGAAGTAAGATTGTTAAGGCTTCTTTGAAGTCTGTACTTCTTTATTATCTTTCCGCTTAATACCCTGGCAAAAAGCTTTTTTTTTGTTAATACATCTCTCAGTAGAAAAATTTGATTGTATTTGTGTCTTTAACACTTTGCTAAAAAGCAAGCTTTTCTCTACTTCCTTTGAGCATTTTGTACCACTTGTCATTTTTTTAACCACCTTTTGAGGAGTATTATCTTATGCAGACTGCACTCTGTAGAATTTTTGTTTGTATTTATCACCTCTTTGCTTTAACAGTTTGTTTTTTTCTTCTAATTTTTGGATTTTTTTCTTTAACTTATCTCTATACTTTCTAAGAATTTTTAGCCCGCTGCTATTTCTGGAACTAGATTCTTGACTGGGACCAGGAAGTACATTGAAGTCTAGTTCATTGTCGATAGGAATATTTACAATTGGATTTTCAGGTGGTGTTGACAAATATTCAATTAGTTGTTGTCTTTTCTTTTTCATTTCTGGATTTCTTTTGGTCCTTTCCTTCCAACCTTTTCTTACTGATCTTTTATCCCTTTCTGAAAAATCATGAATTTTCTTCCGTGTTGCTTTTTTTCTTTCTCTGTCTTATTAATTTTTGTTCTTCATACTTTTCTGGGGATTCAGCTTTCATATTCTCCCTCGCCTTTCTCATACTTAGTTTTTTCAATTCTCTAGTTTTTTCTATCTTTCCCATCTTTGTAATCTATCAGGCTAGAAGCATTTATCTTTTCTCTAATAATTAATTGGCTTAATGAGCAAAGTTTTAAAATATTAAAAATAGTATAAATAGACATCAAAAAATCCATATACAAGTAAAATTGTTATTTGTTGTCACGTCCGTTTCACTGGTATCCCGTCTGTTGCTTCCTGTATTCCACAGATGTGACATCCACAGGCGTGACAGATTAAAGGAAAAAGCCTAAAAGGGGTGCTATGTTTTGAGGCTAGGGCTCTGTTCCCCTTGGAGTAAATATGTCCAGGTAATAGCTAGTAATTAAAATTATTGCTTATAAAAAAATAAATTTATATACTCTATAAATGTTTACCACAGATGTGACACACTTACACTAACAAGTTCAACTTTTAAAGCTTCAACGCTTATTAACACAAAACAACTCCACCAAACCTTCCTTCAATTTTACTCATTAATAAAAATGTCTGGTATTTCAGCTAGGACAGCAACAGAGAGCACTACTGCTTCAATCACAAGATTCAATCACATAAAAGTTACTTTGAAAATATGTTTTGAGGAAAATAATATGTCAACTCTAATTTTAATTTATTTTTATTTATTATGCATTAAAAAAAAGTAAAGTACTTCTATCAAGGATTAAACTACTTGGGATTAGCAAAAGGTCTGGGTGGTGACATTCCACTGGCGTGACTTGTCACAGTCTGTGGAACATAATTTATTCACTGAAAATACTATTTTGGATTGGGTTAGATTAGTTTAACATTGTATGAGCTGTAAATTTATTATTTGTACCCGTTAAAAATAAAAATAGTATTAACTTGAAAGAAAAAATTAGTGGTGACAGTATATTGCTACCTTTCTGGAGAATCATCCAGTTATGAAAAAACGTAGGATTGAGTTGATGTTTTAAGTAAAATAAGAAAAGCTTAACTGATATAATATTTTTATTTTTAATAAAAGCAAAAATACTAATGTGGTATTAAAAATTGGTATTAATGTTAATGTTTATTAGATGAAGATGTGTAAAAAATAAGTTACAAGTTATTATTTGGTCTTTAAAATTGTTTAAATGATAATTTATTATTTATTGAGATGTTTTCTTTTTTAATTTTTGTTGCTTTTATATTATCAATCAAACTAAGTTATTTTTAAGTGATATTTTATAATAAACTTTATATTATATTTTGTGTTAATAATGAATATTATCTATTTTTGTTCAATATTCCGTATTACTCTTATGTAGTTAATTATGTTTTAGCAACCTGGGATTCTTTTATTATTTTCCTTTGATGTCTTGAGTTATTTAAACATAATATATTCAGAACTATGCAGCTTTAATAGAATAATAAATATATTCTTAAAAATGAATTTGAAATATAATAAATTTATAAAATAAAGAAAAACTTATCTTTGCTAATAATGTCTACTAATATTATTGTTTAGCAAGTATCATGGTTATAAAATGTCAAGATTTAGCTTATTTAACTAGGCCTGTTAGTACACTTATATTATGGGTTCTTCGTTTTTTTATTAGTTCATATAAAATTTTCAAAATCAAATATGTGGAAAGGAGCTGTTTGGAATAAAGATTTGCAAGGAGAACTGTTTATTGGCCTCAAGGTACCAAAGCATTGACTGCACTAAAATGCTGAGAAGAATTGGCTTAAGTTACCACAAATTAAAACTAAATTCTCTTCAGGTATTATATCTATATATTACAATTATTATTTTTTAAATAATTTTGTTAGGAAGAGTTACTTTGTTGATACAAAATATATAACTATTTATATAACTATTCATATAACTATTTCAATTCCACAGAAAGCAAACAGGATTGTGAAAAATTTGAATTTACAACTACAAAAGAAAAATGTTATAATGAGAATATCTATTTAAGAAAAAGAAAACATAAACAAAGAGAATTTCCCAAGTAGGTTTTAGTTTTATGTGCTTGGATTTTATAAATTTCAATTTTTATACCTAAAATATACCATAAATTAGTCATTATATTTTACAAGTTCAGTTATCAAATATATACATATATATATATATATATATATGTATATATTATATATATATATATATATATATATATATATATATATATATATATATATATATATATATATATATATATATATATATATATATATATATATATAAATATATATATATATATATATATATATATATATATATATATATATATATATATATATATATATGTATATATATATATATATATATATATATATATATATATATATTAGTAGAAAATCACTTAACAAAATTTTTTTATCATTTTACACTGTGTTTCATCAATAAAGACTCATCTTTTTTTTTTTTTCCGCTGAGAGTACAAGGGATTATTAAAAATTGCTTTAGCAAATGCATGCTATTTAACATGAAAAATGACATTATTGACCTCTGCCCAAGCCCCATAAGTGTAAAAACATGGATGTTAAACCTAAATTAAAACAAAAAAAATCCTCTATATTAGGTGTAAAATCTCCTTTAAAATCCTATTTTTCTTATGAAAATTTTATGTGGTCACCCCGATAATTACTTTTCAATGTTAGAAAAATTTTATACTTTGATTATTAATTTATTTTGAAGCAAGGTTGTTTCATTTAAATTAAATATTTGAAAAAATTATTAATAATCATCTAACAGCAGGGCCGTCCCGAACGGGGGGTGTCCCACCACCCCCAAAGCTGCCATATAAACATTTAAATTGACACATTTAGCAAGTTTTGAATTATAGTTGGCAATTATTAAGGACCTTTTTTTTGTGTGTGTGTGTCTCTAGTTGGCAAAAAATACATACAATCCTCTCCCTCCCCTTCCCAATGAGAGACCATTTCGGGACGGCCCTGCCTAACAGTTAAATTACCTTTTAAAAATTCAGAGTTTTTTTGAAAAAATCTTATGGCCTCTACGGATATAAAGTGCAAAGGTGGAAAAATATACTTAGAAACACTAATTTATATGGCTTTGTAAATGGAATACCTTTATAAGTTATAACACCTTTCCATTCATTATATTTTTTCAAGTTTGTCTTTTTTGATTTTTTTAAATATATTTTTTTTATTTACAGCTTCTTTTATTGTATTCAATGGAGCAAAAGAAACCTCGATTAATGGAATAGTGTTTGATTTTCTAAAATACGCTCCATTTCAAAAAGGTGATGGAAAAGAGAAGAAATTTGTGTAGATTTTATTCAATTATATGTAGATTATATTCAATTATTTGTAGATCTTATTCAATTATATGTAAATATATGTAGTATTTAAATATATTTTTCAATAAAACAACTTTTATCTCTTGCTTTAATAATACTATTTTAACTAAACTAAACTGAAAAAGTTCTAAATGGTCTTAGTATAGACTATGAGTAGATTTAATATCCATAATATACCTTAATAATGTAATAGAGAAGTGCAACAGCACTATCGGACATGCATACTACGTTTTGATGGTGATCTCAGTTTTTATCAACGGTTTCTGTGATTACAAAACGTTTTATAACAGCCGGTTTAACGTTGATAAATCAACGTTAAAAAAACTGTCATTCTTAACGTTGTTTCAACGTAAATTCAACGTTATTGTAATGTTTTTTTGCGTCGAATCGACGTCGATATAACGTTTGAACCTTGTTAGCGTTGATTTAACGTTGATAAATCAACGTTGAAAAAAACTTTCATTCCAAACGTTAAATCAACGTAAATTCAACGTTAGGTTTCAACGTAAGTTCGACGTTGTTTGCCGGCTGGGTTTGATATAGATGCAAAATTTTCTAATTGTATATTACGCGTATAAACTAAGTTTAATAAAAAATTTTAAAATCATTATACTACTATTAAAAAGTATCGACATTACACGCACACTAACTTAACTGTTATTGTTTGCAATCCCAAGATCTAGGTATTTTTAATAATATAAATATATTGGGATTGTCGATCAATCCCGGTAGCCTCTGTAAGAACAAATCAATATCACAATGAAAAAATAAATAAAAACAAAAACAAATTATTTTAAACAAAATTAATTATGCGCAGCGATACAAAATTCTTTACCAAGTATAAAATACACAGAGTGTATTGTATGCTAATAAAATAAAATAAGCATGACGTATTTTTAATCTATTTTCTACGGTGTGAGAAAAACCAGGCGCATTACAGTCGTCCCCCGCTTAACGAACCCCCCTGTTAGCGAACTTTCGGTTAACGAACCGAAAGTTTGCCCAAAATCCTCCCCCGGTTAACGAACCGGAACTCGGTTAACAAACCGGGACCGCCAAATGGCGTGCACACGCGCGTGAAGGTCGGGCGCGCCGTCCAGCATTTCCCCCTCAGTTTTGTGAGTGTCATGGAAGCCTGGGAGGTGAATGGTTGTGCTGGGTGTGCTTTTGTTGTTTCATTTTTTCTTTTCTTGTTTCACTAATATTTTTCATGCATTTTTGTCCTTTTTTCTAGGTTTTTTTCCCACTTGCGATTTTTTCGATTTTGCGATTTTTCAAAATGTCGAACCCTGCGAAAAAAAGCAGAAAAGTTTTCACTCTTGAAGAGAAAAAGACAATCATCCAAAGAGTGCAGAAAGGTGAAAAGCAAAGTGACCTGGCTAAGGAGTTTGGTGTGAATAAATCAACCATTTTTTGATAAGCAATGTTCATGTTCAATTTTTAGTTTTTTCTAAAACTTTGACAAGCTATTTTCATGCACAATTTCAATTTGTTTCAATTTTTAAAAGTGCATAAATCTCAGGTTTCAATCATTTCACCTTTGCCTATTTTATTTATCAAGTTGGACAATTTTTTGAATTTTTTCCCCCATTATTTCGGCAAAATCCACCAATTAAAATTTTTTTAATGGCGGCCTATGGGAAAACGCGTTTCGGTTAACGAACTTTTCGGATAACGAACTAGTTCGTACTCCGAATTAAGTTCGTTAACCGGGGGACGACTGTATTTTCATATGTATCGTTGTCCCGTAAACAAAAAATCAAGGTTTGATATAATTCATAAAATTGATGTCACTTGAAAATATTTATTATATAATTATTAACTTTTATAAAGAAACTTTTCATCTTTGAAAGTTTAGTGAAAGTAACCAATTCTTGTGCATTGAACTTAAGCAAAATTTGTAAAGCAGCAGCTTTGATTTACACAAGGACATTGTGGTTACAATGATGGATCAAGCTAGTATTTTGAAAATAGATGGCTGCTGGTTGCTAACCAATAAATATGTTTGTAAATAGCACATAACTTGCAGTAATCGAGGTTTTAAGGCAAAAGAGATAATCCATTACAAGTCGACCAGAATATGATAATAAACTTTCTGAAAGTGATTTGTCCGAAAATGAGAAGATTGAAAAAGATTTACTGGTCTACAATGGGGAAAATGCAGGACTTCAAAGTAAACTAATAAAATTTTATTACGTCATTAATCATTTAAAGGATACGCAAAGTAATACTAATGTTTAGATCTAAACATTATTATTACTTTGCGTATCTTTTCTATAGAAAATTGCTTCCTCAGAAAAACATTTTTTTAAATATCAAGACTGAATTTAGAGAACAAATATCATTAATAATGGATAGCAAGACAAAGTGGAGCAGTTTTCTACCGTTGCTTGAACAATTTAACCAAATAAAGATTTATATAAAAAAAAAATTACTTGATGCTTAACAACATTGCTATTTATTTTATAGTTACGAAAATAAAAGATGTAAATAATAACACAAGCAAGAAATTGCGTGCAACTTTAATGCTTGAAAATCAAACTTATATGAGTAGACTTAAACGAAATGGTTAAATCTACGTACAAGTTGAGGGAAGAATAGTTACATTGACTTTTTCTATTAAATGTCAAAAGCTTTAGGCATAAGAGTCTAAAAGGCAAAATACTTCATTTACGATTTAGTACGATATTATGATCTATTGTGTCTTGTTATTGATATTAAGCAGTGATACTAAAAATTCAAAAAAAGTGTTGTTGCAATTATTATTTAGAAAGAGTTTTTTAATGGGCGTGAATCCAGTAGGTGTTAAGGTTAAGCAGGGATTTTTTTTTCATAAACTATTCAGTAAAAATATTTAAAAACTTTGCTAAACTGCTTTAGGCATAAGAGTCTAATTTTTCAAAAACTTTGCATAACGCGGATTACATCCGCGTTATGCAAAGTTTTTGAAAGCATTGTCACTAAATTCACCGCCCATCACACCAAGCACATCTGGGTCTCAAACAAACAGTTCGGTTTCCTTTCAGGTCGCAGTACAATGGACGCAATTATTTAAGTTATAGTTGATTGGAGTCATGCTAAATATAATAACAAACCAATTTTTGCAATATTCTTTGATTTTGCAAAAGCATTTGATCTTGTTGATCATGACAAGTTGCTCCTAAAGTTGGTGAATATGCCACCAAACTCGCTCACATCTTGGATTGCAGCTTACTTATCTAATCATCGACAATGGGTAAAAACAAGTGATCACACTACTGATTGGAAATATAAACAAGCCGGAGTACTTCAGGGTAGTGTTCTCGGCCAATATTGTTGTTTCTCTTTATTTCTAACATAAACACCAACCTCCCAGCTGAAACCATTCTTAAAAAATATGCTGACGACATCCTGACCTACATTACCTATGATAAAATTCCTGCCAACTTACCTTAATCCATTGCTATAATTGCTTAATCCAGGGCTTAACACCTCCTACTCCTTTTTTTCAAATAGATTTAGTTAGATATTATTACAGTACTTTTTTAAAATTGTCATGTACATTTTCACTGTTTATTGCATTGTTTCTTTTTAGGCAAAACAGTTATCATTAACTAGCGGTAAAAATCCAGCTCATACAATTCAAAATGTTTTGCTAATTATGATAAATATTATAATTTTTTGTAATTCAAAGAAATTTAACAAAAAACTTTTGTAAAAAAGTTTTTTGTAAAATTTCTTTGGTTATGGAACATTGCATGTGTTTAAGTATATTTTATTATATGATCTTATTGAACTATGTGTTGTGGTTTTTATTAGATGTTGCTTTAAAGTCAAATAAAAACCTAACCAAAATGAATGTCATGCAACTTATTGGGAGAGTAATGAGGCATTCTTCTCACCAATTAAAGAGAACATCCGCTCATACCAATTTCGATCAATGATGGCTTAGTCTACTATAATCAACTGTTGTATGTTTTATTTATTTTGATTATACTCTACAGAATATATTAGTTTTCAATTTGGAAAGTGTAAATTTGTTTGAAAATTTTTTCTTATTTTTTGTAAAATTGATAATTTATTTTAAATATATCAAATTACACTTTATTTACTTTGATTTCTCTTTATACCTTCCCTTGCATAGATTAAATCAAATCTAAAGTGTGTATTGATATCATTGCATTTTTACATAACTTTAAAAAAAATGTCTATGCAAAATTAATTTGTCAATATTTAATAGACTCAATCTCACTCGCAACAACCTTGCTAAGGAACTTTTGACTTAATAAATCAATACATTAGAAAATAAGGGGTAGGGAAGGGAGGAGGTGAATCTGTAAAAAAGTACCGACTGGTTTCTTTAAAATAAAAATAATAAAAAGGTCCTTAAAAACCAAAATTTACCAAACTGAATTGTGTCAAATACCTGACTAGCCTACTAAATTCGTCAAAAAGCCAACTATATCTTAAAATCACCTTTTTTGTGAGGGTAGAATACCCCCTTCCCTTAAACACCTTCCCCCAATATCGTCTTTGTATGCAACCTTTACACATAAAAAAATCTTTATTTTTTTTATGTGTAAACATTGCATGTTAATCTAAAAACATTGCATTGTTAATCTAAAAAAGATTTTATTCTTTGTGAATATTTTACATCGTAAATAAGTAGAAGTAAAATTTAGAAATATGTTGTACACAAGGTCAAAAGACATGCTAACTCGGAAAACATCTACTTTTTGTTGTTTCACGAAAGTAATGTAAGTAACATATAATAAGTTGAGCGTTTTATAGCTTTTTTAAAAATATGCGAGATTCTTAAATTGACTGAAAATTTGATTAAAATGTGTGTATTTTAAGCTTGTGGGTCTGTACTATTTTATATTTTTGTTGAAATCTTTAAAGAATACCCAAATACTACGATGATAAAACGCATATTTTCAAAACAAAACAAAACTATATAATAACTATAAGTTTATTGCAATAAAAATTTTTCAAAAATTTCCGAAAATTTTTAACTCTAAAAATTTCTAATAACATCAAAACACCGGTAGAAATTTGTTGCGCGTTTGAAGGGATGAAAATTTCCCGGAAATTTTTAACTTGGGAAATTTTCCGGATATTTTGGAAATTTTCAAAAAAAGATATGTTATTTTATAGTTATTGGGTAAAATCTGGTTATTTGCAAAGCACATTGGCGCTCATCGCAGTAGCAAACTTTGTTTATGTGGGTACATAATTTGCACCCCCATCACGAAAGGGTAAGGTGCATTTTTCAATGTCTATTAAATTGGGCTGCAAGTTACTGAAAACTTTAAAATTAAATTGGTTGAATATTTACCGTATTTTACAATTTTTTCTTGATTTAAAGACGTTATTGATTAATGAAAGGCAAAAAGTAAAGAAATTTTTTTTGCTAAATTTCAACTATTTAAAAATATAGTTAGCAATAAAAACAAAGAACAAATGATTTCTAGGTCATAAATTTCACTGCTATGTTTAAAGAAGTGCTTTTAAGACTTAAGTCTCACTTGCAACAACCTTGCTAGGGCACTTTTGACTTTATAAATAAATACATTAAAAAGTAATGCTATACTCTAAAATGGTCTAAATGTATACCGTATTGTTCAATCAATATTGACAAGTGGACAATTTGTGTGTTTTATAAGTATCATATCAAGCAAATTATTTTACTGATGTTTTACTAAACATTCAGATCAAATAAGTTTTCTGATTTTTAGAAAAATTATTATAATCTGACACAGCTAGTGCACGGCCAATTTTACGACGAAGAATTATATATTAAAAAATAAAAAAATGCTATTACAGATTATGTATATATTTCTTATATTATTATATGTATATATTTAATAGTAATACAATACAATACAATAATATTACATATTATGTCTTGCTTCTTTCCCGGCGAAATCTTTATTAAAGTCAGCAAAATCAATTGCACTTGCAATTTCACTTTCTATTTATAGTGAAGCAAGAGATGAAAATCTTTCTTGGCTTATCAATGATCGCAGATAATTTTTTATTTACTTCAACCTCGAGAAACTACGTTCTGCTAAAGCCACGGTTACTGGGGTTGTTAACATAATTTGTAAGGCGATTAATAAATTTTGGTATGTTTATGAAAGATTGTTCTTCACAATATATTTCATCGCATTTAATGCCGAATAACTGGTTTGTGTTATTGAACGGAACATCTTGATTTCTTCAAAAATTTCAGCTCCGTCGATATCTCCTTCTAAATTTAAATGAAGATCATTACAGTATTTTAATAAATATTCATCTTCTAAATTATCAATATCATTCATGTATAGAAAAACAAAGAGATTTTTACGATTTTTGTTTAGTTCAAATCTGTTTCTAAAAGATATTAAGGCAGTATCTATTATTTGCAAAAAGTAATTTATACTTAGTATTCTTTACTGTTGATTTTTTCAATACATTGTCAAAACTAAATGATACACAAGTTTGTTGTAATTTTTGTAAATCAATTATTTCTTCATAATATAATAACGTCTTGAGGAGTCATTTGAACTCAAAAAAACGACACGAATTATGTTGAAAAATAAATTTCGGAATAATGTCAAATTTATTAAAAAGGCATAATGTCGCAAAAAAAATGAATAGTGTCGCAAAAGAATTTAATGATTAGTTTCGAAAACAAAAAAAATGAATAGTGTTGCAAAAGAATTTAATGAATAGTTTCGAAAACAAAAAAAAGGAATAGTGTTGCAAAAGAATTTAATGAATAGTGTCGAAAACAAAAAAAAGGAATAGTGTTGCAAAAGAATTTAATGAATAGTGTCGAAAACAAAAAAAAGGAATAGTGTTGCAAAAGAATTTAATGAATAGTGTCGAAAACAAAAAAAAGGAATAGTGTTGCAAAAGAATTTAATGAATAGTGTCGAAAACAAAAAAAAGTGAAATAGTAAAAGGAATAATGTCGCAAACAGTAAAATTCCTTTTTCTATTTTTGACACTATTCATTAAATTCATTTGCGACATTATTCCTTTTCTGTTATTCGGCAATCAATCATGTGACAATTTGCGACACTGTTTCACTTTTTCGACAATCAAATTTGCTGCAATCAAATTTTTGCGACGCTATTCCGCCACACCAATGTGAAGCATTTGTTGGAGCTATTATTCCACTTCATAAATTAAATCATGCCTCCTTAAAAAATTTTTTACAAAAGTATTGCCACTATGATATACCCAACGAATCTACAATTAGAAGGAAGCATATTCCCAGGCTATATGAAAAAATTATGGAACTGGGAACCAGTGGAATTGGGCTAGCAAGTGAACCATTGCGGCTAAAGAAATAAATGTCATGCAAATATGTGTCTTTTAATAGGATACTTTGCGCAAACCGCGGGGTCCCTCAAAGCACTTGGCTGGGTTCTGGGAAATGATCTAAAATAGCCCCGCTGAACTCGCCTTCCGCCGGCCCTGAGTACATTTATAACATGTACCTTTTATGAAAATGTTTTATATGCAATCTTTATACATAAAATCTTGCTATCTTTTTTAAAATTTTATATACAATGTTTACACATAAAAAAACTTTTGTTTCTTTAAAACACTCTAAAAAAATAATACAAAATAAAATTTGTTTATCTAAAAAAGATTTTATTCTTTGTATTTTGTGAATATTTTACATCGTATTTAAAAGAAGTAAAGACTAGAAATATGTTATACACAAGCTCAAAAAATAAACTAACTCGAAAAGATCTTCTCTTCATTGCTCCACAAAAGTAATTTACGTAAAAATAACATATAACAGGCCGGGTGAATAAAAAAAAAAGCAATTTCTTTTACTCAGCGTTTTTGGAGCAAATGCTCAGCTTTACATGAATAAAAATTTGAGCAAAATTGCTTACAATTTTATTAACATAAAGCTGAGCAACTACACCAAAAACTCTGAGTAAGAAGCAATTGCTTTTTTTTATTCACCCGACCTAATAACTTGAGCGCTTTATTGCTTTATTAAAAGAATGCGCGATTTTCAGACTTGATAATAGAAATTTGACCAAACGATGTACATTTTTTGCTTGTGAGTCCTTACTATTTTATATTTTTGATTTAAATATTTTAAGAATACCCAAATACTACGATGATAAAACCAGGAGGCTTAATAAGCGCAAGTTGGATTAAGTGTGAACTGGAATATATACGAATTGGCATAAGTGCGCCTTAAAGATTTTACAAACATTGGCATAAGTGCAAATTAGCATAAGTGCTAATTGGCATAAATGCGAAGCAGTTACAAAAACTGGCATAAGTGCGAATTAGCATAAGTGCGCCGAATAAAATTGCAAATATTTACTTAAGTGCAAATTGGTATTTCACACTTATGCCACCTTTTACTTATACCAGTTCGGACTTATGTCAATCTTTGCAACTTTATTCGGCGCACTTATGCCAGTTTGCACTTGTGCCAGTTTTTGCAACTGCTTTGCATTTATGCCAATTAGCACTTATGCCTATGTTTGCAAATACTTTTGGCGCACTTACGCTAGTTTGCACATATACCAGTTTGCAATTGTGCCAGTTTATGTAACTGCTTTGCACTTATGCCAGTTCTCAATTATGCCTATTCGGACTTATGCCAGCTCGCACTTACGGCATTCGCACTTATGACAGCTCACACTTATGCCAATGTTTGCAAAATCTTTTAGCGCACTTATGCTAATTTGCTTATATACCAGTTTGCAATTGTGCCAGTTTTTGTAACTGCTTCGCACTTTGCCAGTTTGCACTTATGAAATTCGTGCTTATACAGTCATTCCGATAAAACGCGTATTTTTAAAACAAAGAATTTTAAAAAACTATATAAGTTTTTTGCAAAAAAAAATTCTTTAAAATTTTTTGGAAAATTTCAACCCAACGCATTTGTCAAGATGATTATGTAATTAATGTACTTAGGTAATTAGTCCTAATAAGCTGAGGATGGTCTGAAAAAAATTATGATCTGAAACTTAATATAAAAAAATTGATAAGGCCGTCTTGCTGCTCCAGAAAGTGCTGCTGTGGAGGCAAAAAATATATACATATATTTATTTTTCTGTTATAAATATATACGCCCAGATTGACAGATTGAAAAAAAAAATTAAAAATGTTTTGTTTTAAGGGTCAGATTTAAACCCTCGCAAAACGATACCATTGACACTGTTCACTAAATCATTCAGCTATCGAAGTTATGCATGTAGTAGAAAAACAAACTACTTTCTAAACCTCTTATAAGCTCAACGTATACAGAAAAGGTGCGTATTTTTTTTGCTCTTAACGTAAGTTTTTTAGCGAATTATTTTCCTACCATTCACTTAAAAATATTGAAGCAAATAAAGAAATATAGAAATGATCCGTGTGGAGTAGATACGTACAAAAATGGCTGTTTGGTGAAGACTCGTACTTTACGGGTCCGGCCAGCTAAGATATATATATAAGGAAAAAGTACAGAAAAGATCGGTGTGAAGTAGACTTACTAAGACCCGTATTTTACGGGTCTTGTTAGCTATCTTTTTAATTTATGAGTATAGAAACAATATTGACTTTTCTAAAGAACCCTGAAAATCTCATGAAGCTGGAATAAACTGATAATGAAGAAGAGCATAATTAAAATATGTCAACCTTTTAATTCATCCTCAAATGGAACCCTTGCCTAAAAGTAGCCGTGGCGCAGTGGTTCGACGCTGGCTCAAGCTCAATAAGCGACATTGGTAAGGAAGGAGGCGTAAATCTCTAGTTAAACGCTCTTCCGCGGTGCTCCGTGATAAGACCACAAGGACTTCTGGAAGTCTTAAAAAAAAAAAGAAAAAGAAAAATATTCTATTATGGCATCTAATTAAGAAACTTTGTTTAACAAAAAAGTAAAGTTATATAAATATAGAAGCTTTCACTTTTGTATTTCGATACCGGTTAGATCAATATTCGTTTAACGTGAAAAATGACGTTGAACCTCGTTGCAACGCTAAATCGGAAAACATTTTTTTTTTTTTAGCAGAAGACAATGCGTCTTATCACCCTGCTCCTATATTCGTGAAAATTTCAATCAAGTTTTACGTATTAAGTTCCTAAAATTAACGTTACATAAGTTTTATACATATTACAAATTTTGTACATATTACAAGTTTTATAGACATTATAACATTTTACAGTTCATAAAACATATTGCAATAACTAATGTGGCTATGAATAAATGAAAAATACAAGCTTTTTAAGCACATTATATTCAAAAGGTGCTTCGTTTTGAAAAGGATCCCAAGAGCTTTGGAAATGTTGTTTTCCACTAATTGGATATAATTTTTCCAATTTAAATGATCGTCAAATATTATATCTAGGATTTTCATTGATGAACTCTTTTTACTTTAATAGTGTTTATAAATAAATCAGGAAGTTTCAGGGGTATGTAATCAGTTTTTGAAGGTTTTGTGAACAGAATGTATTTAGTTTTATCAATGTTTACGGACGGTTCATTGGCTTTAAACCAGTCATTGAGATTTATTAGCTCTGTGTTTGCAGTAGAAAAAACAAATTTTAAATTAAACCCCGAAAAAAAAAATATTAGTATCAGCGAAAACAACAAAATTAAGGAATTTAGAGGATAAGTGGGTGTCATAAATATGTAAGAGAAACATCAGAGGACCAAGAATTGACCCCTGAGGACACCACAGCTAATAACTTCTAACTGCGTACAAGTTAAATCATACGCCAAACACTGTTTAAGATTTTGTAGATAAGAATGTAGCCATTTTATAATAGAACTTTGAATTCCACATTTTTTTAATTTATAGAGGAGGATTTCGTGATCGACAGTGTCGAATGCCTTCGATAAATCAATAAAATCTCCAAGTGTATAATTATTGTCATCAAATCCTTTTAAAATATTACTAGCCAAATCCATCATTGCATGCTCAGTGCAATGATTTTTCCGGAACCAAAACTGTTTAGCATATAAAATATTGTTTTTATCAATGAAGTTATATATTCTATTATACGTAATACGTTCGAGAACCTTTGAAAAACAGGAAAGAGTTGAGATGGGTCTGTTGTTTAATTCTAAAGACTCGTCGCCGTTTTTATAAATTGGAATTATTTTAGCAAGTTTTAATTGATCAGGAAAGTTCCTGTTTTTTAATGAAAGTTTTAAAATAATAAAAAGAGGCAATCAAATAGTATCAAAGGCACTTTTCAAAAATTTGCATTAATTTTATCAGGACCTGGAGTTTTATTTGTCTGAAGCAAGTCTTTTGACTTGAACGAAGTACTTCAACGGAAAGCTCCGAATTGTCCATAATAAAATCTGATTTTTTCAAAAAAGACTGGAATGTTTAGCTACTTGGAGAGATTGCTAGATGTAATTTTTGTTTTCCCTGTTATTTTTTTTGTTATAGTCCAAGTTTTTTTTAACGTTTTCAAAATATTTCTGGAGAAGACCAAAATAGAAGTTTTTTTTAGGTTGCTTTTTTATTTTTTCGAAATAATTTTTTTTTATATTTAGTTTAGTTTTCATAGTTAAAAATTTTTCGTATTGCTTTTTTTTTTGATGATTTTAAAAGACCTTTAGTCATCCACGGGCTATGCACACTTTTGGATTTTATAATTTTCTGAATTTAAGGAAAAGCTTTATCATATTGCCTCGTAAAGAAAATACACGGATAAAGAAATCGTATGCGCTACGTGTGTCATTGCAATCATTCAATAATTCCCAATTGATTTCATGCAAAAGCTGTCTAAAGATCGCAATCGAGTCTTTATTTACATGTCTTATGTATTCTGTTATGGGTTTTTTATTTATACAGCATTTAGTATTTGTTGTTAAAAAAACAGGAAAATGATCATTGATATCCGTTTTTATTATATCACTGTTGATTGTCGAGTTACTATAATTATTAGTGATAATATTATCTATAGATGATGTTTTTCGAGTAACACGCTTCGGCTTGTTGATTATGGGGTAAGCACTAAATTGAGAAAGAGTATTTATAAAACTTTTTACGTGATTATCAGTGTTTAAATTTATCAAGTTTAAATTAAAGTCTCCGAGTAAGTATAGATATTTTTTTGAGGTTTGAATTAAAATTCGCCTTAAGTCGTTTTTAAATTGATTGTAATTGCCATTGGGTGGTCGATATAAAGCTGGTATAAACGAGTTTTTTCCTTTTCGATTACTAACTCTTAATGATTCACAAATCGAATTCACATTTAGGCTATCTATATTTTTATACGTCAATACCGTTTTTTCTTGGTTGGTGACCAGATTTATTATCTGTTAAATGCAAAGCTTTTAGTATTAATTTTAGATTTTCAAAGTTTTTGCTCATGCTTCTAATATTTATATTTAGTAACGATATGTAATGTTGTACTATATTTATAAAACTTGTAACCTCATGAACTTCAATTTAGTTGGTTTCTAAGTATTAATTGTCATGAATGTTTACGTCAGGATCAATGTTCTTTAAAACGTGACGTACGTTTTCACCAGAAAATGTATTAAAAAATGAAAATTAATTTTTTCCGCCATTTATAAAGACAAGAAAATAAAAAAATAGAAAGTTAAATAAATAAAAAACGCATTTCTTTTACTTTGGAACATTGATTGAGTATTTTACTGCCTTTTTTGAATGAATAATTTTGTCATACCTCACTGCAAGGTTTTCTCGCTTTAGACGTCGTTCCTTAACTTCTGCAAACAAATTTTTCTAATATCAACTGTCGTTTTGAAAAAATCTTCGTCGACATATATATTTGATCCTTTTAATCTATTTGTTTCTTTCAATATTTTCATTTTATTTTTATAACTTTTTAATTTTATCACGATTGATCTTGTACGATTATCTTTTTTAATTCCAGTGCGATGTGCACCAACTAGATTTTTCTCAAGAAATATCTTTACTTTTTCTTTCGTTTGTGTCCAAGTTTCATTATCATTTTCCGGTAACCCATCAATTCTCAAGTTATCTCTTCTTGTTCTATCTTCAATGTTTCTTTGTTGATTATTTAAGAATTGTAAGTTAATTCCTTTTCAAAGCTGTTGTGGCAAGCCTCGACTTTTTGATCAATAAGGTTTTCTTGAAAATTTAAACTTAATTTAACATCTGCAACATCTTTCTCAAGTATTTTAATTTAAACTTATGTTTTCATTTAGAATGTTTTCAATTTTATCCAGTCGGTTGATAATTATTTTCGTATTTCCGCTTATAAATCTAAAACGTTTTTTTCTTGTTGTTTGAGTAATGCTTCCGTTTAATTTTGCATTTCTTCCTTGAACTCCATGAACAATTTTGTAATTTCTGATGTTGCCATGATATATAAAAATCGAGTTCAAACAAAATATCTATACTTTTACAAAATACGAAAAAGATGTAAATTTATATTTTTTCGCGTTTGCAAATTTAGAAAGATATGTTTACATCGTTTTAAAAAAGAATTTGGTCGTTGACTTTCTCTGAAGAACAACATTTTTTTAGCCTTAGATGGAGTACTTTTGCAGTCATAAATTGAATTGATCTCAAAGTTTCTTGCTTTCTGCACATTTAATTTTGGTGTACAAGTTGTGGTTAAGTCTAACTAAATTTTTTTGGCTAAGATTCTTAACTATTTCTAAATTTAAAAAGGAAAAGCAATTTTTGTAGGATTTCAAAATATAACTTCTTAACTTAAATCAGAGTATTACTGTACATTAACTTATTACATAGTATAACAGAAAAAATAATGCTTAGCATTTGATCCAATATTTATCTAAAACAAGTGTATCAAATTTTCTCACAAAGTTTTTTCACGTTTACTTATTAATTTAGTTTTTTAAACTTCTAGGATCTTAAAACATTTTTATCTTAGGTTATTGTATTATATCGCAGAATCCTTGTTTCTGTTTGTTTGTTAAGATTTTTCAATAGTCTTTTATTTGTATAACTCTTTAATAATGTTAATCTTTTCAATCAAATATGCTTTTCAATGATTGCTTTTTATAAAAATCAATTTACTATTGTATTAAGGATGTAAGCTAAAAATATGATTTGATTTATTAAAAACCTTGATTAAATCATGCCTTTTGACCACGGTTTGAGTAATATACATCCAACTTCTGGTTTATCTGAATTATTCAGAATTATACATAACATCGTCATCTGAAGTTGTTCCTTACTCCAAAAATGTTTCAAATTTTATTAAATTTAATCATTATTATACTCAAAAAACAACAAATTTAAAACAACAAATTTCTAGTAACTAACGTTGTTTCTGTACAGTACCGTGGCAAGAAACATGTTTCTGTACAATAAAAACTATTTATTAAAACAAATTATATCAAAACTTTAGTCTCTTATTTAAATATAATAAAAATTATATGTTTAAATAAGGAATTCTTTGTAAACATTCAAAGTCTAAGATTTAAAAATTCTAATAACCTGACAACTTACAAAATAAATACAATTAAAAATTAAGGTAGCAGTTGATAGTCATTTTTCAATATCAAATATAAAATACCGATTTCATGAGATGATTTAATCTATAATCGCTCTTGTTTTACCAAAGTTCTGTCCAGCTTGTGAAGCTCCTTTATTTGAGCCTGCTTGGAGACCAATAACTCCTTCACCTGCTCTAAGTTGTTCTTCCGTAAACTCCCGTTTATTCTCAGTTGCTTCTTCGGGTCCTAGTGCAGGTCCATCATAAAGTCTATGAGCTTTTCGACCAATTGCAAAAATTCCATTTATTACTTGATTAATATTTGTTCCCTCGTAGACATCTACAGTCTGAAAAAGATCTAAAGGTTTTATACCAACTTTTTCACATGCAGTTAAAAAGTTGCTAATATTTTCCATTTGTTTAAAGGCCATTTTAGAGTCGTTGATTTTTTTAACACTTCCAGGTTTTATTGCGTTTATAAGGTGACACAGTATAACACCGTCTTTTAGATACGTTTGTACATCCTTATCTTTTTCGATCGGTTCTATGGTGTCAGCTAAAGCAGCTCCTTCTCCTCCAGCAAATCGTAAAACCTCTTTAATCCAGTCAAATGCTTCATTAGCAAGATGAAGATCAAACTTTGCGGCTTTTTTTGCTGCTAGCTCGGCAGTCATTCCAAATCCTTTAGGACGAGTCGCCATTCTTGTTTTACTGTAATGAAGTACTGACTACCTGATTGAATGCTGTTGAAATAATATTCTAGTTTTACATATCCGGATAAACTTACAGAACAACGCCTTTACACTATGCTTCAATGAACAAATTTAACAGAAGAACTCCGCCAATAATAAAATTAATATAGTTGATTATTTATTATTTATACAGTTAATATCTGCGGTGGTGCACTTTTAATTAAACAGTAATTAAAGTATTTCTCAATCTTTTATGTTTTATGCCTTTTTATGGCGGTGAAAAAAATCTAATTAATGACGTTGAGATCAAGTAGTCTTAATAATATAGTTTATATTCTCTTTTACCAAAAAAAAATCATTGCTGATTATTAACCGCGTTTATTGTATAAAGACTAATGTAGTAGAAACTAATACGATAAAAGTTTACTTTTTATCGCATTAAATTATATTTTAATATTTTATACGATAAAAGTTTACTTTTGATCGTATTAATATCTTAAATCATTTTTAAAGTAAATGAATTTTCAATAGATAGCAAAATATAAAAAAGTTTTTATATGCGATATTATATAACTAGTGATGCGCTACGGGATAAGAAAGTCATAGACTAATTAGATTAAATAAGACTTTTGAATAAACTTAAAAATAATTTGAACACCCTTAGCGAAATTCTATAAGCAGCGTTAGATCAAATTATTGCTTATTTCACTTATTATAGTGCATTATTTACAATTTATAAAATATTTTTAAGATAAATTAATCTAACAGTACGATTTCCATAAACAGAATAAAAATAAGTCATACAGCCAAAATATTTTTTCAAATCAGTTTTTAAATAAAATTACATTTTTTGACAACTTCAAATGACTGAAGTTGTCAAAAAATGTAACTTTATTTAAAATGATTCATTTTAAATAAAGTTACATTTACAGATATTAACAACTTGGGGAAAAGCTACATTTTTATATTATACTGAGTAGTTTTTTTTTATCATTCACGAAGAACATATATTTATCAATACTAGTGATGTGCCGGGTACCCGGTTCTGATCCGGGGACCCGGTATCTCGACTGTTTTACCGGTTACTTAGAATCGACTATTTTGTTGCATTACCTGGCACCGGATATCTAAATAGAATTTTTTAATAAAAATTAACCTTAAGTGCTGTAACTATTTAAGTGGTACTTCAAATTGTGTCAAATATTTAGAATATATTTTTGCAAAACAATCTTAATATATTGCAATAAGGAAACTGAGTTATACGGATACTTTAATAGCTTCTTTTTATTTTGTGAGAGAATAAAGGTAATATAGTTAATTTTAATTTTTAAGCTCTTGGTGTCCTTGGCATTAACGACGTCAGACAGCAAGTTACTCCAAATGTTAACAACCCTGAGAGAGAAAGAATATTTACGGACAACGAGTTTGCACTTTAGTTTGCGTAATTTGAATTTGTGACCTCGAGTGTAAATATAGTTGTTTATAAAAAAGAAACTTGATATATTTAGGCGAACTTAATTAGCGCAAATTAACAAGCGTTATTTTTTAAAAACAATTCAGCTTTATAGATTTCACAAGCTTTTATTCCAACTTTTTAAAATGGACCCAGAACCGGGAAACCGGACTCGAATCCGCTATTTTCTTCCGGGTACCTGGAATCTGGGACTTGGAATAAACTGTAATAAACCGGCACATCTCTTATCAATACAAAGCATATGCTTTGTATTGATAATGTGTGCGATTGGTTTTGAATTTAAAATTGAATATGTATGCGATTAGTTTTGAAGCATAGATCATTAACCTTTTAGTTTTGAAGCATATATCTTTAACAACTTTTCTCCGATAAACTCAATTTTCTCGATTGAAACAGCGAATTTTTTGGAGAAAAACCCTACTTCGCAGCTGCTGTTGACACTCACTCAAACCATCATGAGTGCAATATGAAACAGGAGATGCCACCACATGTTTAGTAACATAAAAATTGACCCAATGGCAGTAATCAGGGTAATAATCAGGAACATCAGAGATATTATTACTTTAAAATCATGTCCGTAGAAACACTGCGAACATTTTCTGTCAACTTTTGTGTATTAATGATGTATTTTGCCAAGTGGAGAACGGGAAACTAAAACTAAATATATGAACTAAATTAATACACTGGGTCATAACTCAGAACTGAATATTTAGTAAAGACCTCCTGTTCTCTGCAAAGCTTTTTTTTACAACAAAATTATTGTTATTTATGATTTGACAACCACTGCCAGCCAATATTTTATGATATATAATTTCAACATATAAGTGTTATATGTAGCGATTGTAAAGTGGTGTTTGTGTAAAGGTCCTGTAATTTCTTTATTTATTTATTTAAATAAAATCCTTGCTTACAAAACACTCATAACTAATCTTGAACATTATCTTTAAATATATTAATTTTTTAAACCCTACCTAATTCTCGACATCTTTCCGCACAATGGCTAAACAATAAAAAAAACAAACAAAAAAAACAAAAAAATATAAAATCAAAAAACACAAAGAAATATAAAACCAAAAAACAAATATAAAATTAAAAATTAAAAAAAAATAATAATAATATATATAAATAAATAAAAAATTAAGACATGAAGACTATATATATATATATATATATATATATATATATATATATATATATATATATATATATATATATATATATATATATATATATATATATATATATATATATATATATATATATATATATATATATATATATATATATATATATATATATATATATATATATATATATATATATATATATATATATATATATACAGGGGCGTGTCTAGGGGATGTCTGCTACGTCGCTGGACATTTTTTCACAACTTCAATATTTTGTTGAATAAATATGATGCGTCGGTTGATAAAAGCAAACAGAGCGAATAATTATAGCAAACTAAAGCAATAATTAAGCAAACTATACAAAGTTAATAGTTCAAACGGATGGTAAGAAGTTATTAATCCGGGATAGCAGTTAGATATACGGTTTGGTATTTTATTATAGTGCTTGTCAAATCGAGATCGGTCTAAAGTTTATTAAAAAAAACGATTTATATATTTAAACGGAGGTTGTTTGAATTTTTGACTTAAACAAATTAATAAGAAACTTGAATGGACCTTTTTTTATTGAGTTATAAAAGTACTTCATTTTTTAAATATTTTCTTTCATTAATTAAAAAAAAATAAAAGTTATTATTTCTTAGAGAACAAATTCCGGACTTCCCTTTTCAATTACAACCTGAGTAAAGTTTTAGTCAAATTCTATTGATATTTATCATCAGAAGGAGAAGACTATTATTAACAACAAGCATATATATTAAAATATATCAATGGACATCCCCAATTATTTTATACAAAGCTGTGTATCTTTTTAATAACTTGCATTTTGAACAATATAAAAAGAAAGAAAGGATTTTAAACATTAAAAATAAATTCGGACTTCCCTTAGTACATACACCCTGTTTGGTATGTATTTATTAAACATTTCTTAAACATAAAATTTAGACAGTTTAATTATTTGCTTAAAATGTCGACTAATTCTCAAGTTCAAATAGCTTTCCAAACAAAATGCCAAGCGGAGTTAGTCCTTTGGAAAAGAAGATTGGAAAAAAATATTTCTTGTTTTAAAGACAAACATCCAAGTATGAATGTTATAGAAAATATTAGAGGTTTAGACACCATCTTACCAAAGACTTTTTCAGAAAAACATTGTGGGAATTTCATTTGTTTAAGGTAGAAATATTTTTTATTGTTAAGCTTTCTTTTATTATTTTTAAGCTTTCTTATTATTATTGTTAAGCTTTTTTTATTAAACATTTATAAATTTACCTTTATATTAAATCCAATGTAATAATAACAATAATGAACTAGTTTTCTTATAAAAAATATTTCTTATTGAAAACATTGCAATTGAAAAATATAATTGTATAACTATGTTTTTATGTTCATTTTAGGTCTCAATCAACTGGAAACTGTCTGTACAGTTCTCATTAGTCATCACTGGGAATAATTCTGTAGTAAATGATTTAAGATTATTGACATCAATCGATCTTTTCTTAAATGCAGACTTCTACTCAAACCATCCAATTTTTCAATTTGTTTTTTGTAACAATAGAAATGTTTTTCCTTGTTTAAAAAACATTCTGCAGTTGTCAGTATCAAAAAATTCTTTAGGCACAAGAAAGGAAGGCAAAGAGTTAGTACAAGAAGAAGCTGTTCATAATTGCAATGATAAGAACTGGTCCTCTTTCCTTTGTGTACTTGGATTATCAAGCATATGTGGAAAAAAATAGAATGTCTTTACCCAGATAATGGCCTTTCAAAGTATTATTTATCCCCGTATGATCTCTTTTGAAAACTACGAGTTTTTCGTCTTTTTTGTTGTGAAAGCTTTTCAAATGATTTTTCTTTTCAACACAATCATTATGTTCCATAAGTACTAAAAAACAATTTGAAACGTAAAGCTTCCAATAAAAGTAGCAGGATGTTACAGACTAAAATTACTTTTCATGGCAAATCCAAAGATTATGATGACCTTATGGAATCTAATTAAAAAATAAATCTTTGCATCTGTGCAACTAATTGCCAATACCTAGTTTTAGTAAAGTAACTCAATGTATATCATTTTCTATCTCTTCCTATAATTATGATATTGGTTATTTTGTTTCTAATTATGCTAGTTATTCCAGTGTTGCTAAAACTTTAAGTAATTCTTAAGTTTAACATTTAGTTCAATCTGCGTTTGCACCTTGTAAAACATTTACTTTTCCTAAAAATTCAAATGGACGTAGCTTTCAACTTGCATGGATATATAAGTTTCCATGGCTTACTTATTCAAAGATATTTGATGGTGCTGACTGTTTGTCATGTGTACTTTTTGGTCACAGTTTTCTGTTCCTTCAGAATGTACTAAAGTAGAAAGGCTGTTCAGTAAACAATTCAACTACTGGAACGATGCTTCTGCTCACTTCAAGAAACATGTATGAAAAATAATAATAATCTAACCTGCGGAAACAAAGGATTGTTAAAACTGATGAAGATTTGTTTTCTTCATCATCATTTTGGTCTTTTAAAACAGAGCCAATTAATATAACCTCTCGAAAAATAATTCAATCACAGAATTATGAAAATTGTAGATTGTTGTTACCAATTATTGAAACAATTATTCTATGTGGGCGCCTTGGTCTTCCTTTAAGAGGTCATCGTGATAATTCAAAATTTCATCCTGGTAGAAGCGAATCTCCGAGTCCTACTGCAGGAAATTTTATCGAACTGCTTCATTTTCGTGTCAAGGCTGGCGATAAAATTCTTGAAGATCATTTAAAATATCATCAAAAAAATGCATCTTATATATCAAATACATCTCAAAAATGAGCTGATAAATTGTTGTGGAGAAGTAGTTACCAACAAAATAATAGAAGAGATCAAAAAGTCTCAATATTTTTCTATTATTGCCGATGAAGCTTCAGACAGTTCAAGTAAAGAGCAACTTTCTTTGGTTATTAGATTTGTTGATTCTAATTTAGACATAAAGGAAGAATTTGTTAAATTTATACATTGTTCAAATGGTGTTACTGGCGAAGGTTTATTTAGTGTTTTTCTAAAAAGTATGTCTGATCTTTCCTTGGATATTATAAATTGTAGAGGACAATCTTATGATGGTGCTGGAGCAATGGTTGGACATACTAAAGGATTGTCTGCTCGTATTTTAAATTTAAATGAAAAAGCTATTTTTACTCATTGTTACAGCCACAGACTTAATGTAGCTATTTGTGCATCATGCAATGTGCAGTCAATCAGGAACCTTTTAGCTCATGTAAAAGAGGTATCATACTTTTTAATCTTTCTCCAACCAGGCAACAAAAATTAGCAGAGCATTTTGATAAAATTATTCCATTAGCTTCCAAAAAAAAGTTAAAAGATGTTTGTAGAACACGTCAGATTGATAAAGAACATGGCATGGATACTTTTTAAGAACTTTTTATACCTGTGGTCTCCTGTCTTGAAGAAATGTCCTTAAATATCAATAAAACATTTAATCATACAACATCTACTTTTGCTTCCTCTTTACTGAAGTTAATAACAGGTTTTGATTTTATTGTTGCACTTAGTATAAAAAAAATTGTTTTTGATATAACTCTTCAAATTACACAATTGTTGCAGGCAAAAAGTAAAGATATTTATAATGGTTTGAATCTTATCCAGGCATTAAATAATGATATGTCTTCTCTTAGAAATATAGTTGATGAACACCATCAAATATGCTATGAACAAGCATTAAAAATTGCATCCAAGATAAATGTTACAGAAGAAAAGCCTAGAACTTCATTTATTTCAAAAAACAGAGCTAATACTCCTTTTGAATCTGTCTCTCATTATTTTAAATTGGTTATCACTATTCCTCTGTTAGACAATCTGAGTACTGAGTTAAACACAAGGTTTAAGGATACAACTTTAAAGTGTTATAAAGCACTTGTTCCTTTAAAAATGATTGCAGAAGTTCAGTGTTCTAGTGATACTAATTGGAAAGATCATGTCATATCTTTCAGTGACTTTTATATAACAGACTTACCAAATCCACTCGCTTTATTAGGTGAGCTTAAACAGTGGGAAGTATATTGGGTAAATTTTAAAAATGAGTTTTCGTCTAATATTATCGAAACATTAAAAGCAATAAATTTTCCTGGATTTGAAAACATTAAAATTTGTCTTAAGTTACTTGCTACCTCACGCTTAACTTCATGTGAATGTGAGCGAACGTTTTCTTCACTTCGACGTCTAAAAGATTATAAAAGAAGCACAATGGTAGAGGACCGCCTAAATGGTTTGGCTTTAATAAATATTCACACAGAGTTACCTATAGATGTTAAAAAAGTTATTAATAAGTTTGCTATAAACAATCGTAGGTTGTGCTTTGAATAAAATTTTAATAAAAATATAATAAAATAATTAAAAAAATATATAATAAAAATATAATATACAAAAAATATAAAAATATTATCTTAAAAAAAAAAACTCTTTGTTTAACGGGTATTTTCATAGCCACACATCTTTGTAAAAACATCATTTGGCATTGAACAGTACAGTAAGTATAGCCCGCAGTTTATTTACTATTTGGTTTTCAACTTTTTATTTTTGGAGGAGGGCGGAAGTTATAGTTTCGAAAAATAAAGTTCATATTGCGTCAAATGTATTAAATAAGCCTAATTTCGCAAACAGTAGATAAGGAATAATGTCGCAAATATCCCAAACCAAGAGTAGTATACGAATCAACCAATAAGTTGACTCATTTACTCCTTCCGTGCTCTCCCTAAATAAGTCGATGCGTGTATTACTTCATGCGTGCTTTCCCTAAATCTAAAAAGTGCGATAGCAGGGATTTTTAAGAATTTTTTTGCTTCATATAAAAATAGGTCGTGTGTAATTGTTAAGCGTTGGTGCTGACTATGGTTATCATCATTTTATTCTGAAAATAGATAGCGTGCGAAACAATGATGCTTGGTAATGCATCATGTGCGGTAAAATATCGGGCGCATACTAAGCCGTCTTACCTCATATATGCGTTTGTCAAAGAGGAAGGGAAGGAGGGAGGAAGGATGCTAAAATTTAACATTTTTTGGGAGGAGTTAAAATTGCGACTTACCCAAAAAAATTCCTGTACACGCCCCTGATATATATATATATATATATATATATATATATATATATATATATATATATATATATATATATATATATATATATATATATATATATATATATATATATATATCGCTTAAACAACTAAAATTAGCAATTTTTTTTGTGAATTGTTTTTGAATATTTTCAATAGATTTTATTAACATAGTTTGGTGTGGCGACCAAACTAAAGAGCAATATTCAATAATTGGTCTTATATAAGTGGTAAATCCACGTACTAAACTATTATACTAAACGGAGATAATGTAATTTTATAAAAATGTAAATACTTATTGTTTTATAATAAAAAATAAAAAGATCTCTAAAGAGCATATAAGGTTATTAATTAAGGCTCACTTCATTTACATAAAGATTTGAGAAAAAGCTTTTAAAATAAAATTAAACTTTGTTTATTTTAAAAGCGGATATGACCGTATATATAACGGACAAACAAAGATTAAGGGAAAGATTATAAACATTGAAAATCTTTAGTTGTAAAGCTAACAATTATGGAACGTTTTTTAGATATGCTTGTTTTGTCATAATAATTTATTACCTACATGATTTTATAGTTTGCAAGTATAAAATTAAAAAAAAAAAAATTAAATTATTATTTTTTTTTTTTGTAATAAAAATAAGGACATGATAAACTTTTTATTTGGTCAAGTGATGAGGAGCAGGATGGCTTTTTATGTTTTGTGTGTGTATATATATATATATATATATATATATATATATATATATATATATATATATATATATATATATATATATATATATATATATATATATATATATATAGGGTGCGGAAAAAGTTCCGTACAAAAATATAAACAGCAAAAACAGAAAAAGTTCCTGTTCAAGACGAGAAACAAATTACACTTTAATTTAAAACAAAATAATACTAAAAAATACTTAAAGAATACGAAGGAATATAAAAGAATAGTAAAAACCTATAAAAACTATCGAAAAGAAGTATCTAGAATCTTCCAGAACAGGTTCACACAGGATCATTTTACTATATAAGAGACATGTAAATCGACATGTAATTCAGTCAGTATATGGAAGTCAATCAGTCAGTATTATCAAGATAGTTTATCGAAGTGAGTTTTATCAAAGTGTTTTATCGAAGAACATCAATACAAGAAGTGAAATACAACAAGTGTTTCATTACATCAATACAGTCCACATCCAACCAAGACGTTATGTTCCACAGAGCATTATTGTATCATCACAAGGTAAATGTAACACGGTAAGCCTTGAGAAGCGTGATTATTTATTTTTATTATTTTTATAACTTCAAGTGCAAAAATGGCTCCTGACAGTCTTGGATTGGAACTAAGAAAGAAAATTATTGGCGATTACGTAAATAGAATGTCACAAAAAAGTATTTGTGATAAATATCGCGTGAAAAAATGGACCGTATCAAGACTATGTTCCAAATATCGTTTTACGGTGAAGTTGGCAGCAGATAACTAAGGTGGAAGACCGCGTTCCACCACTTCTAGAGAGGATTCTATGATCGTCAGATCCATCAAGAAAAATCCCTGAATACCATCAGTCGAGATACAAAAGCAATTAGAGCTGCCTGTATCGGACCAAACAATCAGACGACGTGCTGTTGAAGCCAGATTGTTTTCTCGACGCCCTGCAAAGAAACCGCTGATTTCATTAAAAAACCAGAAGGAAAGACTCCTGTTTGCTGCATCTCATATTGACTGGAATGTGCAGAAATGGCGAACTGTCCTGTTCAGTGATGAATTGAAGTTCAACATCATTGGGAGCGATGGCATTTGCCGTGTACGTCGACCGGCCGGAAAACGCCTCGATTTACGTTACTGCCATAAGACCGTGAAGCATGGTGGAGGCAATGTAATGGCCTGGGGTGTTTTTCTGCTAACCGCCTAGGTCCAATACATCGAAACCATGGAATAATGGACCGTTTCATGTATTAAAATATCCTGAAAGATGTTATGTTACCTCAAGCTGAATGGAATATGCCAATAAAATGGGTTTTTAATACTTTTGATTAATTTATTATTTTTCGTGTACAAATAATGAACTTTGTGATGAATAAAACTTGAAGAACTTTGTCTCTAAACAGTTACATAGTTATTTCTCTAAATTGAAAAAATGCAGCACTTTTATATAAAGAAACTAAATTAGCATTATTTGGTTGCACTCGTTTTGTCCGATACTGTATATATACTATATATAAATATATATATATTATATATAAATATATATATTATATATAAATATATATATTATATATAAATATATATATTATATATAAATATATATATTATATATAAATATATATATACTATATATAAATATATATATATACTATATATAAATATATATACTATATATAAATATATATACTATATATAAATATATATATATATATATATATAATATATATATATATAATATATATATATATATAAATATATATATATATATATATACATATATATATATATACATATATATATATATATATATATATATATATATATATATATATATATATATATATATATATATATATATATATATATATATATATATATATATATATATATATATATCAGGGGCAGATCCAGACCATCTAGAAAGGGGGATGGGGTTAATAACACCTTATATATTATATATTATTTTAAAAACATCAAGAAATACAGTTTCTCTTAATATTAATAACATTACTAATTCAGAAATTTTTGCTGGATTATAGATATTAGCAAAATCATCAGCTTCTTAAATATTACAAGAGTTTTTAATCCTAATAATTCATTTAAATTGGTTATAACTTTCAAAAGTTAAGATTTTAATGATGGCTACGGTCTTTAGTTACAAAAATATTTGATAACAACCATATATTTATAATTTTAGGTATTAATAAATATCTAAATCTTATTCTTTGAATAAAGTTATTATTGGGACAGGTTGACAGGTGTTTAAACGTCAAAAAATGGATGAAAAACAAAAAAGAAAGTTAGAGCGTGAGTTATGTCTATTAACTTCCAGCGAAATAATGAATTTATATAAAAACTTATCTGCCAAGCAACTTGACAATTTAGATGATTTTACACCCCCTCATTGTGAGGCGGTGTAAACTTTATAAGGTCATAAAACTCGAACAACAAAAGATTATTGAATCAAATTTGAAATTTGTTGATGAATAACAATAAAGTTTAAAATTATTAAAAAAATAACAAATTTGACTCATTGCCCTTCTATTTGGGGCTGGGGGGCTAACGTTTTGGGGTTTTTGTTGTTCCCAGTCTCCAACCACCGCAATTTTTTGCATAGCATCCTCATTCCTCACATATATGAACATACTTAAATGTGGAGATTTCTTCATGTTTTAAAGTTGGTTAGCTCAAACATAAAAAAAAGATGTCTACGGCCTTGCAAGACATAAATTCATTATATTTTGTGCTTTGTAACTTTTTAAAATGCAAGTTTTAAAATTGGTTTTATCATTGATTTATTTTTAGGGTGGATAATCCAACCTGCATCTTGTAATGTGGTAAGATTTGTAAAGTTATGTCTCTCTTTTTGAACAAACGCAATTTAAAAACGTTTTTAAATTTCTATTGACATTTTTTTTAAGTTTGAATAAGAAGGAGGGGGGGGGGGGGTGTTAGTAATGGTACACGCCCCTCCACTAACTAATGTAGTAAAATATTCTTGTATACTAATTTTTATTTTTCAATAAACTCAATTGAAACCTTTTTTCAAATCTCTTTTAAAATTTTTTTTTAGGATGGAGAAGACTCGAGGAGGGGGGAGGTAGGGCGTTGGGCGAGGCAAAATTTGTTAACTCTGTATATAACTTTTTGTGTACAGAGGTAACAAATTTTATCAGAAAAACACTCTTTCGGATGAAAATCTTGTATTTTTTTAAGGTTACGATGTTGTGCCATACCCCCTCTGGCCCTCTAGACACCCCTTATATCTATAAGATAAGATAAGATTATTATTTATTTGGTCATTCTACACATTTTACAATATTATCTATAAATTTAAATAAATATATATAATTACAAGCTGACTGGGGCAAGTAGAAGTCACAATGTCTTATCATCAAGCCCCTTCGTGAAATACAGAAAAATACAAAAAATATTACATCTTCCAATATTATATAAAAGAGTGAAATTAATAAGTTTGAGAAAAAAAATTTAAAGGTTAAAAAAGAATTTCAAGTTAAAAAAGAAATTAAAAAAAATATATATATAAAAATAAAAAAAATAATAAAAAAAATAAATAAAGTTAAAAAAGAAAGGAAAAAAAGTTAAAAAAATTTTTAAAAATTTTTAAAAATTACAAATCAGTACATATTCGTATACATATTCAAAACAATATTAAAAAAAAAAAAAAATTACAAATCGATACATATGCGTATACATATTCAATATTAAAAATAAATAAAATACATTAAAAATAAAAAATACAAAATTATTTCAGTTTTTATAAAAAACGAGAGAATGTAATATTTAATATTTAAATTAGTAATAGTTAAACAGTAATATTTAAATTTAGTAAGTATTTTTTTATAGCTCTTTTAAATGTATCAATAGATTTTATTTTTTTCATATTTTCGTGAAGAACTGAATTCCACAAGCGTGGTTCCCGGCATATAGTCGAGAAGTCAGATTTTTGGGGTGATGTTAGTGGGATGCAGTAATTACTCATTGAGTGTCTTGTTTCATATTTATGAATAATTCGAGTGAAACTGTAAAAAAAATATTTTGGAATCATTTCATTTTGAAGTTTAAACATAAATAACAAGTTATGGTATATATTCAGTTCCTATACGTTTAGAGCGTTTATTTCCTTGAGTAACGGCTCGGCACTTTCGTATTTTAATATTGTTAATTGTTAGTTCAGGTAATTTAAGTTGAAGGTTCTCAGATTAAGATGGTTAAGCAAACAAAATATATTTTGTTTTTTCAATATTTAATGAAAGTTTATTTGCTATAAACCACTCATTAAGATATATTAATTCTGTGTTTACAATGTAAAATATATTTTTTAAATTTGAATCAGAAAAGGAAACATTATTGTCATCAACAAAAATAATATAATTAAGTATTTTTGAAGACAAATAAATATCATTAATATAAGTTAAAAACAACAGAGGTCTAAGTATTGATCCTTGGGGAACTCCGCAACTTATTGATTCAAATGGGGAACATGTTAAGTCAAATGGTACTCCTTGTTTACGATTTTGTAAATAACGTTGCAGCCACTTTAAGTTGGAGTGAACTACTCCATAATTTCGTAGTTTATAAGTAAGAATCTTGTGGTTGACAGTATCAAATGCTTTTGATACATCTAAAAAGATCCTAATAGCCTTCCTACATTCCTTCTTAAACTTATTTCAGACATAATTTCTAAAACTCTCAGTATTATTATAAATAACTCATTTCAAAACGGTTTATTCCCAGATGCTTTCAAAGTTGCCAAACTCATTCCAATATTTAAGAAAAGTTCTACAATGGATATGTCTAACTACCAATCTATCTTTTTTTTTTTTTTTTTAATTTTATTTTCGTCATTTTACACATTTTACAATGTTATCTATAAATTTGTTCCGTGGAATGGTTGTTGCGAAATCCAAACTGTTTATGATAAAGAATGTTGTTTTAAAGATAATTGTACAGTCTGTTGTGCATAATACGCTCTAGTATTTTGGAAAAACAAGAAAGTATGGAAATTGGTCTGTAGTTAGATTTTATTGAGTCATCACCGCCTTTGTATATCGGAATTATTTTTGCTAATTTTAGTTGGTCAGGAAAAATGCCGTTTTTTAGGGAAAGATAAAAAACTTTAAAAAGAGGTTTCTCTATAATATCTGAGACCACTTTTACAACATCAGGGTTAACTTTATCCAGAGCCGCACTTTTATTTGTTTTCAGCATACTAATTGCTAGTCGAAGTTCATCAATTAAAAGCTCCGACTCCTCCATGAAGGAATCAGATTTTTTCAAAAAAAATTTAAATGATTTTTTTCCCTCAGGAATTGCACCGGCAAGCTTTTTTCCTATATTTATAAAAAAGCTATTAAATGTTTCAGCAATTTTTTTATTAACAAAAGCATCTCCTCTATTATCATCTCTTTGCAATCTTTTTGGAAGATTATCACTTTTCACAATTCCCACTCCTGTTATTTCTTTAATTACATTCCATGTTTTCCTTGCATTTCCAAATGTTTTATTAAGTAACGAAGAGTAGTAATTTTTTTTGGATTGCTTTTTTAATTTTTCAAAAGAGTTTTTATATTTTTTGTATTTTATTTCATTTTTATAGTTATTTTTTTAAAAAAATTTTTGGTAAAGTTTTTGTTTCCTTTTGACGACTTAATAAGTCCTCTCGTCATCCACGGACTTGACAAATTTTTAGAATTAACAATTTTTTTTATTTTTGGAAAGGCCTTTTCGTATTGTCTTGTAAACATGCAAATAAAAAAATTGCCATCATTAACGTCATTGCAATCAGTTAATAGTTCCCAGTTTACTTCATGTAAGTGATCACGAAACGTGGCGATTGATTCATTATTTATTTTCCTTACGTATACTGTTTTTGTTTTTATTTTATTCTTAAGGGTTGTAGAATTTATTATCAGAAAAACTGGAAAACGATCAGTTAAATCTGTTTTAATAATACCACTTTGGATTTTAGTCCTTGTGTAATTATTAGTAATAATATTATCAATAATAGATGCAGTTGTTTTAGTCACACGTGTTGGCTTATTAATCATGGGGAAAAGTATTGCAAAAGTGTATTTATAAAATTCACGACTTGGTTATTAGCTTTATTATTCAATAAATTCAAATTAAAATCACCTAATAAGTAAACATTTTTTTAAATAAGCTTTGGTAGCAAATAGTTTAAGTGATTTTCAAATTGATTGTAATTACCGTTTGGCGGTCTACATATTACAGTTATAAATGTATTTTTATTTGTTTTATTAATTATTTCAATAGTTAATGACTCACAATCAGCGTCATTTACTTTGAGGTTTTCAACATGTTTAAAAACCAATGAGTTTTGGACGAAAATAGATACGCCCCGCCATTGCCGTTTTCTCTCGGTTGATGAATAGGTTTATACCCTGATAATTGAAAGTTAGAATTTATTGCGTCTCGATGACACCAAGTTTCTGTCAGACAGATAATACTAAACTTGTTACTTATATTATTTAACATCAATTTTAACTTTTCAAAGTTTTTATTTATGCTTCTGATGTTTATATGTAATAATGAAAAATAAGATGATGAAGAATTAAGAGCATGTTTAACATTGTAATAAGTCGTATCTACTGAAATTTCGTCAAAAAAGTTCATGTTTTTATCATCGTCATTAATTCGGTTTAGTGCGTTTTTCCTTTCTGATATGTCAAAAACATTAAAACTGTTGGCTTCCGTCATTTTAACAATAAAAACTAAAAATATTATTTAAGACATAAAAATATAATAAATAAATATACTTTAAGCATTCTTATGTGATTTTTAAAAATCTTTAACTACTAATTTATCATAAATAACAACAGAAATATTTACCGTTGTTCCTGTGAGTTCGCATTTCTTCAAAGAGATTTTTCCGTATGGTTAGGGTATCCAAGGAGTAGTCCTCATTTATAAATATTCCTGTTCCTTTTAACTTTTTTGAATTCTTTAATATGCTAATTTTATCTTTATAGTTCAGGAGTTTTATCACGATTGATCTAGGTTTGCTTAGCCCAGTTTTTCCGGTTCTATGTGCCCTTTCAATAACTACGCCACTTACATTTAGATTGTTTTCAAAGATATTAAGAACTTTTTCTTCAGATACATTCTAACTTTCATTTTCACTTTCTGCTATTCCTTCGAGACGCAAATTATTTCTTCTCAGTCGATCTTCCAGTTGTCACAGGTTATTTTTTTCTTCCGCATTAAATGCTACTTTTGTAACAATTTTTTCTTCAATTTTATTAATTTTTTCTTCCTGTGTATCTTGTGTAAAAGTGATACTGTTTTCAATATCTTTTTGAGTCTGTTCTAATTTTGAGAGTCTGTCATTTATTTTTCCCATTTCAAATTTCCTCAAATTACTTTCAGCTTGCAAAGCTTTGCACGTTTCTTTAACTTCTTTAATTTCTTTCAAAAGTCCATCGATTCTGTCATTTGCAATTTTTAAATTTCCACTTATAAGTTTAAGAATGTCTTTTTGTTGTTTCTTAAAAATCTCAGAGAATATTTCACGAACTAATTTCACAGATATTTCTGTAGCTTCTGTGTTTGATTGCATTTCGTTTTTATCAGTATTTTTATTTTTATCCATTTTATTATTTTTATCCATTAACAAGTTAAATACCAATACGTTTTTATTTAAGAATATTTATACAAGTATATTAATGTATACATATGTAAAAACCAATTGTATATATATGAGCTTGATATTTTTAACATTCTTTGTTTTATGTTTAAATGTAAAACCAATTCATCAACGATTTCATTCCATAATTTGTATTCATCAAAAGATAAAAGTAAATATATTTTACGCAATGATAATGTTATTAAGCAGCCAATTTTTCAAACAAATTGTTTTAAATTCTGTATTGATTATCGGGGACCATTCTTATGGGATATGATAGTTTAAAAAAATTTTACTGAGGATTTTATTCATCAAAGTAACTACTTTTCTTTTAAATGAAAGCTTAAAGAGCTCATTTTTAACAATCGAAAATTTAACAATATACTTCTGATATTTTTTAGTGATCTTCCTTTTTACCCTCTATTTTACCATGAATTTATAAAAACTGTATATGTATCATTAATAAATGCAATCTACATATATAATTGATATAACGCATCTTGTATTTATAACGGAATATTTTAAGTTTCTTACTTCGTTACTTATCTTTTATCTTGTAAATATCTTATAAACTTTAACACGAGCGTTTCTTAGCGGTACTCGACGACGAGTCCCCGCGTTCTTTTATTTTTTAATAACGATCATTATATGTATATTTTTTTATTATTATAGATTTGTATTTTAAATATTGTTATGAAATGCTTATTAAAAAAAAATTTGAAACGTCTGTCATATAGAAAACAAATACATGGTGAAGTTTTTAATTATATTTAGGTTTCAAATAAAAAAAATTTATAAGTCTAATAATATTTTAGATAATTTTCCCTTATCTTTTTTTTTTTATTCCTTTCGTTTAGTTTGAATGTATTTTAAGAAAAACCTTTCTAGTTAATATATTTTTAAATTTATTCAATCTCTTACTATGAGTTTTATACCAAACGATATAATATTTAAGTTTTTATAAAGAGGCTCTATGAAAAGATTGTGATGACGTGTTGTTATCCTTATTCTCTTTGAGTTGTATTTATAATAATAAAGCTTCTCTGAAACCTTCTCCTTCATCAATAAAATGGCGGCACAGCTAAATCTGTTCAACCAAATCTGATTTTACTTTCGCCACACCAATTAATTAAGACATTAATCAATTCGTCATCAATTTTGATACAATTTATTTATTGGCTCAATAACGATCTCCCATTTTTACCAAATTAAAGTTTCAAGGTTTTGAATTAAAAATGTGTTTTATTTCTATAACTAATAAAGCAATGTGCGTTACTATGCGTCTTTAAAATACAAGTTTAAAATAAAAAGTTTGCGGAAAGTTTTTAAAAATATTTTTTAGTTGTCTCGGTTTTTTAAAAATTTTATCACAATAAGAAAACGAAAAAAATTTTGTTCAAAAATCATCCAAACTAAATCTTTTAATTTTGTTGCTTTTTTTTTTTATATATAGCCTTATATAATTGTATATAGGTTATGTAGGTATTAAGGCAAAAGTTATAATATGTGGAATAAATATTATAGATGTAAAATAGATGTATTATAGATTTCCTAAAAGAAAAAAAAAAGCGTTCCAAATTACCCCTTTTGAAGGTAAGTTGTTACGATATTAGTTGGCACATCATTGAAAAAAACAATTTTAACAAAATTTTTATATCAATGAGCTAATATAAGATTTTGAAAAATTTTGTTTAAATAAAAAGCGTAAACTTAGTATGCACAAGATATATATAAATAAAAATAATATGCACAAGATAAATTTACATCAAATATTTTAAAGACAAGGCTTATAAAGGTTATTTAAAAGATATTTTAAAGACAGGACAATAAAACCACAGAATTTTCATTCATGAATCCTTTCCAAACTATACTACGAATTACAAATCAAGATATGCTTTTTAATACTCTTCATATACAAAGTTATATCTTAAATCAATTTAACAAAATAAGAATACACTTTCGTGTATTAAGTCTTTAGGCGTTTCTTTTTGTTGTTGTTGTTTAAATTAAAAACCGAAGAAAAATTGTTTCAAAAATTATATATATATACATGCATACACACTTACATACATACATACATACATACATACATACATACATACATACATACATACATACATACATACATACATACATACATACATACATACATACATACATACATACATACATACATACATACATACATACATACATACATACATACATACATACATACATACATACATACATACATACATACATACATACATACATACATACATACATACATACATACATACATACATACATACATACATACATACATACATACATACATACATACATACATACATACATACATACATACATACATACATACATACATACATACATACATACATACATACATACATACATACATACATACATACATCATACATACATACATACATACATTCATACATACATACATACATACATACATACATACATACATACATACATACATACATACATACATACATACATTCATACATACATACATACATACATACATACATACATACATACATACATACATACATGCATGCATGCATACTTACATACATATATACATACTTACATACATACATACATACATACATATATATACATATATATATATATATATATATATATATATATATATATATATATATACATATATATATATATATACATATATATATATATATATATATATATATATATATATATATATATATATATATATATATATATATATATATATATATATATATATATATTCATTTATTGGATGCTAATATTCCATCGCTACTTTTTAGTTATTACTTCAAAGTTTATAGTTTTTAAGTACTTTATCATTATTCGATTGGGAGCTGTTAAGTGTCCGATTATTATTTTATTATTGCAATTGCAGAGTTGGTAGGTGTCCAGCAGCTCTAGCCATTTCATTGACGGCTTCTATGAAAGCTCGTTTCTGTTCGACAAATGATTTGTTTGCATTGTTTCTTATTACTTGTGCTACATTGTTGGATTTTTTTAAAAACTCTTTATTTCTATAATTTGGACATAACTCATAAAGTAATGCTTTTCTTTTTAAAGATGTGTCAGGGTTAATGTAATGGCAATTTATCTTCATTTTCTTTTTCAGAGCTATGCCAGGTTTTACTGGATCCAATAAACTAACTGAAATAATATTTATTATATTAGAAGCAAACACATAAAAAATTTCATAATAGATGAAGAGCAGCATATTTGGAATAACGCAGGTAATTTAGAATACTCAAATATCTCAACTAATATTAACACCATCAGTGTTGTTTCTTTCAACACTGAACATAATTTGTGATATTCCAAATTACATGCACAATTCCTGCTTTAGATCTTATGTTTCACCACGAAAAAACATCTTGCTTTTATCAAAAATCGTGAATAAACAAAAAAGAAAAGAAATTATTTTATTTTCATATAAAGTTTATTTTATCAAAAAACCTATATGAAAATAAAATAATTTTTCAGGTGTTTTTGTAGCAATTTTTTTCTAACTTTTCTTTTAATTTTTCTGTTTTTAATAATTTATCATTGTGTTTCAACCTAACATTTTGACATGACGACATATTAGAGAATATAGACGAATAATAACGAGAGACTACCTAGCTTTAAAGCGATTTTCAAGCAATTTTTTTTCTTATTTTATTTTTTCCTAAAGTCTTCAACAACTTTAAAAATTAGATTTTTAGTGTTGAGTCTATTATAATTATGATAGCAATTGAACTTTAAACAGCTGTTTTATAGCAATTTTAGAGCGATTTTGTGGCAATGTGTCTCTAGCTACATTCCTTACCTTTGTAGCTAACTACAAAATATCTACAAATCTATAGCTGGGTGATACCTACATACCAAATATTTTTTAGAAAGCGATTTTATTACGATATGACGCTAGCTACAATAGCCAGTGGGTCTTTAGCTTATTAAGCTAGCTGTCCTCGTAGCCATATCGTTGTCTTTACAAATATCAATATATTTTCGCTAACTTTAAAAAGCTTGCGATTCTTGTGGCCAAATCGCTGTCTTTACTAGTACGATTAGTTCCCGATTTCCCACCGGGAACTGTACCCGAACTTTTGTTTATTTTTTAGTAATAGCAACATTCCACAAGTACTAGGACAAGAAAAAAGTGGGAGAGGAAGACATGTCTGCTGCCATTACCGCCCTTTAAGAGAATGGGATATAGAAGCTGAATACTTCATAGTTCACAGGTCAACACTTTTAATGATAAATATTCCCCGATATAATTGCAACAAAATAAGCTTTGAATAATACAGAAAATCTATTAGTTGAGCACATGTTAACTATGGAAAATAAACTTTATGGGCTAACCAGAATAGATTTGATGTAATGAGCGTCGCAATTAGCCATTAAAAATCATTTAAAAAATCTTTTTAAGGACGGTTTTGCGGAGATACTGGTTAAAGAGACTTTTAAAACGATATCAATAAATTTTGTCCATACGACAACCGACTGGGACTTCTCGAGCAAGAGCCAACAAATTCATTAAAGAGAAAATAGACAAATTTTATGACATCTTGAAAAAATCTATACTAACAAATCTTTTCCTGCTTCGCAAATATTTAATGTCAAAGACATTATATAGTCCAAAGTAAAATGCCAAAAAAAAAAAAAAAAAAACTTGAAAAAAAATAAAATAAAATGGAACAATGATGTCAGCTGAAAGGGATCCTTAATAACTATTGTGATTTGTATGAGCCCTGCAGATACATTTGTCCCTCCCAGAGTCATTTTTCAGCGGAAAAATATGACTATGATGTGTGATAAAAAAACATGATGGTGCTTTTATGAGAGGACCCCAGTTGGCTTTATAAGAAAAACACATCCATCGGGATGGAAACTAATTTATTTACGTCATAGTTTCAAGCATAATGTCGGTCATGTAAAACCAGCAGAAGTGTCATTAGTGCTTTTAATTCTTAATGGCCATTACAGCCATACCAAAAATAAAAAACTTTTAAATTTTGCAAAACAACATGTTACAATCCCATCACTCCTATCTCATTGCACACATTATGCTCAATTGATGGATAGAGCTTTCCTGGGACCCTAAAATCTTACTACAATGAAGAAGTTAGGGTTTCTCGGGAAACATTATAGACCATTAACACCGCATGATGTTGTTGAACTATTAAAAAAAACCTATATCAAGTGCCAAACTGGATAAACTGTTGCAAATGGTTTTAAAGTTAATAGCATTTATCTGTTTTAACAAAATATATTTATTAAAGCTGATTATGTGGCGGCTGCTATAGATTTTTAAGAACAAGGTCAAACCCGTCAAATTCTAGTCCTGGTTCTATTTCAGGAAATAACGCAGAGTTTTCCGACAATTGATAGTAAACAAAGTTGCAGACCCGACTAAGGAAGATATTTTTTACTTGACGGAAAATATAGCGAGAATAAAAAAAGAGAAGAATGGGTACAGTGCTTAATGTGTGATTTGTGGGTTCACACAGCTTATAGCGGTTATGAATCCGGTGTGTTTATATGTGATTATTGTAAACAAGTATTATTGAAGGTTATTTTATTAAAAAATATTAATTTTAATTATATTTTAAATTTTAATTTAATTTTTATTAGTTTTAATCAGTTTTTAAACAGTAATATTAATTAGTTTACGTATGAATGTCAATGAAAAAAAATGTAAATACAATTTGAAATATAATTTACCTGCACCTCAAGTAAAATCATATTTTTGCAGATTTTTGTTTCGATAGAAATTTTGATAAGTCCCTAACTGTTTTTTGGTTGATTTTTTATATTATTAAAATGATATAATTTTATCATAATTTTGTATTTTATAATTTAGTGTTTTTTTTTAATTAAACTAACACGTTAACTTTCCAACTTATTCCCAAAAAACAAATTAGTATTTTAAATATGCTGCACTTCCTCTAGTAATAAATGGTAATTAATACTAAATTAAAGTAAACAACAAACTTTATAATAGATATAGTTGTTATAACTAGAACAATTATTATCTTATTATCTTATATATATCAATTATTAAACTATTATCAAAAAGTTATTACCAAAGTATGTATAAATATCAAAACATACATAAATATCAAGACAAACTTTTAACAAAATAAACTAAATTTGTATCTTTTTCTTTTGGACAATAAATTAACTTCAAACATCATTTTTTCACATATGAAATATATGATGTAAAGTTGTCGCGATGTGAGTTTATTAAAACTGATAAAGTTTATAAACTGATAAAGCCTTAAGTCACTATGGGTCAATAAAGATCTCGAGATATCTTCAAAGTTAAACAAAAAATGCATTACTTAAAAAAACAACACCCAAATATAAAATTATTTATAAAAATTCCGCTAAGCAGTTTGAAACGAAAAAAGTAAAATATTACTTTAACTTTGATAGAAACATAATTCAGAGCACATGTGACGAATTTAAAGTCAAATTAATGGTAGCAATACATTAAAACTAGTAAAGATTTATTATATTTTTATCGTCAGGATAATTATTGATTAATATCAATCCTCGTTGTTTTTAATAATTTTAAAAAGAATTTTGTTCAACCAAATATGTGACCAAATATTCAATCATTGCCAACCAACCATCTTGCTGTATATGTAATACTCACAATAAACAATACAGTTTCAAAAAAAAACTCTACTGAACAGTAGTTAATTTTACTCTAAGTATAAATGTTGTGTTTGAAAAGTCAAAGTTTATATTGGGTACCTTATAGACTCATTGAAGCCTTTTGACAATATTGATCAAGAAATACTTTTTAAAAAACTTGAATATTATAGTATCACCAACAAAGTTTTTAAAGACACTGACAAATTTTTAATGTTACTTAAAAGCTATTTAAAGTAAAGACAAAGACTAAAAATGATTTGCATTGAGGCAGTTACTGTCTAAACTTTTATGTTGTTTTAACATAATGATGTGTAGATTATTTTTCTTACCATTTCCAGCAGGTTTTCCGAGCATTTCTTTTAATAAATCTAAAATATATATATATATATATATGTTACATGGGTTACTTAGTGGATCATTAGACGCAGCCTCTAAAAGTGGCTAGCCGATGACAGCCAATGTTAGTTTGTCGAAAAGTTATCGGCTTGTCATTCATAGCGGTTGCTATAAATCATATATAGGGGAGAGTAGGGTATTGGCAAACACCTAAGCGGGAATGCGAATTAAAGACACCAGTTATTCAAAACTAATCATATTTATTGCTTATCAATTAGTTTAACTATTCAGTCACAAACCCTCAAGAGCAACTTTTAAAAATCTTATTATAAAATAAAAATTTATAACAAAAATACAACCATTGGTGTTCGGAATTACCCTACCTACGTGGGGTGATTCCGAACACATCGGGGGCAATCACAAACACTGTTGTGTAATAACGAATAAAGTGCTAATTGTAATAACTAAGTCTAAAAATTATAATATGCAACAACAACAAAAAAAAGGAGTGGTATTATTTTCATGGAAGCTACACTCTGTTGTCAGAGTGTTACTCAAGAAAAAAGTTGCATAAAATTATCAGAAAAAGTTAAAATTAAATTACAGTAAACAACATCCGCAGTTTCATTACACTACTGCACATCTGGAGCTGAGCATAGGACCCTTCTCAGCAGGTAAAAAGAAATAGTCAAATTTATTTTTCTACAATGCTGTTTTGACCATGTTCGGAGTTACCCCGCGTTCGCCATTACTCCACTCTCCCCTACTATAAAATATATTTTTTTTATATATTATTATTTTACTATTATAATATATAGTCTTTTATTTTATTATCATAGAGAAAAACGTTAGTATTTACGTCAACAACAATTTTTAATTTTATAATACAAATTTTGCATACATACATATATTTTACAAACAAATATTAACTTTTAAAAATTAAACTCCTAAATTTTAAAACTGAATATTTAGACGATGAAAAAGTTTACATTGAAAACGTTATTTTAAACCCAGATAAAACCAACAATTAAGCACATGAAATTGTGCAAATAAATCCTTTATTTTTATAACCTATAAATTGTTTAACTATTTAACAAAAATAAAAAACACGTTGTTGAAGTAAAATTTTTTTTAGGTAAGTCCCAATTTTGTGTTATCTTTATATACTCTATGTTTTATGTTTTATGCTTGTCGTATATGACGTTGCTACTTGACGTTGTTACTTATATTCTTAATTAAAGGTTTTAACAAAATTTCAGAATGTTTTTTTGTAAATTTGATGCTTGTTTTGTTAAATAATTTTAAAACGTTACTAAATATCAATTCAAAATTTAAAAACGCTTTTATTCTCTAAAATAAATTGCTTACAGTTTTAACTTTGTAAAAATATGAATAGAAGATAAGTTTAATCAAAATTTTGTTCAAATGATTTTAATCATAATTTAAACTAAATTTGATATTTATACAAAAATGTGTCATTGTTTTTTAGGGTTTAAAATTGGTCTTGGTGTCAGGATTACATGTATCTTTTCATAATTTTGCTTTAAAAAAATAATATCGTGGTTTGATTAAAAGAAAACAATACTTATTTCTTTAACGTTGTTTTTGTCAATTAATACTGCGTCTGTATTCTCCATATACTCTAAATCGTTAATACCTATAAAAAAAAGTAAAAACCAAGTTTAATATATTTCAATTTAAAAACATTTTTTTTTTCTATAAAAAGATACCTTGTACCTTTTTATAGCAATGTCTCGGATATTTTGGTGTTAAGGCAGGGTTGGAAAACACTGTTTTTTTAAAAAATTATATACATATTTTTAATACTCCTTAAACCTTAAACATATTAAACATATTCTTAAACCACAGTTTTGAACTAGAGTTTTTTTTTATTTTTCGTGTACATTTACTTTTAAAAATAACGATTTATACATATATATATATATATATATATATATATATATATATATATATATATATATATATATATATATATATATATATATATATATATATATATATATATATATATATATATATATATATATCGTAAAGTCGGTGTTAAAACTGTCTTCCCTTTAGGTAATCCCTTGATAAATATACTCTGCCGAAACAAGTCTAAACTGCCTCCTAACAGTAATCCAGGAGTGTACCAACTTAATTGCACATGTGGTGCATGTTATATTGGTGAAACAAGAAAAAAGATTTCCACGCGAATTCAGGAACATAAAAATAATGTTACAAAAGCCAACTGGGATACATCTGGAATAGTAGAACATTCACAACATTGCAATGGTAAAACAAACTGAGAGAACCCTAAAACGCTTTCTGTTATTTCAAACAACTACACAAGAAAAATTCGTGAGGCCATTGAAATACAACGTTTACAATGTTCAAAACCTAAAGAAAACGTTTTAAATCGTGACAATGGCAATTTGGTGATGACTCACCATTGGAAACCATTTTTTGTAAAATTAAAAAATGTTGAATATCTGACGTTGCAATGACATCATTTGGTTACGTTTATTATAATTTTTAAACGGTTTTTTTTAACGGTTTTATTAGTTTGATAATGGCTCTCATGAGCCGAAATATTACTTAAAAAAATAGTATGATACCGTATATGATGTTTTAATGCTTATAATATTATTACACATACTATTAAAGATGTCGCTTAAATTATATATATATATATATATATATATATATATATATATATATATATATATATATATATATATATATATATATATATATATATATATATATATATATATATATATATATATATATATATATATATATATATATATATATGTAGGTACGTGGAAATCGCGATTTACGGAACCGATTTTTATGCTAAAATTTTGGTTCTCGTTTTTTTAACTCTTTTTTAGACAGCGTGAGACAGACGTAGTTTTGTGAAGTTTCTTTTTAGAAACACATATACACATAGATACTTTTTGGAAAGAAGAAAAGCTAATCTTGATCTTTTAAATACTTTTATGCATGGTTACTAACTTTTTAATGGGATATTTTGCTCCTGAATATTAGGTTGATGTTCTCTCATAAATTTGTGGTCGAAGAAATGTAGAGTCCGCCTATTTTATTATTAAAATAGTTTGCTTCATGCATTTTCTATGCACATGCCAAATTTCAACGAAAAATAATGATAAGCAATTAGTTTAATTAGTGTTATACCAAGTATACCACTTTTTTCAGGTAGCCTTAGGCAAACGGTTTTTTGATGTGGTTCTTTTTAGAAACATATATAAACCTTGACGACTTTTGTAAAGAAGAAAGGTTTGGCTTGATTTTTATATAAATATTGTGTATCGCTACCATACTTTTTTATGGAGTATTTTGCTGAGAATTTTGCATGAAAATTTGGTTGATGTTGTCACTTGGATTTGTGGTCGAAGAAATGTAGAGTCCGCTTTTTTTATTATTAAAATAGTTTGCTACATGCATTTTCTATAAACATGCCAAATTTCAACGAAAAATAATTATAAGCAATTAGTCTAATTAGTGTTGGACTTTAGGTACCAAATTTCAGTTTTTCTGTTTGTTTATTTTTTGCTAAGCGAAATCCGGGTGGGACCGAAATCCGGATAAGGGGGCGATTCAAATAAAAATCTTATTTTAAATTATTTTAATTTATATTATTAGATTTAATTTAATATGAACAAGCTTAATAAAACTGTTTTAGATGCACTAACAGATAGTAAGTTTAATTTTTTTTATTCATGATAATAGTATTAATAACTATTTTCAAATCCAAAATATAATGATTAATGTAAAAAGTTCTTTATGTAACATATAAAAAAAAGATTAATGTTTCAGATTAAAACTGTTGGTATTCAATTGCAACAGTTTTAATATTTTAAAACACTAACATTTAATATTTTAAAAACACTAAGAAGTTTTTTGTTAAGATTAAATTAATGAAGTATGTAGTATACTTATTTATATGTGGTTTATAATAGCCTATTAAACTATTGAATTGATTGTTAATAGTTAGTACCAGTTGACAATTTTATTAAGATATCACATATTAATAAAAATATTTCATACTTCATTAGTTTAATCTTAACAAAAAACTTCTTCGTGTTTTTAAAATATAACAAAAGATATCATTATTATTGTCTTTTATTATTTTTGGATTATATACTTCTTTATCTTTGGGTTATTGTTTAAATCATTATTATATAATGTCTAATATTTATTTCTTTTTTAGTAGATCCTACCTGGCTTTTTGTTGATTTTTTGAGATTTCATTAGTATAAATTACATAAATTTTGGGTTTATTCATTAAAAAAACATTAACATAATCACAAAGAGAAAATAGTATACAATGAGTTAATGTAAACATTTGTAATATAATGTAAACATAATGTAAACATAAATAGTAAACATTTATATGTAACATGTAATATAATGTATTCTTGATTTATGTAATATAATGTATAATTATATGTAACATGTAATATAATGTAAACATAATGTAAACATAAATAGTAAACCATATAGTAGTATAGTAAAATAGTAAAATAATGTAAACATAAATAGTAAGTGATTATGTAATATAATGTATAATTATATGTAACATGTAATATAATGTAAACATAATGTAAACATAAATAGTAAACATTTATAATATCTTTTTTATATAGAAACACTTAAAAAACTTAAGTTAAAGTTTTTTACTTATTGTATAGTATCTTTATCTGTGTTTATTGTTTACATAAATTTATAACTATTCCTAATGTTATCTTGTTGCTTATAAATATATTATCTTTATATTTTAATAGTTATATTTTCATTGCTTATTTTCATTTCATTAGTATAGTTGTTGCACCTTAAGCTTTGACAATTGTTACATTTGTAACTTACTGTTAATAATTTCAAGTTATTTTGTGTACAACTATTTTTGTTACTTTTAATCGAATCTACACAGCATATCGCTGGTAAGTTTGTATCAGTTTGTATATGTTAATGATTATAGAATTTGCTAAAACTTTTTAATCTGTGAATAGATTTTAAAGATTACTAATTTCAAAGTCATTATTTGCAATATTTATTTTTTATTACAAATTTTGAATTTTAATTACATCTTTGTCTTCAACGAATCGTAAGTTTACCAATTATTACTTTTTAATATGTGTATATATTTTCGACAACTGAAATATAAATTTTTTTTAAGTATTTTTTAACCTCAGCTCTTTCTACATCTACTATAAGTGGTATGTTTACAAATTTTTACTTTTTAATATGTTTATGCATATCTTGGCAGTTACAGTATTTATTTTTAATTACAACTTTGAAATCATTAGTTACATCTTCAGCGACTACTATGACTAGTAAGTTTAAAAACTATTATTTGCAAACATGTACACACCTTTCTTATCAATTACAAATTTTTATAAAATGTTTAGTTCCATGTGCACAACCTTCTGCTTGTAAATTTATGATTTAGAAATGTTTCTGAATGATTATTGAATTTATGTTTCTATTTATATACATTATTTAATGCATTAGTATTGTGTTATCCCTCAAAGTGCAGTGGAGTTTTTACTCTCATTAACATTTTTTAAGCTATCATTGATTAATACGTTGTTCATATTATTTATTCAGTCTATCACTTTCACAATTAATTGTTTTATATTAAATTTTATATAAAATTGTTTTATATAAAATTGTTTTATATTAAATTGTTTTATATTACATTTTAAAGCAGAACAGCTTTGACGATTGTTAAATTTGTAACTTACTGTTGACAATTTCAAATTATTTTGTGTACAATTTTTTTGTTATTTTTAGTTGAATCTACACAGCCTATCACTGGTAAGTTTGTATCAGTTTGTATATGTTAATGATTTTAGAATATAGAATATTTCAAATGTCAATAAATGTGAAGAGTATTTTGCAAATATTTTTAACTTCTCTAAACGCGTTTATGAAGATACCCTTAAAAAAGTGGCTTTCAAAATTTCGAGCTAAAATTTGAAAAGAAAATTGCAAAAAAGCGTAATAGAAATAGAAACAGAATTTGGTTCAACCCCCCGTACAGCAAAAATATTTCAACAAATATAGGTACAATTTTTCTAAAATTAGTAGACAAACATTTTCCTCCCTCTAATAAGTTACATAAGATTTTTAACAGAAATACCGTTAAAGTATGTTATAGTTGTACAAAAAATTTAGAAAGAATTATAATAGGCCACAACTACGCATTAATTAATAAAAATGAACATATAAAAGAAAAAAACACTGATTATTGTAATTGTAAACAAAAAAAAGATTGCCCTCTAAATGAAAAATGCCTTTCGAAAAATGTAATTTACAAGTGCATTGTTTCCTCACAAGACTACCCTGATAAACAATATCTTGGCTTAACCGAGGGAAATGGAAAAAACGTTATGCCAACCACAAACAGTCGTTTAAACACAAAAAAATATTCAAAAGAGACTATGTTGTCAAAATATATTTGGAATTTAAAAGAAAAAAATAAAAATTTTAATTTACAATGGTCTATTCTAAAATCTGCCCCAGCCTATAATAACATTTCCAAAAAATGCATGCTATGTTTGCAAGAAAAATTTTAAATAATTACTCATTTAAACCAGGAAAATTTATTAAATAAAAAATCTGAATTAATTTCTAAATGTAGACACGAAAATAAATACCTCTTAAAAAGTTATAAAAACAAATGAACAAATTAAACTATCCCCATTCCAAAGAAATTTATTTAATAATTACTTTCTGTAACTTCCCGTTAACCAAAAAAATATAGTAAATAAAAATTTTTATTTTTTATTTTTAGTTTTAATAATTTTTAACTTCCTCTAAAATATTTTTTTCTATAAAATGAATTTTTTTTGAGATTTAGTAACTCTTCCTGATGATCCAGCAATTGTGAAACTTAAAGTTGAAGAAAAAAGTTAGATAAGTGTTTTTTATTAATTTACATATATACATATATATATATATATATATATATATATATATATATATATATATATATATATATATATATATATATATATATATATATATATATATATATATATTAAAATTGATATGAGCAATAATAAATATACCAGTGAACTGTATACAATTTTTCAAAACTGTGCTACGGCTGGCTGAACAGTGAAAAAGACCAACAATTATAAAACTTTCAATGTTCCTCATTGTGGTATGAACTGTGATAGAAGTGAGGTGTTCAAAGCAGGTAAATGGGTATGAACTATTCAACATTTTTGTCAGTAATAACTGTTGCTTTACAAATATATTTTTCAAATGTTCTTTATAAAGAGATTTTATATTATTTGGTGGTTTTAATTGAAATCTAAATCTATACTCTTTTTGTATCTATTAATTTAATTTCAGAATTATAGAATATATGAAAATATATCTAATTAGAGATTTATATATGTATAATTGTATATTTATTGGTCTTTAATAATGGAGTTGATGTGCTAGAAAAATAGTAAACTTTTCGCATGAACGCATATCTAATAGCGCTAAATAGCAAAACCTCTGAAAGACTATATACGCTGCATAAATAAATTTAAAAAAAATGTGATGCATAGTGTGAACTAATTAATGGGATTACGGCGAAAAGTATGTGGTTGTGCAAAAAAATAAAAATTTCTAAAAATTGCAAATGAACAAACGCTACCTTGGTTATCTAATAGGCTAAACCAAAATTTGCACGAACTAGAATGACAACAAAGACATCAACAAGAAAAAAGAAGAAAAACCTAACAAATATAGTAATACAACGTGCTACAGGCTTAAGGTTGTCGTCTCACAAAGTATCAGGGGTGTGTGATTACACATCACTGATTCTCTGTGAGACGACAACTTTAACAAAAGTTATCTAAAACTGACCTGCTCAAGCAAAAATGTACACTACGAGCGCGTTTATTTAGAGAAGTGAGGTCTCTTAACCTCTTAGTAAACCCATTAACATGTAACACTAAAATATGTTTACTAATTTCAATTCTAGCCAAAGCATTACCAACACAATATTCATTATTTTTTTGAAATGTTTATCTTAAAATGATTTAAATTTGCTCATGTCAACACACACTTCAAAGTATGAAAATTTAGGGCTTTGAATACTTAAGTTTGCTTAACGATAAAAAAACTCAATTGCAAAAAGATGTGTTATAGAAGTTCAACTTGTAGGGATCCTGTTGATTGTTGTCAAAACAACAAGCGTGATTACCGGAAAGAACACAGAAGCTGTTGTTTGTGGAGGTTTTGATGTGAAACTATATAAAGCAGTCTTCAGCGACAATAAAACTGAGGTTTAGAAAACAGGTGGTTTGCGAACCACATAAAATTTTTTTATCACTTTGCTTGTGTTGTCCTTTGCTGATCTAAAAATAATGAAGCATGAACATATTTCAAAATCAGCTATACATGCTGGATTTGAAATATGTGTAATTTTACTTTCAAGGTTCTAATTGAATGGAAAAAGTTTTTAGAGAAAACTGCATGAGTTACAACAAAATCATCACTATAAAAATTAAGGAGGTATAATAAATTAAGGAGGTATAATAAATTAAGGAGGTATAATAAATTAATAGACTAATTATAATATATCTCTGAAAAAATTTAATGATTTTGAGAGATATAGACAAAATAAGAAACTAAATTTGGATCAGTAACTAAACAAACATTGCAGCAGTATCCTTATTTTTTAATCTTTATTTTTCAAAAGTATATATTTTATTTAAAAACTCCAATAAACCATAAAAACTCAAACTAAATAGTCATAACATGCTAAAAGAACAACTTTGGAAGTAGGAAGATTATTTTTCTTAGCAAACATTTAGTTCTTAGGAAAATAATAAATTACTAAAATTTATAATTAAGATCAATATAGCTTATAAATCTTAGTCTCTCATCTTTCTGCTCTATGTAGATGACTAAGTATTCCAAGCCATCGAAAGTGAAATTGAAAAAGATTGTGCAATAACAGTCTTTCATAAGACAGTTAGAGTTCTGCGAGAATTGACCACATCTCAGCATCCACGATGAAATCAATTTATATCTTTTTTCTGCAAAGGACGCTGGAAATGACGAAAAATACAATTGATTGTTATGTACACTTAGCCAAAGAAGCTATTAATTGAATCAACAGAGCCGACGAAACCGGAGGGCCGTGAGGGGGTGACGTACTTTTTTTCTAAAGGACATTTTAAAAAAAAAGAAGAAAATTCTGGATATAGGGGACTGTTTTTTAAAATTAACGATTGTGTATCTCCACTTTGAAACCGGTGTTGTCGGCCCTGAATCAAAGGTAACTATTATATTTATAATATTTAGTTTCTCAGGAATGGTTAAAAGAGAAAGGAGTATTGGTAACAATTAAAAGAGAAAGGAGGAATTTTTAAATTTTATATTTTAGCAATATACAAATCTAATAAAGTATTTTGATTTTTCTGTTGAACTTAAAACATTGCTTGTAACATTGCTGCAACATTGGTGGATAATTTTAATGTAGCCAATCGGCAGTCAGGGAAAAAGCTGGATTAAAGGACAAAGTATGCTAGTCGCTAAACTTTTATATAATGAACTGCCATTAACAAGCTATTGGTTGTAGAAAAAAAAACTCTTCGTCAGAATCTAATAATGAAGACCATATTGAATACACTTATAATAAGAAGACTCTGAAAAATAAGTTTTTTACTCTAAGACAAAGATTTCAAGTAGCTACTACCAGTAGCTACTTAAAAGTACTACTAAGACAAAGATTTCAAGTAGCTACTACCAGTAGCTACTTGAAATCTTTGTCTTAGAGTAGTTGAATTAAAAACAATAGAAACCTGCCTAAAAGTCGCGAAAAAAGGATCAAGAAGCAAGCGAAAGAAGATTTCATGTTTTTTTTGTTTAGGTGCCCCAAGAAGTTCGTACGGTCTTATCACAGTGCACCGTGGATGAGCATTTGATTGGAAGTTCATGCCTTCTCTCTAACCGATGTCGCAATACTTGCCCAGAGGTGGGATTTGAACCATGGATCCATTGTTTCTGAGGCATGTGCGCCACCACTGCGCCGCGGCTGCTTATTATTGGTTTAATGTTGATTTAAAAGATTGATTTAAAAGATAAAGTTATTAAATCAAATTATTAAGTAAAGTTATCAAACTAGTTGTTAAATAAAAATAATTAATATGTTAAATAAAAGTTATTTAAAATTCTCAATACATTAATTCAAATTGAAAACTTCTCTAAAAATTAAATTAATTAACTTATCTGTATATTAGTTAAGTTAATAAACTTCTTTATATATTAAAATAAGTTAATAAAATTTTCTGTATATTAATTGAATTAATAAACTTGTATTAATTAGATTTATTAAATTATAACTCAATATATTAAATTATAACTCTATATATTAATTAATTTAATAAACTTCTCAATATATTAATTAAGTTAACTAACTTCTCTAAATATTAATTAAATTAATAAATTTCTCTATATATTAACAAAATTAATTAAGATGAAAGAAATATTAATTCGTCAAAAAAAAAAAAAAGTTGTTAGAAACTATATAATGAGCTCCTGTTTTGAAGATTGATGATGTATGAGCAATTAATAAGAATCGCAGAATATATGAATATGAGCAATTAATAAAAATCGTAAAATAATGAATCACAATTTCCATTAGTTTAAATGTTTTGGATATTGCTATCAATACTTTATTAAAATTTGATTTTTTTAAATAAAGTCTGGTTTTTCACTAGACTTCATAATCTGCTTATCAATCAAATTCAGTAATTTATAACAACGTCTTTTAATTTCATATATTTAAGTGTTTTATACAAAATTTTAAAGGAAAAAAGTAATAGTTTTATATCAGAAAAAGATAAAGTTTATATTGATACTGTTTCGGTATCGATGGTATTATTTGATACCACTGTAACTCGGTTCTTCACAAATATTTGCTTTTTGTTTTTATAAAATATTAGTGTTTTGAAATATAAGGTCTATAAAATTACTAAGAGTTATATAATTGAGTCAATTATATACGAATTTAGACTAATATATAGTTAATATAGTATAATTGAAATTCTCAAATATCGTGTGATATCGTACCTATCGTATCGTAAATAGTGTGATTCGTCTGATATCTACCATATAATGTTTCATATGGTATTGAAAAAAATGTCTCTTATTGTAAAAAGCAATGGTCTTTTAATTCTTTAAGAAACCCACATCAGGTGTTTACTTATTTTAAATCCCGAATCTGGATTTTTATTTGCAACAAATTGAACTATATTGTAAATGCTTAAAAAAAATGCTTCTGATGTTTCTTATTACCTGTCTTAAAAAATATTCTTTAATTATTTCAAGTTTCCTTTACTAAGAAAATATTCTTTAAATATTTCATGTTATCTTTACTAAAAAAATATTATTTTAATGTTTCTTATTACCTCAACACATACACATAAATGATCATTAGCAACTAATTGTGGCGAAAATGATCATTAGCAACTAATTGTGGCGAAAACACATTTTTTATATAAAAAAAGTATACCACAAGTTGCCTAATGGCACTTTTTAAATGGCACTTTTTATAGTATATCACTAAAAACACCATTTTTCAGAAATAAAAACTTTTAATAAAAACATTTTAATAAATATACATAGCAGAACTTTTGACCTCAATTAGTTTAAAGGAGGTTTCTTAGTTTTTGTGTTTCTTAATTTACCGGTCTGGCTGCTTTTTTCTATGGTATCTATTTTAATTAATTATTTCTGACTATTCCTCCATTCTTTGCTATATTTCTAAAGCTCATTACTCTTGATCCATTATGGCGCTCTTTATTAAGTTAAGCCTGTCTTGAAGGTTTCATCCTGAACAGATATTTGACCAAATTCTAAACGTTTCGGCTGGATGTTGTTTTGACGTTTAAAAGAAATTTATGTATTTGTTAAGTATTATAACCACACATTTTTTTGTGTGCATTTTATGCATCATTAGTTTTTTAGATAAGATATATTTTTTGAAAGAGAAACAAAAATGTAGATTTTACTATAACTAGTTTTTAAAGCACTCACCATACTATATTGATTTCACTACATTCATCTAACTGCGTTCATCTCACTACAAAGCTAAAACCAATTTATGTTCTTTTGTTATTATTATATTGTTGTCATTATAATCTAATAATTTTTCCTTCAGGTAAAAAATTATCAAAGTTTTAGTCATACCAACGCAATGTTGATCTTAGTATTCCAAAATGATTTGCAGCAATTAATTCTAATATCTTTCATTAACATTTCTACTCATCTTTTTAGACATTGCATCGCTTGCGTTTTTTAATCGTCTTGTTAGCCTAAACTTTATTAAATTGACTTTTGACTTTGTTCTTCTTTTTTGCAGATACTGAAGCTCTTTTCATGTTAGTTATTTTGCTATAGTGAAAATTATTTTAAAATGTAAAGTTTTAAAGTTATTTTTATTATTATTATTTTTTTACCAAGTTGATTGAATAGATCATATTTCTTTTACTAATTTAATGAGTTTGATTTTACTTCCTTGAACCATTTGATCGGGTAGAATTTTTTTTTATTAAATTCATTAAATATATCTCATACTTTTTATCCAGTTCATTAAATATATCTCATACTTTTTATCCAGTTTATTAAATATATCTCATACTTTTTATCCAGTTCATTAAATATATCTCATACTTTTTATCCAGTTCATTAAATATATCTCATACTTTTTATCCAGTTCATTAAATATATCTCATACGTTTTATCCAGTTCATTAAATATATCTCATACTTTTACCCATATATAATAAGTTTAAGGTTAACAATTTTTTTAAATTCATTATAATCTGATCCTGTAAATAGCCATCCGATAGTTTTATATTTTCATCTGATTGTGTTGTATACTACTTTAAATGTAAATTAACATATTTTACCGCCCTGTATTATTTACAACTTAATGTTCTTAAATATTCGATGGTGTTAAATGCCACCTCATGGTGTTATATGCTACAAGTTATTTGCTACCCGATTGTGTTATAAAAAACCTTTAAAAAGTTTGTAAACGACATAATCATTACATAAAACCTTCATAGGTAAGTAATAGAAAGGCTTCCAGAAGACATAAAAATCTGCGGGGTTCAAATTTTGCGATGTCAAAAAAGTGTTTTTATTATTATCTATTAAATACTTTTTTTTTTAAAGATAATTATTTTCAATTTTTATTTTAAAACAATTAATTTAGCCATTAAAAATGTTAAAAACCTGAAAACTAAATTCATAAATTTAATTTTCAAATTTATATGTAAAAATAACAAGTAATCAATAGGAATAACTTATAAATCCAAAAGTTTCTGTTTGCAAAAATGTTCCAGTTTTATACTAATCGCTTTTCGAAACAAACTTATTCGCATCAGAAATAGATATTATGTATCCGTAAATTATCTGTGGCAACTTAGAATAGCTAGTGAGTTAAAACTTATTTAGGCGTCAAGCTTTTTGCAGAATTTATTATTAACAGCTCGCATAGGATTACCACATTAGGTAATAAACCTTTCTGTATTACTTTCTTTCACATTTAAAAATGTCAACTAATCATACTACTTATAAGTCTTTAACTGAATGATTGAATTTTAAAAGCTCAGTTTCATATAAATCAACATAATGTCATGACTACGTATGTCTTTTACAATTAACATACCACTTTCAGAAACAATTTCTCCCATAACTGCAGATAGATCAATCCTTTTGCCTTTCAGTTTTGCTAAAGACAATTGTACTATTCGCTGGCCGTTGATTTTTTTATTATTATTATTTTTAATTTACTTTTGTGCCCAGAGACATCCTTACGGTCTTATCACAGAGCACCGTAGAAGAGCATTTGAAACCGATATTGTAAAACTTACCCAGAGGTGGAGTTGAGCCACGGATCTCTGAGGTTGATCTCTTGAGCTTCTGAGGCAAGCGCGCTAAACACTGCGCAACGGCTGCTCTACGGCGCTGTTGACATTTTTTACTTTGAAGAGTCTTTGATAGATTGTCAGTAATGGAATATAGTTTATAACCAAAGATTAGTCCAAAAACATTGGATTTTATATAAATCGTGAGTTTATCTTCAATAAGAAATTGGTTCCGCAATAGTAGGATTTCATCATACATTGATAATATCTTATTGTTGGATGTCGCTCGTACAGTTGTGTACAATCATGATGGGGTTTTTATTGAGTGTACTGCCATCATTAAGATTACCTTAGCATGATTTGGCATATCATGATCTGCCATCATGATATGCCAAAAGCATGGATCAAATTTCTTTCGTGAAAATTTACACGCTGCATTTGGGAGAAATGAGGTTTGTATAACCTCATTTCTTCCTAATGCAGCATATTTTCACAAAAACAAAGCTTAAAAACTTTAAAATTTAAGTGAGGGAACTTTAAATTTTTCTATTTTAAAAAAGAATATTAAATACAAAAATTTAAAGATCTTCTTAACGTTCAATTTTTAACACGAATCATTAGTATGTATGTATTATGTTGTTTGATTTTAACTGATAGACGCTTCTATTCAAAAGTGAATTAGTTTTGAAATAGTAATAGCAGCAGGGTGTTATTCGAATATTTAAAAAAAAAAAAAAACGTAATATTTTGTTACTTTCAAAAAAAAAAAACTACTTTCTTTTACAGCAATAGAGAATACTTCTCTATTGCTGTAAAAGAAAGTAGTTTTTTTAGGGAAACCACCTTACAATTATACTGACATTGTAATGATTCATAACATGGTCACATTTTAAAATCACACGTCATTTAATATAATTTCAGCATTTTCAAAAATATTTTATGAGTAAAACTAGGAGAAACTTGGGACAAAATAACTTTATAACGATTAATGTATATAATATGAAATTTGATAGACTGATAAATTACATATATATATTTTTTATTTTTTAATTTTTATTTAGGTACCCCAAGAAGTCCTTACGGTCTTGTCACAGAGTATCGCGGATGAGCAATTATTAATAAGTTGACGCCTCCTACCTAACCGATGTCGCAAAACTTGCCCAGAGGTGGGGTTTGAACCACGGATCCTTTGCGTCTCAGAGAAGTGCGCTGCTACTGCGCCACGGCTGTTATATATATATAAAGGGAATGAGCGGAATGAAATCAAAAAAAATTATCAGAAGTTTCTTTCCGCTCTATGTCTAGTAAATATTTGAAGAATGTTCCCTGAAAATTTCAAATCATAGCGTTTGATAAAGTTTCTCACCGTAGACTGCTTCATAAATTGAAAGCATATGGGATCAATTGCTTCATAAATTGAAAGCAATGGCAATGTTTTTAAATGGATTGAGTCATTTTTGATTTGTAGAAAACAGCAAACTGTTTTAGGTAAACACTCTAACGACTGAACCGATATACTAAGGGGAGTTCCAAAAGGGTCTGTACTCAGTCCAACGTTATTCATCATCTATATAAACGACTTAACGGAGAGATAAAATCAATTCATAAACTGTTTCAAAAAATACATTTATACATAAAATCAGCTCATAAACTGTTACATTTATACATAGCTATTTCATGTATGCCAATCTAGCATGGGGCAGTACCCACAAATCTAGATTACGACCACTTTACTTACGTCAAAAACACGCTTCAAGACTAGTATACAACAAAAACAAGTTTACTCATGCTCAATCCCTACTGGAACAAATGAAAGCACTAAATATATTTCAAATATACTTTTCATATTTAAATATAAATTAAGTCTGGTTCCAGAACATTTTACAGCACACTTTTTTAAAAACAATATAAATACAATACAATACAAGAGCAACCAGCAACTTTAAAATACCTTTTGAAACAACTAGACTCTCAAAATTCTCAATTACATATCGTGGTCCCTATTTATTTAACAAATTAGTTTACAGAAAAGAATCACTATTAAACTTAAATAACGAACTCTCTCCGAAAAAAAAACTAAAAACTACAATAATCAAATTAAACAACTTTAAGGAATTTTTTTGAATTTGAATAAAGAAATAAATAAATGTAACTTAACTTTTAATACAAGTTGATAAAAAAAATAATATTAATAACAAGGTATATATGTAACACACTTGTTTAAAAATGAGAATAATTACTCCGAAAAGCATCGGAAAAACCCTTTGGTGGGAACAATATAGACACCTTTCTGATAAGAAAAATCCAAAAATTGAAATCTTTTATGACCGTCTGAGAAAAAAAATTCAATTTGAAGTTTTCGGCATTGTCCAAAAAGTTTGCAAAATGGTACAATATGTATCTTTGGAATGAAAATCATAAAAATAAGTTAGAAAAAGTATTAAAAATATTTTGTTATTATTACAAAGCCCTAGTGAGTAATATTTAATTCTAAACAAGTTTTTGTAATTCCAGGAAAAAGCAGTTTTTGTCAAGTGTTAAATTCTGCATAACAACTTTTTTTTAACTTCAAAGAAAAAATGCCAAATTTTGTTAAAAAACATGATGACTGTAAGAATACAGTTTGTTTCCTATGTTTGAACAAATGTACTCAAGAATTGACAAGTTTTTTGATTGAACAAATCAAGAAATCAGTTTCATTCACACTTGACTTTTCTGACTCACGAGTTCCAAGTAATATGAAATACCTGCAGGGTTCTTTTAGGAAAAAAGTGCAAAAGTATAAATGTGGCTCTCCCAAAACTTTATGATTTCACAGAAGTTAGACCAGAGACACGTTGTCAGCCTTGTGATTGCATTATTTGTCGAATTGCTCATTTGAAAGCACTTCAAAAGCACCCTTTGGAGAAATCAGAATCTTCACGAGCTTCACAAAATCAAAGAAGTTGTTCAGACTGTCTCACACTTGTTGCAAGAGGAGTGTCACATCAGTGCAATTAATACACCTTCAGAGAAAATCTTAAAGAACTTGCTTCAAAGGATCCAAAAGCCAGCGAACAGATTGCATCGACTGTTATCTCAGCAAAACAGTCCTCACCTCATGGAACCGTCAGAATTGCGCAAAGTGGTGGAGGCCGTCCCATGCCAATTACTCCAGGTAAAGGGAATCTTCCTTAATACTTCAACAGTAAAAGTACTACATAAAATGTTTTGCATTTTAATAGGGCCGCTGCTTTTTAAGTGTCTCAAGTTGGTGTTTTTCAAATTACTTTCCTAAAGGACCTTCAAACTCCAAGAGTCTGTTTAGTGATGTGCCACTTCTACGAGCTCAAGATCTTGTCTGCATACAAAACAACACTGGACTATCAAACAACAACATCAAAAAACTTGCACCTACATTAAACCAAGTCACAAATACAAAAGTTGTTGAGCCAAGATTTAAAGAAAAGTTTCTTGACATTGGAAAGCAATTGGCAGACCACTTCTAACACATACATATCCATTTCAAATGACAAGCAGCAGTCCAGAAAACAACTTGTGGTTCACTGCAAAAATCTGTCTGAGCTACTGAATGATGTCTTGTTGCAACGTCATGTTCAAGGTGACTACTTGGTGAAGTTGGGCATTGATGGTAGAGGTGGTTTTCTTAAAGTCAGTCTTGGCATTCAAGAAGAAGAAACAAGACTTCCATCCATTTCACCACCAGGCAAATAGGCTGTGTTATTTCAAACACCCAGAGACATTGGAATTAAGCGCCAACTTCTCGTTGCAGTTGCTGAGGATGTTCTTGAAAATTATAATAACCTCAAAAGCATCTTGTCTTTAATTTGTCCAAGTGGAGTAGATTTTTCTTTGTCCTGTGACATAAAGTTAGCAAACCTTGTTTGCGGGGTTCAATCCCATGCCAGTTCTCATCCATGTACTTGGTGTGATGCAGATCATTGTAACTTGTCACAATGTGGAAAACTCCGCACTTTTGGCTCGGTAAGAAAGTGCTTTGCTTCATTTCAAGATTCAGGTCTGGACCACGAGAAGGCCAAGCAGTTTCAAAATATTGTTCATGATCCACTTTTAGATGTGCATGACTCTACTTTTATTCTTGATACAGTTGTGTCCTCTTGTTTTGGAAATCAGTTGCCGAGTAACTATGCTGAAAAAATCACACATTTCAAAAATTCCTTCCTTTATTTGCCAAATGCAAGTGTGACCCCTAAAGTCCACGCCATTTTCTTTCATGTCAAGGAATTGATCACAGGAAGGAATCTCTTGGCAAGTACAGTGAGCAGGCCACAGAGGCATGGCATCACAACTTCAGGACACATTGGGAAAGATACAAGAGGCCAATAGACCATCCAGAATTTATGCGAAACCTACAAAATTGTCTTGCTGATTTCAACAGCAAGAACTTGTGAAAGCATTGGCTTCTCTTGAAAACCTGCTGAAATTTTTAAAGAAAATCATCATTTTGAATTTAAAATTCTGAATAATATTAAAGGAATGTACTGTTTATTTTTTGAATTTAATATGTGGAAAGTGCTGTGAAGAACTTTTTGATTACATAAGAAAAAATAACCTTGTATTTATTGAGAATAAAATGTTCAGAAAAGCAAAAATTGTTTTATTATGATTCTCAAAGCAGTCAACATACAATTTCTGACTTATTTTTATGTTTTTTATTAAAAAGATAAAAAATGTTACATTTCCAGCATTTTCAACTTTTTTGACTATGCCGAAAACTTCAAAGTGAATTTTTTCTCTCGGACGGTCATAAAAGATTTCAATTTTTGAATTTTTCATATCAGGAAAGTGTGTATATTTGCTCCCACCAAAGGGTTTTTCCGGTGCTTTTCGGAGTAATTATTCTCATTTTAGGACATGTGTGGTAACACATACATATATACCACGTATGCAAATGATTTTTTATGTGTATTACACGTCTAAGAAAAAGGTACTCGATGACAAGACTGACTTAAGTCTTCTGCGAACTTCCTATAACTACAAATAAGTAATTATTTTTTTCAGTCTTACACAAATTTCGTTTTTATCAAATTTATACAATAACATTATTTTAAAATGTGGTAAATAAACTTATAGTGAAACATCTAAACTCTCCTCCAAAAAAACAGCAGATTTATTTTTATTTATTGTATTCTTTATTTTAATTGGAATAATATAGAGATATATTTCTCGGATTATTTTTACGTACACGTTATTATATTGTTGTAATTGGTATTTATTTTATTCATGTATAAAAAAAAAACAAAAAAAGAAAAGACCTGAGTTTCACGATGCTGATTGTCTGATTCTTCAAAACGATTTAAACATTGTCACAGAATGGTCAAAGGAATGGCTGATGGAAATGAATGTTGCAAAAAGTAAAGTTATGCACCTTGGTTATGGAAATAGTAATCATGAATATGAAATAAATGATGGAAATATATCACTTATTCTTAAGGCAACGAATATTGAGAGAGACCTAGGGTATCTTTATATCCTATGATTTTAAACGAAATCAACACAAACAACACATAAATCAAAACGAAATACGATACTCGGCCTATTAAAAAAACACATTTAGATCAAGAGATACGAAACTTTGGAGTAAACTATACACTACATATGTTAGGCCGCATCTGAATTTCGCTGTTTCGGTTCTTACTTAAAAGGTGTCATCAAAGAAACTGAAAAAATTCAGCACAAAGTAACAAAAGTACCTCATGATTTAATAGGATTACCTTGTGCTGAAAAGTGTTGGCGTCTCAATTTTACTACTTTGGAAACTCGCACGCAACGGCAGACTTTATCTAACAGTTTAAACTAGAAAATGGTTTTGAGATTATCAATTGACATAATCCACCAATTCGCAGACCACCATCCAACTTCCTAATGCGTGAATTCACATATAATAATGCTCTTTATAATTTCTACACAAATCATATTGATAAATAATCGTAATCGCAATAATTGGAATGACTTGCCGTTAGCATGCAATAAAGCTCCATCAGTTAATTCATTTAAGTATAGAACTGACAAGTATTTTTTTTCTATAGCTGCAAACAGTACATCTTTTACTGAAGATAAGCTGCACGTTTATTAATTAATTCGTGCTTTAGCAGTTACAAATATTGACTTTTTTTGATACTATTTGTTATTAACATAAACTTTAATTAAATGAAAGCAATCTTCTTTTTCTTTTTATCAGTTTTGATTTCACCTTACTTGCTATGAAATAACAAACGCTTTTTTTTACTTAAAGTTTATATTTTACAAACCATAAATTTTTTAATAATTTATTGGTTACTTTTTTTTGTTTTGTTTTTAATAATTTGTTATGTAATCTAAAAAGAATTATTTAAATTTATTATTATTATTATTATTATTAAGTTTATTATTATTATTAAGTTTATTTTTAAGTTTAATATGAAAACATGATGTTTGAAGTACTCAAAATTGCAATCTCATTTTGCAAAAAATGCAATTTAAAACGTAAAAGACAAAAAAAGAATGCAATTTCCAAATTATAAAACCCTAGTTATTCATTTTTATATTTCATAAGACTTATCAAATAATATATTATTGGAAAGAGAAAAAAAAATGACATTTTCAGATATAAGAAATTCACAGTTTTGGTTTTGTTTAAATTTTATAAATTATTAAAACCAAAACTGATATACATTAAAGATTTAGTTTTTGACGTGAGAAAACCCTGAGTCCAAGCCCTGGATACAATTTGTTTTATTATTTTAAAATAGATAATAAAAATAGAAAAAAAAAAAAATACCTTTAATAACGAAAATCCAATTTGCAAATAAAATAAATTTCAAGAACATTTTTTTCCAAACTAAATATGAAATATAAATTTAAAAAGTTTTAAAATCGTGACGTTAGAATAATAGGGTTCTATCACCATATTATAACGTTGCAACGCGTTGAGAGAATTTATTATTCGATTTTTAGTTATTTAATTATTTTACAGCTGTTGTTGTTTATATTAATAAAATGTATGTTTTTATGTTATTTTTGTTTTATAATTAATCATACATTATTGATTTTATAATTTTTAAAATTGCTTGTTTACAAATTAATTGTTAATTCCAACTTTATTAAATAAGGTTAAAATTAACAATGAAAAAACAAAACATAAGTTTTTAAATATTATAGAAATAATAATAATAATAAGATTAATAAACTAAAATTATATGACTTTAAAAAGCAATATTATAAACAAAAATAAAAAGTTCAATTTTTTTACCATAAAAATTGGTAGATGGAACCTTATAATTCTTATCAACCGATATGCTATTATCTCTTAAACCAATTTATATTACTAAATAAATAATAAATAATGTGTGATATAAGCAATCAGTTTAACAAATAAGATATTTTGATGTTTTATATTAACAAATTTTTTATTTTAAAATTTTAAGAGAGAATAACAAAAATTTGTTAAGTTCTCTAAACATTACAAAAAGGAGATAGAACCCTATTATTCAAACGTCACGAAATGCTTGAACTCAGAACACTTTTCATAGCATTATTTACATTAAGGTTATAACAAAAGTTATAGCTCCCAATTTTAGTGTTGTTTAGTGTTAACCTTCTGTCCTATTTGTGGCGCCCAATTTCTTTTTTCATTGTGTCTTTAATATTTTAAATTAATGATAAATAAACAAGTCGATCTATTTTTTTTTAAACAAAAAATATATTGAAGACGTTCTTGCATATATTCTTGACTTGTTGCTTCGCTGCAAAGCTGTTGATAGGATTCAAAAATACATGTAAAAGTGTTAAATGAGTGTCTTATTGTAAAGTAATTATTAAGAAAAAATTATTAAAATGCATTTTATTTCTTCATTCTTAGCATCAGCTTCAACATTTTAATTTTGACAATTTCAGTAATACTTTTGTGTAAAGCGTTAGCCAAAACATTTAAACAACTAGGAATGTTTTTACTATGCAATATTACTATTTATTGCCGGTATTTTTGGCGGTATCTCTGTTAAATTAATTATTTCTGTATGCTTGCTTGATAATATTTGTTTGTTGGATACTTATATATTTTAATGTAAATTTTAAAGTTTATTAGGTATATTTCTTATTATTTTTTATATTTCTTATTGCTATAATCTTTTTAAGGTAAAAAGTAGGTTGTCGTGAATTTTTAATAATTTCCTCTCAATGTCCACTTCTATTGTAGAAAAATGCATTTTAAAAATGTCAACAGAAGATTTAAAAACTGCAAGTTATAGGTATCAGGAAAACATGACGAATTCTAAAAAGAAATAAGTATAATTGTAACCTGCAGCAACAATAAAAATGTTGATTTCTAATACTTATAATATATAAATGCAGAGATTTGTGCGTATACGCAATCATCAGGCGAATAAGTAATAAATTAATTTTACTAAAATTTGTTTAACAAAAGTTACAGCTTTATTAGTGATTTTACTATTTGCTTATTGGCTGTGATACTCTTAGTAGCATGGATCCTTATAATGACAACCTAGCTGATCCTAGAACGGGTATACACCAAGGTACCTTACGATGCAAGTTTTGAAATGTTTTAAGTTTTTCTGCGGAAAAAAAGTTTAATTTGAATGTTCAAATTGAGTGAAACAGTGCGCCAATAAAATAAAAAACCCTGTAGAATGAGAACCACTCAGTATAATTTGATGCTTTGGATAAATTTTCAGTCTGATTAGTTAACTGATTTTAGAATAAAGTTTTAGTTCAAAGTTTGTTAGTTATTTGCTAGTTATACCTCATATTGTTACCAGTTACTGTGATATTTGGTCACTATTTTCCACATAAATTAAATAAGTTAAAATAAGTGTTTTAACTTTTATTACAATTGTTTTATTGTTACATAAATTACATGTACAATTTTTTATAATATTGTTACATTGTTAACATATATTACATGTACAATTTATTATAATATCATTACATTGTTAACATATATTACATTGTTAACATATATTACATTGTTAACATATATATTACAATTTATTATAATATTGTTACTTTGTTAACATATGTTACATGTACAATTTATTATAATAATATTACATTGTTAACATATGATACATGTACAATTTATTATAATATTGTTACATTGTTAACATATATTGCATGTACAATTTATTATAATATTGTTACATTGTTAACATATGTAACAATACATGAACAATTTTAATTTTATAGACCAAAATATACATTTGCTATTAAAAGGTTTTAATTAAGCTTTAATATCTCAGCATCTTGTAAGTTATTAAACTTGTAAACTAAATTCAAAATGCATCAAAACGCAAAAAAAAAAAAAAAAGGCTGAAAAGATTATCAAGGAACACCTACATAGAAAACAAATAATATCTATTTCTTTTTAAACAGAAAACTATGAGAAAACCAAATATTTTTTTATATTGACTAGAACAATTGAAATAAAAAATTTAGTTAAGATAACTAATATAACTGACAGCTAAAGAGATTGGGGCGAGAAGCTAAAGTCCTCGGAGAGTCCGAGAAAAATTAATCTTTACAGATTAGGGTTGTTTTAAAACAATATTTGTAAAATTTGATAAAAAAAATTGCAAAGGCATAAAAAGAGAAAATCTCTATTAAAAAAGAAGGATGTTTTGAAGGATGTTATGAAGGATGTTTTAAAGGATGTTATGAAGGATGTTATGAAGGATGTTATGAAGGATGTTATGATGGATGTTATGAAGGATGTTATGAAGGATGTTATGAAGGATGTTATGAAGGATGTTATGAAGGATGTTATGAAAGATGTTATGAAGGATGTTATGAAGGATGTTATGAAGGATGTTATGAAGGATGTTATGAAGGATGTTATGAAGGATGTTATGAAGGATGTTATGAAGGATGTTATGAAGGATGTTATGAAGGATGTTATGAAGGATGTTATGAAGGATGTTATGAAGGATGTTATGAAGGATGTTATGAAGGATGTTATGAAGGATGTTATGAAGGATGTTATGAAGGATGTTATGAAGGATGTTATGAAGGATGTTATGAAGGATGTTATGAAGGTTGTTATGAAGGATGTTATGAAAGATGTTATGAAGGATGTTATGATGGATGTTATGAAGGATGTTATGAAGGATGTTATGAAGGATGTTATGATCCATAACATGGATCATAACATATGATGTTATGAAGGATGTTATGATCCATAACATGGATCATAACATCCCATAAGGATGTTATGAAGAATGTTATGAAGGGGAAAATAGTTCTAAGAAGAGTAGTAAAAATCGTTTTTTGAGCTGAGTCATCAAAAAAGATCAAAAATGCGACAAGTATCATTAATTTAAATATTTATTTTCTTGTAAAAAACGAACTATTCAACAATTATATCCTTTTAATTTAGGTAAATATTTTCTTAATTTTAATATTTTTTAATTAATGATATTTGTAAGTATGTTAAGTGGTATGTTATGCAATAAAAATTCAGATTTGATTTTGCACAAGGCAGAGTTTTATTTAGTGATATTAAATTTAGTAAACTGCCACAGTGCTAAATCAAGCAAAGATTCACGATGAAAATTGATAGTTAGTGCGCTTGCTTTTCCTAAAGTATCAACCGGATCAAATATGCCAACTCTACAGTATCAGTGATTCTTAGGTATCAAATGGATTCTGCAAATTGCGCAAAGTTATTTTGCGCAGGAAACAAGAGGGGAAAGAAGATACCCGATGTGATGTTGCGTAATCTGTCATTTTGATTGTTTAAAACCGCTATTAAGCAAGAACCAAGTGTACATTCCAGCAAATGCCTCAGCCCTTTCGAAAAAAGTTTTTCTAACTACTGCTTTTAAATAAAGTTCAGGGAAAACTTTCAATAGTTAGCAACAAAAGATGCCAAAGCAGCCGAACAACCTTACGTTGTATAAAAAAAACAAAATAGCTTTATTTTAACGAAGCTATTTTGCTTTTTTATAAAAACTTAGAAAGTTTTAGAAAGTCTTAGAAAGAAAATTTTCATAGAACTTAAAAGTTCTTTAAAAATTGCTGCGTAAAAGAGCTTTAGATCTCCTACTTCTGTTTTTAAACAAATTTAGCGTTGCGTAATTTATGGACGATCCCTTAGTAACGTTTTGAGGTATAAGAAGCAAAAAGTTAACACAATTTAAACTAAAGCTGCCGAAAGTTTTTAACCAGTTTACCAATCAGACTGAAATTTTATCTAGAGTTTGAGGTGGCCATAGGCTTTATTTGAACCAATTTTTATTAAATTATATAGAGTAGTTCTCATTCTACAATTATTTTTATTGGCGCAATATAAAGTCAAAATTTCACTCAACTTGAACATTTAAATTAATTTTTTTTTTTTGCAGAAAAATAAAAAGATTTTAAAAATTCCACTAACACGGAGTAGTTACAAGGGATGGGATAACTTGAAACAAATTATAAAAATTGTAATTTATAACAACCATTTATAATACATGCATTATATGATTATATGGGTTATTGAATTTTGATTTTGGCAACAATTTTAAGCTAAAAATTTAACATTCTTTTGAGTTGGTAGCAAAATGCCAAAACATGTTTGCCTTGATTAAATTGAACTTAACACAATCAAAAACATAATATTAAAACCAAATCACTCAGTCTTTACCGTCACTCAATCCTCACCTTTACTCATTTTTCACCTTAACCCTTCTCCCACACTTACCTTCACCCAGTCCTCACCTATACCCAGTTCTCACCAAAATCCAGTCACTTAAATCTAAGTGTTATTATTTTTAAACAAATAAAGTTAATTGTATATACTTCAATACCTTTTTACTGAAATATACTCTTTATCTTAAAGACGATTCAAACAAACACAGAGCATTGTCAAGTAGTAGTTATTGCTGATCTAAATATTTAGGAAAATTTTAGCACGAAACGTTTTTATCATAAATTTACTGTATATATTAGTTTATTCAAATCTGTTTTCAAAAAAAAATTCAAAACACAAAAATAAGTAAAAATTGCTACAAAAATTGTGCCTTATTATAAAAAAAAATTTAAGTTTTTAAAAAACTTACATCAATTCATTTTTTGGTTGCATGTTTTTGATGTTGTTTCTTTTGCTCCCAATATTTAGGTAACAAACGCACCTTTTGTTTTGTTGTTATGGTAACTATCAAATTAAAACGCTTCATTGGATTAATTTGCAAAACAAGAAATTATTTAGTGGCTTCTGCATGATTACATATTTTGCTGCTTGCTTTATTTTAAAAATAAATAACCAATTCTATGTTTAAATAATAAAAGGAAATTTTGTGGATATCATTGTAATTGCTTACAAAAATTATTGATATAGTGCTTATTGAGTCTACAAGTTTTCTACATACTAGATCTTGTAATTAAGAGATTTAAACTATTGGTGTAACTGATTTTAAACCTCTTAAGAAATAATCAACACTCTACACTCTAGCTATAGTTCATACGTCAGAGTCTGCATTGTAGTTGATGTTCCTCCTAACTTTACGTAACGTTATGTTTTATGCTTTTCCTAACGTTAAACAACGTCTTGTTTTGTGCCTTACAAAATGTAAAACGTATATATAGAGGAGAATACGGCAACATGAGCACCTAGGAAAAATGAGCATACCAAAAGATTTCTAAGATGTGAATAGTGAAGTTCAAGATGCTTTGTATTTTTAAATCGACTTTATGTCACTTTGCAAAGACTTCGTAACGGAGGAAGTGTTTGTTTAATTGTGAAAATTAATGTAAAAAAACAAATCAAAAAACATTTTAATAATAAAAGTTTAAAAAAATAAGTGTAAAAAAAAAATTTAAAGGATTTAAATAAATAAATATAAAAAAACAAGAAAAAAAAGAAACAGGGCTAACGACAACGAGAAGAGGGGAAGTACATGCCCCTTCCCCCCCCCCCCCCCCAACACACACACGCACTTTCTAAAGTAATTAATTACTTTTTTATTTTTTTCATTTTTAAGAAAATTCAAGATACAGAGAACTTTTTTTATAAATTGGCAATTGTGCTCCTCCACCTCGAAACCCGTGTCGTCGGCCATGAATAAAAACATAGCTAAACAAAAAAAAAACTTTGAAAATAGAAAATAATAAAAAAGAACTAATACTTTTTTTACCACATATTTTAAGGAAAGAAAAGTTAAAGCATAATTTTAATTCATTTTGACAATGTTTATATGTCGTGTATTAATGTATATAAATAATTTTTTTATTTTTTATTATTATTACATTTTAAATAAGCATTTCGTTACAATATTTAAAATACAAATATATAATAATATATAATAATATATATATATATATATATATATATATAATAATATATAATAGTATATATATATATATTAATATATATATATATAATAGTAAATATATAAATATAATATATATATATATATATATATATATATATATATATATATATATATATATATATATATATATATATATATATATATTATAATATATATAATAATATATATATATATATATATATATATATATATATATATATATATATATATATATATAAATATTTATATATATATATCGTTACAATATTTAAACTACAAATATATAATAATATATAATTATATATATATATATATATATATATATATATATATATATATATATATATATATATATATATATATATATATATATATATTTATATATATATAAAGCCGAAAACAAAAGATTATTGAATCAAATTTGAAATTTGTCGATGAATATAAATAAAGTTTAAAATCAAAAAAACAAAAACAAATTTGACTCATTGCCCTCCTATTTTAAGCTGGGTGGGGGAGGGGGCTAACGTTTTGGGGTTTTTGTTGTTCCCAGTGTCCAATCACCGAAATTTTTGGCGCAGCATCCTTATTCCTCATATATATGAACATACTTAAATATGGAGTTTTCTTCATGTTTCAAAGTTGCTTAGCTTAAACATCAAAAAAAGTTGTCTATGGCGTTGTATATAATATAATCTATAAAGTATAATATATAGTATAATATGTATATATATATATATATATATATATATATATATATATATATATATATATATATATATATATATATATATATATATATATATATATATATATATATATATATATATATATATATAATGATCGTTATTAAAAAAATAATAACTGTAAATAATCGATTGGCAGTCCAATTCCAGCGAATAATAGCAATGCACTCAATGACATTGTGTAAAGATAATCATTACTACAGCGCATAACAAAACGAGCTTAAAATACTCGATGATGTATTAAGAATAACAATTATAAATTAAGAATAGGTATTCCTAATTTATTATTGAAATACTTATCTCGGATCTATTATTAACTTATTTTACTGTCATAAGTTATGACAATTTATGAAGAGTGTATTATTACCTTTATTTAACATTAATGGTAATGTAATAAAAAGTAAAACTCGTTGCAAAGAAATATTTACCTTTAGATCTAAGCGTGAACAAGTTATCATCTACAGCCAAAACCCCTGGCATAAATTTTAATAAATAGGAAACTTTAATTATTTTAGACATTATAGTCACAGAATAACCACGAAATATTAACTGTGATATTTCTTTTTTTCGCTGCGGATACTCGTATGTTTTATTAGTCACGCAACATTTTGCGTGTGGCGCGAAATTTGTTAGTATGGTGTGACATTTAAACAGTTATACTTTCCGTGACATTTATAATTGCTTGTAAACTGTAATAAGTTGCGCAACTTAAAGTATTTCTTTGAAAAGATTTAAAAGTGGCGTGAAATCTTACCATTTTGATGGGACAATCAAGACTTTGGCGTGATATTTTTTACAATATACGAGGTCACCACCATCGGTTTATATAGTTCAGTATTTTGACTGTACTGTGACTTAGTTTATATAATATATTTGTAAAATCTACCAATGTTAAATAAAGTTAAACAAATAAAAAATAAATACGTACGAACTGGCATAAGTGTGAACGGACATAAGTGCACCAAAAATATTTGTAAACATTGGCATAAGTATGAACTGTCATAAGTGCGAAGCAGTTGCAAATACTGGCATAAGTGCAAACTAGCAGAAGTGCGAATTGGCAGAAGTGCACTGAATAAACTTGCAAACATTGGCATAAGTGCAAATTGGCAAAAGTGCAAACTGACATAGGTGCAAAACAGTTCCAAAAAATGGAATAAGTGCGAATCGACATATGTGCAAATTCGCCGAAAAAACTTGCAAACATAGGCATAGGTACGAGTTGGTATAAGTGCGAATCGCCTATTTGCAATTATGTAATACTTGCATTTTTATTTGGCACTCTTATGCTAATTTGCACTTATGCTAGTTCGCACTTATGCCAATTCGAATCTAACCTCTACAGGGCTTTGTCTTCGAGCATATAGAAAGCTCTATTGCTAACCTAATCCATGTTTTGTTACTACAGGAGTGTGTACATATTTTACAGTGATATGATACAATCATACAGTGTATAACTATGTAATTCAAAAACATAGATTGGAAAGGCAAAAACAAATTTGAAGTATCAAAATTATTTCTTTAAAGCAACACTTAATACACTTAACTAAAAATTTATCTTTTTCAAATCATTTTTTTGTAAAATAATTATTAGAAGTTGGGTTAGGTAAAAATCCACGCTGCTACCTTGGTCACAGCATAGAGACTTTACCATGTGCTCGTTATAAAATACCCCCAGGTACGTGCCTGTTATAATGTTAATAGTGATGATTGTTTTATAAAATTCACGTACAAGCTAAAAAATTTTTTTACATGTTATAAGTTTTATATATGGCAATTTTATAAGTTGCCATATAGTCTAATTATAAATGATAATTTATTATTATTATTACATAAAAAGATAGTAGCATTTTCTTTGAGCTGCATTACTTTTATTACGAGAGAATTCACATACACCTGACTTGTTTAGTAAACTGATAGTTGTATTCAAAAATTTCAGAGACTGAAGAAATCAAAAAGAAGGATTATTATTTAAACTAATTTATTATTTTAACTTCAAAGTGTTTTCTGAAAAAAAAGTATTCTCTTACAAGAGAATGCTTTAAGTGTTTATTTTTAAGTTTCTGTTATTGACTATAGTCAATAAACAATAAATTTTTTTAGAAAAATGCAAGAGAAGAATTTAGAATATAGAAGTTCTGAATTTTTGAATATAAAAACATAAATAATATTTATTTAAAAAAAAATTAAAATGTTAAAAAATAAAACTTAAATAAAATTTCATAAAAACAAATAAAAATCAAACTTAGAAGTTTTCTTTAACAAACAAAAGTTTTCTTTAACAACAAAAAAAGTATTTGCTTGCAATAAACATTCATTAAAGAAAAAAAGAATTAATTACATTTCAATTCAACAATTAGATTTCGTAAAATATAAGGATATAAAATAATCGACGTTAATAAACGTCGATTGCGTTAGAAATACCTAAGAAAGCGCGTGAAATCAATAAAACCCGCATTTAGTTTATGATTCAACGTATGGAAAAGTGGGGTAATGGCGAACGCAGGGTAACTCCGAACATGGTCAAAACAGCATTGTAGAAAAATAAACTCGACAATTTCCTTTTACCTGCTGAGAGGGAATCCTATGCCCAGTTCCAGACGTGAAGTAGTGTAATGAAGCTGCGGATGTTGTTTACTGTAATTTGATTTTAACTTTTTCTGATAATTTTATGCAACTTTTTTCTTGAGTAACACTCTGTTGTAGCTTCTATGAAAATAATACCACTCCTTTTTTTTGTTGTTGTTGCATAATATAATTTTTAGACTTAGTTATTACAATTAGCATTTTATTCGTTATTACACAACAGTCTTTATGATTGCCCCCAATGTGTTCGGAATTACCCCACGTACGTAGGTTAATTCCGGACACCAATGGTTGTATTTTTGTCATAAATTTTTATTTTATAATAAGATTTTAAAAAATTGCTTTTGAGGGTTTGTGACTGAATAGTTAAACTAATTGATAAGCAATAAATATGATCAATTTTGTATAACTGGTATCTTTAATTCACATTCCCGCATAGGTGTTTGCCATTACCCCACTCTCCCCTACCCCTAGCAATTTGTTGCAACTTACCCCTTCGGTATCATGAACACTCTAATCAATGCTTATAGTTATTTACATTAAATAAATCTAATATTTTAAATCTTTTTGTACTTGAAAAAGATTTTTTTAACTTACTATTATTTTATGCTGTTCATAAATCTCTAAGTTTACAGTGAAACCCAAAAAAATTTCGAAAACAAAAATTAGAACTTTATATCAAAAAAATAAGATTATCAATAACAATTGAAATTTTCAATTTATTACTGCAAGTTTATTATAGCTGAAGTGTTATAATAATAGTTATATAATGTAAAAAAAATTTAGGAATAATATATAAAAACCATTCTTTAAAACGCATCGTTGTAACTTACTCCTGTTGCAACTAGCCTCGGTCTTCCCTACATATATCTTGTAATGATATCACCATTACAAGGTATGTTTTTTATTAATTTATATATATATATATATATATATATATATATATATATATATATATATATATATATATATATATATATATGTATAATAAATTGAGAGAGAGAGCAGCCATTGCGCAGTGGTAGCGCACTTGCCTCAGTTATAGAGGATCCGTGGATCAAACCCCATCTCTGGACAAGTTTTGCGCATTGGTAGGAAGGAGGAGTGAACTTCCTGTTCAATGCTCATCCGCAATGCTCTGTGATAAGACCGTAAGGACTTCTTGGGGCATCTAAATAAAATTAAATATAACAAATTAAATAAAAATATTTTTATTAACTTACTTTTGTTAATGAATACTTCTTTAAAATCCTCATCTTACTGTCTCTTGAGACAGAGTAAAACAAAATAACCTTTTGGAAAAGCTACATACATTTGAATAAGCTTTGTAGTACTTATTACTAATTTAGGATTTTAAGAAGAAAATCAAACATGTACTACTTTCAAGTTTAAAGATATCAATTATTAATAAAAAAAGTATATCATCTGGTAAAAGAAACAATTAAGCTTTATTGCCAATTGATGATTACGCAATCATCAGTTGGCGATAAAGCTTAATTAATACTTCCGAAATCAAAAATAAATTAAAGACCTAATTAGAAGTACGCTTATCTTTAAAAAGACGAGCGCACTCGTCTTTTTTAAGATAAGAGTACACATAATTAGATTTTAAGTACACATAATTAAAATTTATTATTTATTTTGAAAGCAATGGAGTAGAACGGAGTACACAAAAGTTGTTATATTGGCTGAGAAATGTGTTGCATACTGGAGCAAAGCATTGTATACTATTGACAGAAGGGCACAAGGTGTTAGTATATGTTAAAATGGTAGTATAACAAAGTTACTAAAGAGGCGGCAACCACGTGCGAAAGATAAAGTTTTTTATCTTTACCGTTTCACTTCTAACATTTGTTTTTGTGTGTGTTTCTTTTAAAAGGTCATCTAATTTTATTATAATATTTATACTAATAACTTATTTTTATGTATTTGGGAGTACAAAGTACAATTTTATGGAACGAGAAGGTATACTCTTACAGAACAAATTACTGCGATAAAACTAAAGTTAAAAATCAAAAATGGAAAAGTATACAGAAATTTACATTTTAAAAATTGTTTAAGTGATCTTAAAAGTAAAAGGATTTTTAAATTTAAACTTTTTTAAAATAATCGTGAAAGTTTTGAATACTATAGAAACCTTTTTTTTATTCGTAGTATAAAAAATTTGTAGTCTATAAAATTGGTTGGATAACTCACTTTTTCATGATGAAGTTGTTCTGTTTTACAAATCAAGGTTATCAATAAGCATTTAAAGGCATTCAAGCATAATATACACGCTTTGAAGCTTGCAAAAAAGGTGCAATTTTAAATGTTTGGAAAAGTTTAAAAAACTTTTTAAATTTATAAACAATATAATATAGAATGAAATGAAGTAAATATTATGAACTATAACTTTTACGCACAATGATTTACACCGAAACTATTTTGGTAATACTTTTAATGCAAAACGGTATGTGACAAAGTAAAAAATTGAATAATATATTTATAGATAATTTTTTTGTAAAACTTTGTTTGTTATAATAAATGTTTCTGTGAGAGTTTTTTTCCTTAAACTTTTTGAATTTTATCTGAATAAGTGAGACAAAATAGTTGTGTGTAGTTTCTTCATAAAAAGGCAAGTTCTCCAACCAAGTTCTCCTACTTTCAGTTCACTCGACCCCTTTGGATATCGTTGCTGGTAAAAGCGGAGAAGAGCAAGTTAAAGAAGCTATTGATAGGGCTGAAAAAGAATCTGAGTTGGCTGCCAAAGAAAGTATAAAAACCGTAGCTAAAGCAAAAGTTGAAACTCAGCATTTTATTTTGAAACCTGTCGATCTTAAAGAAACATTAGATAAAAAGGTTGAAGAACTTTCTAAACTTCATGAAAAACACAAAGATAAACAAAACGAGGATTCAAAAACGCCAGATAAAGATTTATCTAAGTTAACAAAATCTGAAAGTGACGTAATTCTTTCAAAATTAGCAACAAGTAACGAAGTCTCGAAATTTACAAAAACAGACGTTGAACTGGAAAAACTTGCAAAAGCTGGAGATATAAAAGATTTATCAAAAGATACAGACATAAAAGAGTATATTTTCAAGGATACGAATAAAGATAATGTAAAGGCAAAAGTTAGTAATGAAGATGTTGTTAAAGAAAATGCCGCGTTGGAAGATGAATCTGATAAGAAAATGGTCGACATGGCAAAGAAGCTGAATAATCTTGTGTTGAAATTTCAAAAAAAAATGGGTATGACGAATTTCATGAAGTAATGGGTATGACGAATTTGATGCAATCTCAGTTTGTCTGAGAAAATCATCTTTTAAAACGCACACACATCAATTTAAAACAAAAAAGAGTAGTTTTGGTGTTTAAAATTTTTATTTAAATTTACATTTAGGTCGCTTAGCAACTCATTCTGAAAAAAGTGAAACTTTAATTTCAGCTGCATCTCAACTAACCGATAATAAAGATGGAGAATCAACTGTAAAAAGTATTCGTGGAAAGCCTATGAGTCATGCTCCAATCGATTTAACAGCACTGCGTAAGTTTCAAACTTATTTTGTTCAAGCTTATGGGTAATAGTGTTTGTTTTATTTATAAGTAATTGTAATTTAGGAAATGCTCTTGGGTTGGCGCATCTGAAGCCATCTTCCAAATGTACGTAAATTTTATTTGTCACAATTTCTTAGTTGTTTTTTTGTGCAACATTTATGACGTAATATTTTTTTAAAATAGTAGTTGAGGCCCCGGGTAAAACTTCATATAAAGAAGATACAAAGCTTGAAGACCGATTGGCAATGGAAGCCGAAGAAGAAAAAAAGTTTTCAAATGGAGACACCTACGATGAAAACGGTGAGAATAATGAAGATAAAGACGGCGAAAAATCTGTTGCATCATCTCTATCTCCGAAGGAGCAAGCTTCACAAGAAATGCAGGTTTAAATGTTACTCATGAGCTCATAACCAAAAATATTAATAATAAAATTAATTTTTTTTGTTAATCATAAATGCAAATATTTATTCTTTAGAGCTACAACGCCCTTATTTCAAGTGAAAGTAATCGTGAATTGTCACAAATACAAGAAGAAATCACAAAAGCAACACAATCAAGTATGGGTCAAGTTAGCGTAGTTGGACAAAAAGAAACTGTAAACACAGAAACACCTTCTTATCAGAACCTTGGAGGTGGTTTTGGTGGTAGTTTAGGAAGTCTTAGTGGTGGTTTAGGAGGTCTTGGTGGTAAGTAAGCTTCTTTTAAATTTAGATTCTAAATATATATAATACTATTGCAAAATTTTAACAAAAAATAATTAAAAAAAAGAACTAGGAAATGCGAATTCAGGAGAGCAATTTCAATCTCTTCAAGCGGCAGCTACAGAGGGTTTGGATGGTCTTTCCGGAACTTCTGAAATTTCACAGCAATCACCAAACGGCCCTGTTGCATCTCAGCAACAAGTTTCTATTGAAGGTCAACAACCTATTGAAGTTGGAGGCAGTCAAGAACCAGTAGAAATGGGAACTATGGGGTCAAACGTTAACCCTTTCAATTCTGGTATTTTTTATTACATTACTTTTTAATTTTTACTTATTTCTGTTCACATTTTTTTAATTCCCATTTTAACATGTTGATTTTTTAATTAAACTCCCACTTCAACACGTTAATTTTTTAATTAAACAATTACGTGTCTATAATCAAAAATTTTATTTGTTCTATTATGCTGTATGCTGGCGATATCAAACTCAATAGCTTATTAAGGGATGCGGATTATAGCCACGATCTAGCTGTTGCCATCAATAAAGTTTTTCTTTGGTCAAAAAAATGACATTTAAAAATTGCCAGCAACAAGTATTTTGCACATTTAGAGCAGCATCTGCTTCATTTTGTGAATATGTAAATTTCAATCATAAGTTAGGTGTTCATACTTTAAATGGTCTAAAAACCTAGAAGACCTTGAAGTGGCTATGGACTCTTTTCTAAATTAAAAAAATTAAAAAAATCATATTTCAAATGTTGTCCATGCAACAAACATCCGAGCATATTTAATACTTAGGTGTTTCAAAAGTCGTGACCACGTTTTCTCGTAAAAGACTTTACTAACTTCAGATCTTTAGTTTAATATTGCTCTCACCGCACTGCACTAAATTAATAAATGCAGTCAAAAAAATCCAAAGATATTTTACTAAGAAACTAGCCAACTTAAATTAATTTTCATATTCTAATAGACTTCCAATACTCGAATTGGAACTACTCGAAATTAGTCGTCTAAAGCAAGACTTAATTTCTTGTTACAAAGTTCAGAACAACTTAGCATGTCTTTTAAGAAAAGCTTAGTTGACTTTTATCGAATTTCTTTTTAGTTAACTATTATATTTATACTCGAGGCCGTACTTAAGCATAACCTCGAGTATAAATATAAAATACTGTTCCTGCTAATTGCATTCTCGTTTTTGTCATAGTTGTACTTTATTTCTTAATTTTGTAGCCTTTCTAGTATATCTATTTTATTGTTGTGACGATGTCATGGTCCTACTTACTTTTTGGATCTGTGTGTTCTTTAGAACAAGTACTGCGTGTCCTTTAGAACATGTAGTGCGTGCCCTTTAGAACACGCATTACTGTGTCCTTTAGAACATGTATTACTGTGTCCTTTAGAACATATATTACTGTTTCCTTTAGAACATGTGTTACTGTTCTAATAAATTTAAACCAAATCAATCAAATATTTTGATTTTTTAACTAAACTCCGACTTTAACATGTTGATTTTGTAATTAAAGCTTCAACATATTGATTTAGCTCTTTCATTATATAGGACTATTATAGTTTTAAAAATTGAAAAGTTTTCTATTATACCCTTAATAATTGAAAAATTTTTAAATAAAATTTCTACTAAATAAGCACATAAAAGCAAAAGTTGTATTTTACAAAACATTTCAAATGTTGTCATAAATTTGTTTTATGTAAAAGTAAACTATACATTGTCCTTTACTTTTAAAAAAATATTCACTGGGACTCTTTCATAAATTATTTGTTTTAAATACTACTTGTATGAACTGTTAATTCAGGTAATTGAAATACAGGCTTAAAATACTTACTGATAAAATTTTAAAGAAATAGAAATGAGTTAAATAAAAATAGATTACTCTTTAATAAACTTCTTAAGTGTTTTCAATTAAGTGAGCATAAAAACAAGCATTCTTTACTGAAATAATAATATCCAGAAAATATACACGTTAATTTAAAACTTTACTTTTTCTAACTAGATGGACTGTGAAAATTAGTCCAACCGGATTAATTGAGACTTTTTTTATAATAAAAAAATCATTTAAAATTTGATAATTTGAAATATATATATATATATATATATATATATATATATATATATATATATATATATATATATATATGTATATATATATATATATATATATATATATATATATATATATATATATATATATATATATATATATATATATATGTATATGTATATATATATATATATATATATATATATATATATATATATATATATATATATATATATATATATATATATATATATATATATATTCCAAGATTTGTCACTTTCTATAGACCTGGACATAAACTGTTGTAATAATAAGGTATTAAACCCAGCGTGTGTGTGTGTGTGTGTCAGTAGAGCTTTTTTGGAACAGCTTAACTAAAGTAACAATGCTGCGGACTCAAATTTGAAAAAGAAAAACATTACCTCCCACACAAATGGACTGTCACAAAATATTATTTTTTAATTTCTTCATAACAACCTACTTTTAGCGGCCTTGCTTGCCAAAAGCACAAGGCAATAGATTGTTAAAGATAATAAATGTAAAACTTGCGGAAAATTGAGGACAAGATTCCTATATTTGCCTATTGTCCTCCTTCTGTTACAAAATGAGATTATTTCGCAGATGCTGTTGAAAAGTCAAACCATCATGAGTGCAATATGGAACAACAGGTGCAACTATATGTTTAACAACTCAAAATTTAACCCAATGGCAGTGATCAGTATAATTAATGAGAACATGAAGGATATTATTACTTTAAAATATAATCATCATAATTATCTATAGAAACACTGCGGACATTTTCTGTAAAAATTATTTGTACCAAAAATGTTTTTTGTCAAGTAGAGAATGGGCTCTGAAACTAAACATATGAGCTAAAACACTGGCTCATAAAAATATCTACAGGTTTAGTCAAGAGTTCGCATTCTCTGCAAATTATTATACAACAACAATATTGTTATTTATGCTTAACAGTTAATCACTACCAATCCTTATTTATAATATATAATTTGAATTTTATAAATGTTTTCTGGGCTTTCGTAATTTTTTTTGTGTTGTACTCGTCAGTGTTTTTGTGTATGTGTGAATCCTGTTAATGTAATATTCTTGTATTCTACTCAACCAAGTGCTCTAAATTAATTTTAAAATATTCTTAATAACTCTCATACCGCACGAAGGCAAAAAAAAAAATTTTTTTTAAATACAAAAAAATATAAAATTAAAAAATACAAAAAAAAATTATAAAATCAAAAATACAAAATAAATAAAGCGTGTACACGAAATAAATGTGAAAGTAGAAAAACAATTAAAAAAGTCCTCAATTTTTATTTCGAACCAAGTAATAATTTTAATACAATAATATAAGAAGATCAAACATTAAAAAAAAATTAATCCTGTGGGAATCTAATAAAATTTTGAGCTTTTGCTTTTGTGGTACCCATAAGCTTGCGCACAGAATAAGAATCAAAACTATTTGATACTTTTTTAAATGATATTTTAATATCTTTAATGTTTCTGCAAAGTTTTTTTGTTTTTATCATTTTTCTTCTAATAATAGCCCAGTACTTTTCAATAACTCTCAATTCTGGGCAGTTTGTAGGATTTTCTGTTTTAGGCACATATTTCACATTATTCTTTTTGTACCATTCCATAGCTAGTTAACAATGATGAATTGAAGCTAAATCAGGCCAGAACACAGGTCTGTTATTGTGCGATTTAATGAGAGGTAAAAGGCGTTTTTTTAAACATTCTTTAGCATATATTTGACCAGAAAGTGTGGACTGAGAAATATAAGGTGCTGATTTTTTGCCACAACTGCAAATAGCCTGCCAAATCAAAGCTTTTTTAGCAAACTTGTCATGTTTTGTGTATTAAAATTTCTTATCTGCTTTTCCTCAATATTTGGCAATATAAAAAACAGCTCCAGGAATTTGTTGATGATCGTACTTGATATAAGTTTCATCGTCTTCGATAATACAGAAATTTTTAGAAATAAAATTGTCATACAACTTTCTACCGCGGGTTCTTGCACTTTTTTGATGAGTTTCAGAACGGTTGCGCACTTTTTGTGCTTTGAAATAATGAAAACCCTGTTTGTTTCTAACTTTTGCAACAAAACTATGAGAAAATCCATATATTTTTGCGCGTTCCCTTAGTGAAAGGTTTGGGTTATTCTTAAAACTGTTAACCAGTTTTCTAACTAGTTTTATATCTTTAAAACCTTTCTTTCTTCCACCACCAGATTTGCGTTTGATCGATTTTATTTTTGAAAAACGTTGAATAACACGACTAACGATGTATAGATGTATTAGCAACGATTTCGCTATCAAATTGTAGCTACTATTAGGATTTTGTAAATATTTGTGCATAATTTTTTCCCTTAGCCTTCTTCTTTTGACATTTTTAAAACTAATTTCAAATTTAATCCAAAAACTAACATATTTTTTTGAAACCACAACACGTTATAAACAAAATACAAAACAATTAAAAAGATTTCAATACAACCACTGAAAAAAAAATGACGTGCTTATTCTTTCACATTTATTTCGTGTACATGTTTAATATAATCAAAAATAAAATATAAAAGCAAAAAGGTTTATATTGTTAAATTCTATAAAACAGAAATATGTTAAATACAAATAAATATATAACTGTATTAAATATTATAAACGTATTATGTAATAACTTTATAAAAATGAATATATTTACGGATAATGATATAAAGCTTTTAGTGTAAAACATACAAAAAGCACAAAAGCTCTCAATTTGATGTCTTTAAAAAGACTTCATATAATACCTTGTAAATAAATAATATCTTGCTTTTGACAATTGCAATATCACAATAACACGATGCTTTTGATTGTTGCAATATTACAATAATGCAATACTTTTGATTGTAGCATTACCACAATAATACCTTGCTTTCGACTGTTGCAATGTCACAATAATACGATGCTTTTGACAAGTTTAGCTATAATATATTATAGCTATAATACATTATAGCTATAATACATTATACGAGTAAAACAAACATAGAAAATAAAAATAAGCCTAATATTTTGCGAAATGAAGTTACATGTGGAAGAAGACGAGATAAAACAAGCTTTTCAACAAATTTGGATATTGTATTAATATTTGAAATCTTCGAATACGACTAATTTTAATACCATATAGGCTTTTAAAGGCATCCACACATACCTTTTCTTCGGCATCCCCCACCAAAACCTCGTATGTAAATGAAAAGTCATGAGCTACTCTTCCTTCGTCACCTTCCTTTCTGGGTCGGTAAGTTTTCACCTTCATGCTTGTAATCAACGATTGTAGAAACACATCTTACTCGTTGATTGTCTCTAACGATCTCATGCGTGCGAAGATCTCGTTGCTCTGGTCTTTTAGACGTTCCGTACATTTTTTCGAGTATCTGAAAGCAAAATATCTCATTAGATTATGCTGATATAAATGTTCGAGGTAGACCTAAATGCCATTGCCAAACTCGAAAAACTGATGTTTGAGTAATTCGGCTATAACATTTGGCTACTGTTTAAGGTCAATTCTTTAGCCAAAATGGAACGATATGGAACGTGTTGGATTAGTTTTGTCTTAGACGTTTTTATGAAAACATGTTACATGATATGCTATGATAGGCCTAAACAAATTGTTAAAAGGCTAATTGGGTATCGAAATTGCGATTTAAATCTCACCTGCAATCAGTTCCAACAGTAGTAGAAGCTACAGTTCTTCCTTTGTAGTCAATTTACTCTTTACCTTTCACTCTAGCTTATTTAACAACATTCCTTTTCCACATAGCCTCATTTTTAACCTTTTTTCCACTGCTAGTACTAGGTTCTTCATCCATTATAAGTCTTTTTCATTAAAACAACGAGATAAATAATAAAATAAACCCAAATAACCTCAAACTCGTAACCAAAACAAAACAAAAATTGGATTAAAAACATCTAACAGCTACCAGCAGAACACAGGTGGTTTTCTCAGTGCTGCCAACAAAAACCTTCTAAGTCACTGATCTAGAACCTTTTAGTTTACAGACAATATTTCAGCTCTCTATTCAATGTGTACAGAGAGGTCTAACTTTTTACTATACAATGGTGGAAATGTCTTCAAAGAACAAATTTTCATCAAAAAGTTAAATATTTAAAAAAAATGACTTAGAACGTTTTTCTATACATTGACTCAATTAGAGGTCGGTGAAGTGAGATGATAATTAAACTGAATATTTCTGAACATGATAGTTCTAAACATGATGATTTTTTTTTGGTTTGATGTTTGATAAAATGATATTTTATTTTGATTCAATCCCAACAAGGCTGCAAGCAACCACTATTAAGTTAGGAGTTACTAGGAAAAAAAGAATAGAGTTATAGAGCAAGGAAACGGTTGATAGAAAACTCAAAAAGATGTAGATTTTATGAGCCAGGAAAATATGAAGATGGAAAAAAGTCTTAAGGTGTGGGAAAAAAACTAGACGAATAAAAGTTTTTAGAGCATGTAGGGACAAATATAGTAAAAGAATGAGACTTAGCTGAACGACGAATCAAAAAAAAAAAAAGAGTTTTAGTTGATGGAGTTGAGATGATAGCTCCTTTGAACAGCGACCAGTATTTGTATAAATAAGAAACATAGTATCTGTAGTAAAGAGAAAGAGATGCAACTTTACGACGATGTGAAAGAGGCTGATAGAGCGGGTACAAATACGTTTAAATGCGTTTTTTATCCTTGCCTAGAAGAGAAAGAGAACCGTTAGAAGAACCAGCTTAAATATTACAACAGTATTCCATACAGGGACGAATAAGAGATTTGTAGAGTTTGAGAATAAAATTAGGAGTAAGAAAATGGCGAGCACGATAAAGAGAAGCAACCTTAACAGATTTTAATTAAGCAATCAATTATATATATATGGTTTCCATGAAAGGTAAGTAGTGAACGGTAATCCAAGAAGACATTAATTAGAGGGCTAAGTGAGTAATGTAAAACTGAAATGTAAGGAAAAAATAATCAACAAATTTTTCATGATATTAGTGAAGGAAATTATTTAAAGGTTTTACCTTTAGGAGAAAGTCCTAGTCCTTCATAAGTTGTAAGCTCATTAGTAGAAAAACAATAATGCAGTTCAACAACTTGAACATCGTTTGGAGTGAGACCTGAAACAGAATAACGCCTTATTATTAACATAATTATAGTTTTAATTATATGTATAAATAAAATTCTGCAAACAGATATGCAAACAATACAATTAGTCAAATTAGGGAGAGGTTTAGGTTTATGGGTTTACTGTAGCAAGATCTGCTTTACTGCAACAATGATTTATACGTTCTGACAATTATAAAGATTACAGCATTGCTTTCCTGATGAGTGATGCTTATCTTTTTTTATTAGAATCTCCAAAACATCATTGGTCAATCTTTAATAATATAAGAATATCAACAGTATTGTGATAGTTTGCAGTAATTAATTGAGTTTTTTTGGAGTTAAAAGTCACTGCAAACCCAAATCTGTCACAGATTAGTGAGATAAGATTCTAGATCGGCTGCTTGTTTTAAGCAATCGAAAAGAGTATATAGTTGAGTCACCATCAAAAAGAGCTGCTGTAGATTTAAAGTTGTGCGGAAGATCATTAATGTAGATAAGAAACAAAAAGCCCAAGAGTAGAACCTTGAGGTATACCAGAAGTAGCTGGAAATGAAAAAGTTAGCGTTCGAAAATAACCTTAATAAAGTGGTTAGAAAGAAATAATTTGATAATCTTAAAAACTTTTCCGGATATATCAAATGAAGCAAGCTTATGGAGAAGACCAGCATTCAAAACATTGTTGAAAGATAAGTCAAATGCAATAGCCTCTCCATCTCCATCAAATGCACGATAAAATCTTTCTGTCACAGGAGTTAACAATCAGCCGTAGAGTAAGAGGATTAAAAACCGTACTAATTTTCTGACAGTAAATTATTTGACTTAAGATGGGATGTGAAAAAATTGTTGATCAAAGACTCAAAGCCCTTGCTAACAACAGAAAGTAGACTGGTAGGACAATAATTGGAGGGGTCAGAATGTTCTCCAAAGTTTTTGAAAATTGTAACCACAGGTGTATTTTTCAGCAGGCAGGGAAACAAGACTCGGTCAAGCACTTATTAAATAGTATAGGTAGATTTGAAGAGAGTTCTGGAGAATAATTTTGTAAATTTATGACAGGACTGTTGTCTGAACTACAAGTCGTAGAAGAGTTTAATTGAGATATGACTTTAGAAATGGAAGCTATAGTGATTTGAATCTCTAACAATGGTTTAAACTGTTTTATTGGAATAGAAGTAAGAAAAAGGCCTTAAAATTCAAGAGTTGAATTAAAAAAACTGTTTTTTGGAAATAGTTCTGTTTTATCTTTGAGAGAAGTAATAAGATTAGTCCCGTAAATGAGAGATGGAATGTTAGACCTATCCTTGTCAATGACGCAGTTAAAAATTGTTCAAAATTTCTCTAGAGTCTAACTTCTGAGATAACGGTTTTAGATACGGGGTTTAGTGAACTGAGAATAATGGAGTTTAGCATCAGACAGCACCTTTTCACACCAATTTCTTGTAATAATAAATAGCCGTTTGTTCTCAAGAGAGCTTTTTGTGAAAAATTTGAAAAAAATAGTTACAATTAGATACAGCAGCTGCACAAGAAGTTGAAAACCATAGAGTATAATGAGACTTGAACCGACAAAAAGGAATAAAAGCTTTCATTCCCTCCTAAATCTCGGAGATTACGTAGGAGGTGCATATATCAGTTAAGAAAGAAAAGACATCAGCCCAAGGACCGTCACGAAAAAAATTATGAAAAGAATGTTTGGGTAGTAAGTAGTGGTATGATAGAGTGAGTCCGAAAAGAAAATACGAGATGAGAGAATTATAGAGATCATCGCATGGTCACAACCAACTTAGGGAGACAAGTGAGAAACCAAACACAGGATACGGTCAGAGACAGAACATAAATCAAGGAGCGAAGGTAATGATTAGGGTTCTCAGGAATGCGAGTCACGAAGTTGAATATATGAGTTAGAGATTGAGAAGTGCTGAAGTTATATGCTTTAGTGCGGAACTTAAATTAGCTTTACTAAGAGCAAGCAAGTTTGGTGAATTTTGCAAGAGGTAAGGTTTAACTGATGAAAGGTTGCCTCGCAGGCCACGAATATTTGTATAAGATATATTGAAACAGTGGTGGGCATGATTTTTTACGTTTAATATTTTAGGGTTACTTTTGGCATGGTTTAAGTTTAAAGAGAACTTGGCTCATTTATAGATTGAGCACGGTCTCGCAAAGCAATGAGCTATGCAGTTGTCGCAGTCCTGATAATTAACCCAAAGATGAAATTTAGCGCTCCTTATGTATCTTGAGCTATGCAGTTGTTGCACCCTGTTAGTTAACCCAAAGGTAAAATTTTGCGCTCCTTAATACGTACCAAAAGCATTAGCATGGGCACCATCTATGCGCAACATGACACTATTAATACTTATATTTTACAGCTTTTCTGAGTGCTGCCACTGAGTTCGGGAAACCTTACTATCAGCTGGCCTCACAACTATTAAAGCCACAAAAAAACCTTTTAAACTTTAAAAGCTTTAGATTAACAAAAAATGATACAAAACACTTTTAAATATAAATAAAGCTTAGTTCTACTTTTTCACAAAAAATTAAAAAAACGTTTTCCTCAAAGATTATCATTAAAAATGATGTCAAAAGAACAAATTAATTGTGAAAGAATTTTGAACATTATTTAGAAACTACTAGATCATCATCACAAGTAGTAAGTTTTTATTTCGTCTTCTGTAAAGTTAGTAAAAATGACTTATGCGGTGTTGTTAGCTAAGGAATGATATATATATGATATCACTTTTTTGAATATGTTTTATTTTTCTATAACCATTGTTTATATACAAATAAGGGAGTCTGCAAATGGATAATATGCAACAACAAAGTCAACAATTTGCTAATGGGCAATCACCTATGGATTTAACAGGGCAACAAGGAAATGATCCAAATATAGCTTTTAAAAAGGTAAAAAAATGTTTTGAAATTTAATTACTGATAGAATTATAATTGCTACCAAAATTATGAAATAAGTCAAACTATTTCACTGTAATCTGAAATTGCTTTAAATATTTCACTGTAATCTGAAATTGCTTTAAATATTTCACTGTAATCTGAAATTGCTTTAAATATTTCACTGTAATCTGAAATTGCTTTAAATAGTTCACTGTAATCTGAAATTGCTTTAAATATTTCACTGTAATCTGAAATTGCTTTAAATATTTCACTGTAATCTGAAATTGCTTTAAATATTTCACTGTAATCTGAAATTGCTTTAAATATTTCACTGTAATCTGAAATTGCTTTAAATATTTCACTGTAATCTGAAATTGCTTTAAATAGTTCACTGTAATCTGAAATTGCTTTAAATATTTCACTGTAATCTGAAATTGCTTTAAATATTTCACTGTAATCTGAAATTGCTTTAAATATTTCACTGTAATCTGAAATTGCTTTAAATAGTTCACTGTAATCTGAAATTGCTTTAAATATTTCACTGTAATCTGAAATTGCTTTAAATATTTCACTGTAATCTGAAATTGCTTTAAATATTTCACTGTAATCTGAAATTGCTTTAAATATTTCACTGTAATCTGAAATTGCTTTAAATATTTCACTGTAATCTGAAATTGCTTTAAATATTTCACTGTAATCTGAAATTGCTTTAAATATTTCACTGTAATCTGAAATTGCTTTAAATAGTTCACTGTAATCTGAAATTGCTTTAAATATTTCACTGTAATCTGAAATTGCTTTAAATATTTCACTGTAATCTGAAATTGCTTTAAATATTTCACTGTAATCTGAAATTGCTTTAAATAGTTCACTGTAATCTGAAATTGCTTTAAATATTTCACTGTAATCTGAAATTGCTTTAAATATTTCACTGTAATCTGAAATTGCTTTAAATATTTCACTGTAATCTGAAATTGCTTTAAATATTTCACTGTAATCTGAAATTGCTTTAAATATTTCACTGTAATCTGAAATTGCTTTAAATATTTCACTGTAATCTGAAATTGCTTTAAATATTTCACTGTAATCTGAAATTGCTTTAAATAGTTCACTGTAATCTGAAATTGCTTTAAATATTTCACTGTAATCTGAAATTGCTTTAAATATTTCACTGTAATCTGAAATTGCTTTAAATATTTCACTGTAATCTGAAATTGCTTTAAATATTTCACTGTAATCTGAAATTGCTTTAAATATTTCACTGTAATCTGAAATTGCTTTAAATAGTTCACTGTAATCTGAAATTGCTTTAAATATTTCACTGTAATCTGAAATTGCTTTAAATATTTCACTGTAATCTGAAATTGCTTTAAATATTTCACTGTAATCTGAAATTGCTTTAAATAGTTCACTGTAATCTGAAATTGCTTTAAATATTTCACTGTAATCTGAAATTGCTTTAAATATTTCACTGTAATCTGAAATTGCTTTAAATATTTCACTGTAATCTGAAATTGCTTTAAATATTTGCAAAATTGATTTTTATTTTAGCTACTTAACATAAATTTCATTTAAATATTTCATAATTTTATATGCACAATTTATTTGATTTGAAAAAAATATTCAATTTAAAAAAAAATTTATTTAATTTGAAAAAACATTTGAAAAAACTTTTGCTCTATAACTTTTTGTATTCAGTTTTTTAATTTTTCAGTTTATAATTTTATGTTTTGTTTATTTGCTTTATATAATCAAAATTTAAATTTGTTATTTCAAGTTATTTGGATTACTGTGTATTTATTTTGAGCTTAGTAAAATAACTATTGCTAAAGTTTTAAACAAAAGTTATCTGAAGCATTTTTTTTTATTTTAGTCAAAAATAACGCATAGAAAAAACGAGGTAAGAAAGATATTTTTAAATGAATAAACATTGACTAAAGTATATATATATATATATATATATATATATATATATATATATATATATATATATATATATATATATATATATATATATATATATATATATATATATATATATATATATATATATGTATTTTCTTTATGGTTATATGGCCCCCGAAGAAAATAAATTAAACATGCACCACAATTTCAAAATTTGTGCTGAAAATTTTTTTTTTTTACGAATTATTCTATTTTTACGCATTCGATTACCTTTCAAGCAAAAGTAAAACGACTAAATGCGACAAAGCCAGTTGATAAAAAATACTGTTTGTAAAATTTCGTATGTTACCAATGGTAGATCTGATGTTTTGAATGTCAAAGAGTTTTACTGTTTTAAAATTTATTGTTTTTTCTACAAATAGCTTCGACATTTCTTTAACTTTTTTCTTGTTACATTGAACTTCAGTAAACGTAAAGCAAACGTAAAGCTGTTTTTTTATTTTTTTCCATTTAGATGGTGCTTATAATAAAGTTAATTTTTGAAATCAGCGATTTTTGTTTTGGTTGTGTGGCCACTGCTATAACAGTTATTCACTGATTGAAATTTCATTTTTATTTAGATACGACGTCAACAAGAACAAAAAACTAAAGAAATTGAAAAGCAGTAGAAATATTTTGATTGCATTACTATAACCTTATTTGGAAAGATGGTCAAGCGCTGTTAAATACGGACAACAATCGTATTTTGACGTTAAGGGTTCATTTAAAACCAGCAAAATCGTTCTAGATTAATTAATGCTATGAACATTTGTATAGGGCTTTTAAAATCAGTTATTATGTAATTTTGTTTAAAGTATTTGTATAGATATGCACTCATAGTTTTTGTAACATAAATTGTAAATTATAAATTAACTATCACAATAGAAACTTTGCGTATTTTTGAAAAATAAAAAACTTGCGTAGAAAAATAAAAAAATGGCATAGGCTCTTTAACGCCTAAACAGTACTGATCACAAAAATGTTGCTATGGTGTCATTTATAATTAGTCTATGTTTTAAACTTTTTATTTAAAGTATTAGATTTGTTATATAAAGAGCAAAACTTTAATATTTAAACTAATCAAATCGTTTAGATTTTTTCTTTAGTTTATCACAAAGAGTAACATGTGATTGGCATGTATTAAAGTTGTAACTCTGATAATAGTTTTTTTTAAATCATGAAAAACACTGGTCAACAGTCAAAATGTATTGACGATGAAATCAGCCAAATATGATTAATATTTTTGTGCTGAGAAAAAATAGGGGAGATTGGGGAGAAGTGGGATTTGTAAATTTTTGTTTAGGGTTATTGCAATATCTTTTTTATTAGGAATATAAACTGATCCAAACAACTTTTTACGAATAAACCTTCTTTTTAAGCACCGATTCAATCCCCTTAGGTTTCCAGGCAGTTATAACTAAGTATGTAAATTTTTGCTTTTAGAGAAACCGTGTTATTGGGGTAAAGTGGGATAAGTGTGAGTAGAAGTGGGACAAATGAATTTAGAACGACATTTTAACACAAATTATTCAGTAGAAACTGATTAAATCATAAAATCACCAAATCAACATAAAAATGTTCAAGAGCTTTCACTAACCAAAATAATCAAATGGCGACTGGAAAAAGCGGGGCGTAAATATTTCTTTTTTCTGTCCCACTTCACCGCAATGTAAACACTTTTTTAAGAAACATTTCAAAATCAGGGCTTCAAGCGCACGCAGGGAAAAAAAAGCATTTTCTGCTAAAAAGAGGTGAAGAATTTTGGTTGTTTCCATTAATTAACAGTTTTTAGACATCACTCCTAATTAGAAATTTCAGGCTGTTCCACTTCTCACGCGTCCCACTTCTCCCCACTCTCCCCTACTTAAGTTTTATGATTCATTAAGTTTTACTAAAAATAGACCTTTTTAGTAAACAATTGATAACCTCATTTCAGGTTTGCTAATTGATTGCATACTGGATAAATATCTTGTTCAATTATAAGTTTGTCGCTGACAAACTTTTGAGAAGTGTTTATAAGTTTTTCGTATCAGTTAGCATTCGTTATATCAAAATGCATCAAACGACTATTTCTATTGCGTTGATAAACTTAGGTCTGTGTCAAAGCAACTTTTTTTCATACAAAAATATTTTCTTATTCTAGTGATTAGAAACACAGCTTTTTTAAGTGCAAGATTAGAGACCAACATAAAAGTTGGACGCCACATACATTTTTTTAATACTTGTGCTCAAACCTTTGAAACCGGATCATTTGAAAGGGTTGTTCCATGTATTTTGTTTTTTTTATGACATAGATTAAGCCAATCATTCATGTTACACACTAATTTTCTTGTATGTTGCCTTCCCTACCGTGCGAAATGTCCAAATAGTAAGATAAAGAATAAGATCAAGCTTAAACTAAATTAATTTAACCCTCAACATCACGAGAACGTGATTTCATTACTAAGATTGACGCAGGTATACACAGAACAATTTAAGTAACCTTATCAGATATCATTTGTCAAAAAATAAAAAAATTCTAGACTCCTGATTACAGCAGTGAAATTTTCAGAAGAATGTAAAACTTGCAATATATCGAGACCGCCAAAAAGGCGGTCATTATTCATTCGATATTTTAACTCAGTTCTTTGGTATGAAAAATGATCTTGTATTCTGTCAAAAGATCAATGAACTTATGACTTTATTCAATATTGAGTACAAACCTGAGAAATGTAATCATTATTGAAGCTTTAAAGGTAACTTTAATAGCAGAAACAGAAGACGAAACTATGTTAGGGTGAGTGTAAGTTGAGTAATTATCAAAACAAATTGGACAGGTGTCCAGTGTAAAAGCAAATATCTATGTGGAAGAAATTGTAGTTATTGATCACGTATACATGTCCATCCCCAGCAGTAAAAGAGGAACAGGTCAGATCAAACTCACTTTTATAGAGCTATATAAAGCTTGCAATTAGGACAAGTGATATTTATCCGTAAAGGTCCGAGAAACTGCTACGCAAAGTTCATTTCAAAATCTTTCACTGTAAATTTCAACGTCAAAACGCTGCGATTTAAAGTCTTTAAAAAAAATAGTTTCAAATAGTTAAGCAGGTTTGTGAGCAATAGTTTCAAATTATCCAAATATTATATTGTTGTACATCATTGAAAGGAGCATAGAAATTTATAATACATAAAACATAAAAATATAATCCTTGAGAAAGTTGTAACCAACGTTGAAAACTAATAACTGACACACGGTAATTTTAATATGGAGCTTTATTGTTTATTTTCAAAAAAGTAAATAAAACGGCAAAAAAAATATTAGGTACCTCCAATAGTGAGAAAATAGAGCCTGAGAGCGTTGTTATTTTTCTATGAAACTTGGCAAGTACATAAAAAATGGGCGTTAAAGATAAATGAATATGTTAGAAAAATAATTCAACATATCTTCGATACGGATGTATTTCCAGAAAAAGAACGAGGTTTTTAATACCGATAAAGAAAATAAAAAAAATTAGTTTCTTCAAAAAAGAAACTAAGTATAATAAGTTCTTACTATTCTACTTTAATAAAAAAACCTGTGATACTTATCCCAGGTTCTTATGTTAATGTATAATAAAAAAACCTAGGATACTTATTCCAGGTTCTTTTGTTAAAGTATAATAAAAAAACCTAGGATACTTATCCCAGGTTCTTTTGTTAAAGTATAATAAAAAAACCTGGAATACTTATCCCAGGTTCTTTTGTTAAAGTAGAATAGCTAACAAATAACGTAATAAGTAATATATTCTTAAATAATAAAAGAAAGATTATTACTGATGGAGGTTATATGAATAACTATTTAGCTTTAAAAAAGACAAATTTGAAATTCCCAACACAAGGTGTTTTATTATAGAAAAACAATATTCCTTTATTTTTCTAAGACTTGAAAGTGACTTAAACAAAAATATATTTTTTTAACGAACATTTTGTTCAGCTCTCTTCAACAGGGCTGCCGAGAGCCGTTACGCTGCCTAGGACAGCAACCCTGATTGGCGTCCTTATTTATCAAAATTTCTCTATATTATAGATGAAAGATCCCTTTTTTAGGTACCTTCTTTTCATTTGGTTCATTTAGCGCCCCTTGGATATCTGCCGCCGGGACAAACTGTCCCTTTCGCCCCCCCTCCTCTCGGCGGCCCTGTTCTTCAAACGATCGCCTTTCAACATGCCAATCAAATCGAATTTTGTTGTATGTGACACTATAGTGTCACATACAACAAAATTCGATTTGCATGAAAGAAACATGATAATGTTTCTAAAAAGAAAAATAACCGAAATCTTTCATGCATTTCACTAGTACATATAAAGGGTGCTACATAAGTACACATTTATACTCAGGGTAAGTTCTAAATGTTACACTAAGTTTATTTAACAATCTTCTAAACATGGTTATCATTTGATTATGTAACAAAATTAGAAAAATAAACATGTTGTAAATTAAAAATGAATATAAAACTGTTAAAATTGATCAATGATACTTAAATAAAAAAATGTATCAAAATGTAAAAAACAATAATAAAAAATAAGTAAGGGGTCGTCCATAAATTACGTCACGCTTTAAGGGAGGGGAAAAGTGTTATTGGTTTTGTGACGACTAATACGGAACTTGTTACTAAAGAGTTACAATGTTGAGAGAAGGGGAGGAGGGGATTTAAAAGGTCAAAAATTGCGTCACGTAATTTGTAGACGACCCCTAATGTAAAATTTGACACAGTAACTAAAGAAACACTTATACTTTTTTTTTAACTTGAATACTCACTTTTATCTTTAGATCGGTGATCTAAAAATAAAAATTTAAGACCTTAAAAAGTTTTAGATTGGTGATTTAAAGATAAAAGTTTTAGACCTTAAAAAGTTGTAGACCTTAAAAAAGTTTTAGACCTTAAAAAACCATGGAATATAATTAGTTTAATCACATTTCAATGTATTTAGAAAAACTTCGTACATTAAAATAAAAAAGAATATATCAACATAAAAACTCTACTTTATTATTTAAAAGTATTTCATTTTCTTCAAACCCTGTTATATCATTTAATTTATCATAACGAAATAATTAATTTTCAAGTTCAGTCTTTTTTCCCACGATATCCACTGCAGATAAAGACTTTTTAATTTCAAACTTTAGGCATTGTAATTCCATAAATATTGCATATTGAAAACTTATTATAAAAGCAAAGAAAAATTAGAACAAAGTACTAATGGAAAATTTTTATTGTGTTCATTGAACTAAATAACATAACATCTTTTAAAAAATGAAAAGTCAACATTTATTAAAATACGTGCTCCACCCATAACCTTAAAACTTGATGGCAGTTCATCATAACAATAAAGTCCAGCGCTGCTTCTCGGGAAGTCTTTTTTAACTTGTTGAAAGAATATTTCATGTATTATTTTTTAACCTCTTAAAAATATATACGTGTTTTTTAATTCTTGAAAAATATTCATCTGGTTTTATTCAGCATAAAATGTTTAATAAAAACAGCTGACAAATTATAAATTCTTTAAAAAACTTACATTTGGCAACTTGTTGCATTGTAATATCAGGACTTGCTTCTCTTATGTGCAAACAATTGTGATATATTGCAACTTTTGTTCTAAAATTGATATTAAAATACAAAAGATTGCACACTCCAATCCTTTATATAGACTTTCATTGAAGTATTTAGATTATACCAATTTTGTAAAACTATTCAAAAGTTTGCATACACATGAGCTAAATATAAAAGAAACAACCTGATTCTTGAAATTGAGAACTCGAAAACTCTGAATCATACTTAATGCGTGGATCCAACATTTCTTTAGTTCTTTAACCAAGGTTTAGGTTTTTCAACATTTGAATCAATGTATACAAAAACGTTCTAAGTCATTTTTTTTAATATTCGACTTTTTGATGAAAATTTGTTTTTTGAAGACAGTTCCACCATTGTATAGTAAAACATTCTAAATCAGACCTCTCCGTACACGTTAAATAGAGAGCTAAAATATTGTCTGTAAACTAAAAGGTTCTAGGTCAGTGACTTAGAAGGTTTTTGTTTGCAGCACTGAGAAAACCAGCTGTGTTCTGCTGGTAGCTTTCAGATGTTTTTAATCCAATTTTTGTTTTGTTTTGGTTACGAGTTTGAGGTTATTTGGGCTTATTTTATTATTCATGTAGTTTTCTCGCAGTGAACACAATGTTTCGATTTCAGATCTTTTTTATTCATTAAAAAAACTGCCTCTACAAAAATTCCTCGTTCAACTTATACTTTAAAAAATACCTCAAATATGCTCATAAAAAAACCGTTTAGACTATACTTATATTTCCACAAGGAAACTACGTCAGTCAAATCCGCCGTACAGGGTTTCTCCCACGCAATTTAATAATTAAATTGCGTTATGAATTGTAATTATTACAATTCATCTCGTTGTTTTAATGAAAAAGAGTTATAATGGATGAAGAACTTAGTACTAGCAGTGTAAGAAAGGTTACAAATGAGGCTATGTGGAAAAGGAATGTTGTTAAAGAAGCTAGAGTGAAAGGTAAAGAGTACATTGACTACAAAGAAAGAACTGTACCTGCTACTACTGTTGGAACTGATTGCATGTGAGATTTGTATTGCAATTTCGATACCCAATTAACCTTTTAATAATTTGTTTAGGCCTATCGTAGCATACCATGCAACATGTTTTCATAAAAACGTCTTAGACAAAACTAATCCAACACGTTCCATATCGTTCCACTTAATTGTCTGTAGGCCACTCATTGATGGGCTGATGGTCCAAACTTACAAGATGTCTCAAGTTGTCGATCGCATCGTCGAGTTTCCGCAAAATGTGTGCTACCCATTGGGTAATGCTCCAATAAAAAGAGTGAAACTGCAGGATATTAGGAAGCTAATGCAATATGTTCCGATTGAGTTCAGTGGTTTTTATGATGAACTCATGAGCTGGCCAACAACCGACGAGACGAATGGCGGGGAAGAGGAACACGATATCCAGTGAGGTGTCTGACAAAGGCTTTGTAATCAGTCCTTTTATACATTGTGTAATTTAACATGTGTAATAGTTTGAACTTTGATTTTTAATAGTTTTTTGTACAAAAAATGAATAAATATATAAAAGACAAGCTTTTTGTTATTATCCTTAACAAATGTAAACAAAAGTCAGACAACTTTAACTATGTATAACACATATATATATCACAAATTTTGATAGATATTTTAACAAATCTAATATTTAAAGATGTCAAAAAGCACCCAGAATTTTTTTTGAATTTATTGAAGTAATAATTTTGGGTTTAATAAGTTTTTTCTCTTTCCCCAAAAAAATAGTTTTTATGACTTAGAACGCTTTTGTATACATCGATTCATTTATTCTTGCCATTCTTTATAAGGTGAAATAAATACTTTTGTATTTTTTTACCTAACCTACAGTCATTTTCCTAATTTTTTATAATCAATGGTTGTTACTACTGAATTAATATTAATTACTTCTGGTGAAGCTAAAAGTAATTGCTCAATATTATTATAGAAAAGTTACCTGATACAGATCCTGATGAAAAAAAGTTATTTCTAACAAATATTCTACTTGAATAAATAAGAAGAGCTGTTTTTACCTGCAGTAGAAAAAATCTAGCTAAAAATAGCTTTATACAAAAGATTTATTTAAATATTTTCAACTCAAACTTACCTCATATTAGGTTGTGAAGATTTACTTGTAACTATATTTGCATCTTTGTAATTGAGAGTAATAGTTAAACTTTTTCATTATATTAAAAAAAAAATTTTTAAATACATAAAAAATAAAAATTCATAAACAAAATACTTATATAACAAATATATATACATATATATACATATACAGGGTCAGACTGGCACTAAAGGGTCTAGGGTGGAAGACAAATTAAAGAAAAAAAAATTAAACTCTTAATCACATAGTTTTTTTGTGATATGGGTATTAGAATTTTCTAATAATATGCATGCAAATTTCCATATCTATGAACATGCATTCCATCAGTTTATTCGAGGCGTTTAAAAAAATAAATCCATATGCAAGGTTTTTAAAATTCAATAATTCTAAATTGCGGTATTGCACCACTTTAAGTTTTGCACCTTACTACCATACTTGAATTTTTGAATAACTTGATTTTTTCCCAATAACTTTTTCAATATTAGGAAAAATACAAATCTGTTGTAAAGTTTTTCAAATTATTTACATAGAAGTTATGTAGAATATGTATTGCAGTATGTATTTACAGTATAATATTATAGCAAGTAATTGGGTAAGAAGTTTTGATGATTTTGCCAAACAATGAACGACCTCATGGTAATTGACTTTTATGTCATTCTTAACATTCATAAAGATAAGTGATTCGAGGTGCTCTTTACCCAAAAGACTACGAAGGCAATGTTTCACAATCTTCAAGTTCAAAAACGCTCCACTTGACCTGTGTGCAAGATAGACATGCCATTTTATATGCCACATACATATGTATGTTGCTATATAGTAGAATAAACAGAATATGAAATTCTACTATATAGTAGAATATGCCAAACAATGTGCTTTTCCAACCAGATTATTATTGCTTATTTTTATTAATATTATGTTCTGAATCTCTTAATAGTATAATCATCGTAAGGAAGGGAGTCCAAAAATAATTTTGCACCAGCATATATTTATCCTCTCCTGGGCCCTCGAGAGTATCTATCTATACTATCCCATATATAAAATATGTACGGACAATTCGATAAAAGCACGATGTTTAATATTTTTTGGTAAAAAGTCAGTTTTTAAGGCTGCTAAACCATGTCTTTATATATTTTATCAAACATTTCATATTTTAATTGTAGAATTAACTACTATGTTTATTGTATAGTCTTTTCAAAATTAATGCAAATTATAGTTATTATTAGTGTTATTAATAGTGTTTTACTTATGCATCTTGATTTATAGTGGGGCTAAGGACCTTTATGCATAGCAGGGGCCTGAGGAACCCCCCCCCCCCCAGTCTTCCTGGCCAGTCTCATCATGTATAACTGTGCATTTAAAAAATAATTATACTGGATAAAATATATGAAACAAAAGAACTAAAAACAAGAAAAAAAAATTTCTGTTGAAAAGATAACTTATTTTAATTTTCGTTTGAAAAAAGTTGAAAAGTTCATTTCAAAGACAAAGCAAAAGTAGGCAAAACTGTTTTATTTCATAAATAAAGACAACGATAAGAAGCAAATAAAGACAGCAATAAGAAACAAATAAAGACAGCGATAAGAAACAAATAGTTGTTCAGGTTTATTTTGGTAGAAAGGTTCTTAGAGATTTTTTCCTTTACGAAGATTGTATTTGTTTGTGGGTTTTACTTTATAAAGGTTTATAAATACATCAGAAGATAAATGATTTATACATTTCAAACATGAAACATAAAATATTATAAACATTTAATTCTTATAATTTGAAAGCTTCATTTCTCTCAGAAGTGATTTTAAATTTGAAAAACGATTTACAAAATTAATAAAAGCGAGCTGCGTGTTACTGATGCTGATAAAGTGATTTAAGTTTAGTTTTATGTGCGCTTCCCCATAAAATATTTGCATAATTTAAATAAGAGTGGATAAACGAATAATATAGTTTTTTTAATTGTTGTTTATTTTACATATGTCGAACTTTATATATTATTCCAATACTATTAGCAACTTTCGTGGAAATATTATCGATTTGTTGTTTCCAGGATAATTTTTCGTCAATAAGAACTCCAAGAGTTTTGTAACTTTTTCCCATTTTAGTATTAATTTATCAAAAAAGATGTCGAGCATCACATTTGATAGGCATTTTTTTGAGATTAGAATAGGTTTGTGCCATCAGCAACAATTATAGTGGTTAAGTTTGAGCCTTTGTTAAGGTCATTTATATATAATAATAGGGGTCCAACTGTAATTAATAACGGCAAACTTTTGCTAATGTTACAATGGTCACCTGATTTAAAAATAAGAGTTATATTGGCTACTTTTAGAGAGTCTTAAAAGGATTATTGAGCATAGATGCTTTACAAATTTTAAAGAGTTTTTATCTACCTTACAAATTTTAAAGAGTTATCTTTCAAAACGTCAAAGGAGTCTATTACAACATTTCCATTGATGAAATCAGCCCCGATTGCCTTATTTCGTTTTAATGATTTAAATATTGCTTCAAAATTGCTGTGTGTTAGGTTTGAAAAATTTAAAGTTGAATTAGGTGATGTTATAAATTCATCAATTGATTTGTCATTAAGATAAGGTTAATTTTATCTGCTTCTTCCGATGGAAGAAAAAAATTTATTAAATTCAAAAGCAATTTTATTAGGGTCATTGGATAATTTATTTTTAATTTTTATTGCATTTGGTACTGATATTGTACTTTTCATATTTTTCAGTGATCCTTTCATTAATTGCCAAATACGCTTTGAATTATGTTTGTGCTTTGCAAACAAGTCGGAGTAGTAATTTCTTTTCGCATTTTTGCGGAATTTTTCGAAGTTATTTTTATAAGCTAAGTAGTTATTTTTATTGATATTAAATATACAGTTTTTGTTTCACTTTCGATGATTTTTCCAGGTCCTTTAGTCATCCAAGGACATGATACGTCCTTGGTGTTAAGAATTATTTCACGAATAGGGAAGTTTGTGTCATAGATGGTTTTAAATGTTTTAAAAAAAGAATCGTAGATAAGGCTTATTTGATCATTAAAATTAATATTGCTCCAGTTTTCATTCGAAATTTGTTCCTTTAATGATATCAAGTTGTTGTTATTGTATACATGCTTTTTTTATAGTTGTTTTATTCAGGAGATTTAATTTATAATTTGCATTTATAAATTTAAAATTGTAAAGTGATCTGAGACAACTGTTTAACAAGACCTTTTTAAGCAGCTTCTTAAAAAATCATTGGTTAGAATGTTATCAATTAAGGAAGATGAGTAATTTGTTATTTTTGTAAGTTTATTTTTTTTTTGTTATTGGTATTGTTATTGTAGGTTTATTTATTTGTAATGTTATTGGTATTGTACCCGTTTGACATAACTCTTTAAGTGTAAATAAGTGTAGAGTCGGGTAACAACAGCTTAGTGGAACGTTTTTAGATTTTTTGTTTGCAATTTTAATTGCTAAAATCTCTTGATCTTCATCAGAAACACTCATATCGGGTCTAATATTATAAAGGAAATTTTCTTTTATGTAAAAAAGTACTCATCCTCCCCTATTAACTTACGTACTGAAAAAAACAGAATTAAACCTGGGAGATGAAGATTACAATTAGAATCAAAAAATTCTTTAGAACACTACGTTTTCGCTTAACAAATTATGTTAAAAATGTTTTCTGTTTTGCATAATAAATTTAAAAAACTTTCAAAAATTATTTTGAGACTCCGAATATTTATGTGGATCACATTAAAATAATCACTATTTTGTTCCATATTAAAATAACTTCTTCTTTTATTTGGATAAAAATAAGAGTATTTAAATTTTGTTAAAATAACTCATATCTGGGTCTGATTTATTGACTGAGCTAAAATAGTTACTTTGAAAAAATTAAAAAGTTTTTTCAGATTTGTTGTTAATAATTTTAACCACTTTCATAACCAATCATTTTTGGAAGAAAAGAAAGATAAGTAGTACATCCAGTGATATCATAGAGCTGGAATGAGCCGGAACGCCGTTCCGGTACTTAAGTGTATTTACCTGTAGCACGAATTTCTTTGGCTTCGGCGAAAAGTTGCTTACAAATATTTATAGGTCTTGTGTTGAAATCTTCATTAATGTAGACATATTCGTTCAAGAGTTTCATTTTTTTGTATTTTTTAAGAATTAGTTCGAGGTCCTTCAAGTTTAGAAATTTTACCAATAGTTAAATTTTAAATTTTACATATAGTTCTTCTTTTTGTACTTCCTTTTCCGTTATCGTCCCGATGTGTGCTCTATGTCTATGTACGATGTGCTCTTTCGAAACTTCCTTCTTAATACCGAGTTTTTCCTTCACAATTTATTTTTTATTAATTCCTTGCTCTTTTCCCATGTTTCACCTTCAATTTCATCAATTCCCTCAAATCTTAAATTACTACGACCTTCTAGTTCAGCAAATTTGTCCATTTAAATTTCATTTTCTTCATTTGACTTATTTAGTATTGTGGATTATTTTTAGTTGTCTTCATAGATTCACTTAGTATTTCATATTGCAGCTTATATTTTGTACTTATACCTGGGCGGATCTAGAATTTTTTATATTGCGGAAGCTAAAATTTGTAAAATTACGTCATAATTGCAACTATTTAATAAGTCGGCTAATTATATCATTTTATTTAGTCCAATAATTATGTCATTTAGACGCTGCCAGACAGTTTTTTTATCTGATTATCTAAAATGGAAGGGTTGAACTGCTTCTGCGGCGTTTACCTAGTTTAGTTTTTTTACTTTATGTACACACACAAGTTTGCCTTGTCTACACTACTCGTAAGTTAGACACAATGTTTAACTTATTAAACAAAGTGCACCAGCTAGAAGGTAAGCCATAGGATTTTGCACCTCATATATAAGTTGTAATGCACCTAAATTTAGCTCTCCATTTCAAAATTCTTTCCTATTCTTAATATATTAAGAATAGTAAAGTTTTAAGATTTAGAATAACTACTTTTACATTGACGCCTATAGGCGTCGATGTAAAATTATTATTTTTTAAGATTTATATTTTTGTTACTAATTGCATAACTGCAATTATTATTGCAGTAACATTATAATAATATCGGATATATTCAAAAATACCATGATATTATTATACTATGTTATTTTTAAAATATTTTCTCATTTTATACATTTAACATTTTAGAATTCAAAGATCATGAATTGTACACAAAATAGAAATTAAATTTATTTATGAAACATTTAAAACAAATAAAAAATAAGATTTAACAAAAAAATAACTATTTCCATTTAACCATAGCAAACTATTTAAGGCTTAAATACCAACTCTAAACGTCTCTCTATAAAAGTTGAAAATATGCTGATAACTCTGCCTATATCTGAAACAATTTTGGTATAAATTGAAGGCCAAAAAAAAACAATTTTTTTAATCTCTAGGTATTGCACCTAGAAATAAATTCTTAAAAAGTTAAAGAATGTTAAGGGAATCAGTCATTGTCACAACTTTTGTTTAAAAAAATACTAGATAGAGATTTAAATTGATTTTTCTAAAGAGGTTTATACCCTCATATACCAACTCTGTATAAATAGAGTTTGGATGCGAAGATAGGAATGATAGATATCCAGAAATTCCTGAAAGTAGATTTGCCAATCTTTGGTTGACTTAGATACTAAAGATGACGAGTGATTACAATGATTGATATGCTTTCTACATTTTCTAGGCTATATTTCTTTTACATTTAAAGCCATAGCTAATTCAAAAGCAATATTAAACCTGTTATAGTGAAATAAATCAATACCAAATTTAATTTCTTGAAGCGTATTTTTTTAATTGCCAATTGCAAGACTCTGAGATTTGAGATATATCGTGTTGCTTATCTTAGAGTCTAATTGCTATCTAAAAAATTCAATTCATCAAAGTTTTGTTAAAACTAAAGTTACATTGAAAAAAAATTCAGTCATCAACTATGAGTCTTTTGCTAAAAAAAATTCCTAAACCTTTCCGTTTTTGAACCTAACAAGTACAACAGACACCGATTAGTTTTGCTTGAACAACAGAAAGATAATTATTTTAACATACCCTTATAATTTTGAACTAAGGACACATTTAAATAATCAGAAACAGTCAAGAAACCTTAAAAATCTTCACGAGTGTTATAGTTACTGTCTATATGCCCAAAAACAATAGACATCTGTTTAAGATTGGCACTATCAGATGCTTCATCAGCTAAAATTGAAAAGTACTTGGTTTGATTGATTTCAGAAATGAGAATCTCCTCAAAAGCCTTTCCACAACACTCAATAAATTAATTTTGTGTGGTTTTAGAAACGTGTGTGGCATTTTTAGGGGTTGATATTAAATGATCTAATAAGATAGTGTCACCTGCATAAACTTCAAAATTAGTTAGTTCAAAAAAGTTTCCCATACCTTTACTTTTTGAGGACTCTCCATTATTATACGAGAGTCTCCTATATTGTATTAGAGTTGATTCTACTGACAATAAAATCAACTTATATGATCCTTTTTAATTGAAACTTAAATTGGAAGATTAAGATATAAAAATGCATTTTAAAAGCCTTCCGACTGTCGGTAGCCAAAAAAAAATTATCCTACCGAAAGTCTGTTTTATTGACTAAGAATGTCACGTGTCAAATAGAATTTGTTTATTAATTTACGAGACCGCGCTTTCGGTAGTTTAAATAATATAAATATAGGTAGAGTAAGGTATATAATATATAGTTCTACCTAATAGATATTTTTACTACAGGTACGACGCAGAATCTTGCATTTGATTTTTTATTATCTTCCAGATTAGCTAGAAAACTTTGAAAAGACTTGTTTCTATTTCCTCATACATATATATAATATAATTAAATACATATCATTCACAACTTTCAATTATTTAACTTATTGTGAATGACAAAGAGGGAATTTTCAGTTGAAAACGAATATGTATTTGCAACATTATTGATAAGGGACTTTTGAAATAAAAATATATGGCATACATGAAACACAATTAATATTAAAACAGGAAACCCAACTACAAAATGTCTTTTCGGTCTTCAAATTTTTCTTTTAACTTGAGGCTATGAATAAGAATAAAGGTAATATGCTTGCATTTTAATGGTCACTTTATTTTTTAAATAACTGGTAATTTTTAAATATTGGTTGGCGTATGCTGGCGAAACTAAAAAATACAGTTGGGTATGTATGCTCTACTAAGCCTATCTATAAATAATTTAATTAAATTTAGACTGATCATTTTAATAATTCTATGCTGACTTTTCAATTTATTGCAATTTCAATAATTACATACATTGCCGTAGCTAGATTGTTGGTGAAACCCTCCCCCAAAAAGAAAAAACCGATCGTAGAGACCCCAATATCTAAGAAACCTCCTATAAATAGGTATACTAAAAAAAATTATTAGAAAAGAAGAACTCTCTCAATTTAAAAAAGGAGCCCTAAAATCCCCTCTGCTTTCGGGGTTTGGGGTGGCTTAACAACGGCCATGGTTTCATATATAAATATAAATATGATATAGTTATATCAATAGGATTATTGTCATGGTTTTTGGTTCAAAAACCATGGCAATAATAATTACAAAAGTTTGAAACATATTTAACTTATTCAACGAAACCACGAAAAGGTTGACCATAGGACTTTCATATATTTCACCACGAGAAGGCTGACCATAGGACTTTCATATATTTCACCATGAGAAGGTTAACCATAGGAATTTCATAGATTTCACCACGAGAAGGTTAACCATGGACTTTCATATATTTCACCATGAGAAAGTTAACCATAGGACTTTTATATATTTCAATACGAGAAGGTTAACCATTGGACTTTCATATATTTCACCACGAGAAGGTTAACCATAGGACTTTCATAGATTTCACTACGAGAAGGTTAACCGTGGACTTTCATATATTTCACCACGAGAAAGTTAACCATAAGACTTTCATATATTTCAATATGAGAAGGTTAACCATAGGACTTTCATATATTTCACCACGATAAGGTTAACCATAGGACTTTCAAACATTTTGATTATGGAAAAAATCACTTTCAAGAAGCAAAAAAAAGGTAATAAAAACTAGTCAATGATTAAAAAAAAATTTTAACTTTTGTAAAAACTGATTTTACTTCTTTATTTACTAATAACTAAGGTTGATTCCTATTTGTTTTTGAATGACTGTTTGGTTCAATAAATCAAAAAGAATCACAAAATACGAGACTGTTTATAAAACTTTTATAAATATTTCTACAGTTTATATTATACTCGTATTTAACTTATACCACACACACATAAATACACACACATTCATTTATTTTAAATACATATTTAGGAAGTAAAAAAAAATAAAGGAAAAATAAACTAGTCAATAATTAAAAGAAGATTCTAATTTTTGTAAAAACTGATTTTTTATTTACTAATAACTAAGGTTGATTTTTATTTAATATGAATGACTGTTTGGTTCAACAATTATATAAAAAGATAATCATAATATACGAGACTATTTAGTTACAATACTTGTAAATAATCTATACAATGTATAAGAATCTATATAATACTTGCATCAATATAATCTATATGTTACATAAAAAATAAACTAAAATATTTATAGGTAATACTTAAACAATTACTTTGCTTAACAAATGCAACAATGCCAAAGTTTTGTTTTTAAAAAAAAGTCATCCTTTTGACTTACACACTTTTTGTGTGACCACAACAGACATGAATCACATGCAATTGCGCTTCCAGTATTATTGCCTTCACTTGTGCTTTTTTGGCATACAGCACAAGGCCAGATGTATTGTTTTTTTAGTATTGATTACTTTATTGAGGCTTTCCATGAATCCGAGATAAAATATAATTAAATTGATAAAACCAATCTTAATGCATTTTATATAAAGAACTGACAGAACCAACGACACCGGGGAAGGGGTACGTGCCCCCTCCCCCACTTTTTTTCTAAAAGACCTTTTTTTTTAAGAAAATTCTAAATGTAGAAGACCTTTTTTCAAAATTGACAATTGTGCCCCTCCACTCCGAAACCCGTGTTGTCGGCCCTGATTGACCATGAAACATAATTTGGTCTTCTTTCTATAGCACTTCTATCAATAAGGGTGCCAGAAAGAGCTTTCTTTACATCCTCAGCTTTTAAAAACCAACCGAGCATTACTGTAAGCTTTTAAAAACCAACTGAGCATCACTGTAAGAGGAAAAAAACAGATTTTTATTACTTAACCGTATAAAAAATGGAAAAATATAATAAGGAAAAAATCAAACTATAGAATAAGGTAAAAATGTAGAATAAGGAAAAAATTAAACTTAAAATGTATATTACTGATTGAAACAAATTTTTTTAAATTATGAATTTTGTTTGTATTTGTAATGATATTTATAAATAAAAAGATTAAAAGCAGTATGAAGGTATTTATAAAATGAAAAACAAATAACTTTAACAAACTTGCATGTCTTTTAGCAAGTTCAAGTTTCACAAAATAAACCGGAACATTAGAAAAGTGTTGGTGACGTTTTTCACGAAGACCTATAGTTGTGCGTGTTGCACCTTTTGGACGTCCGCAGCGAGCAACAAATTGAGGCTAGTAAGCGACCGGGGTAGATATTCTACTGGGGCCGGGTTTGATAAAATATAGCCGGGGCCGGGGTCGGATTTGTGACCGGAGCTGCATAAACATTTATACATCCTAAAGTACAAACATTTTTTTAAAACTCATGTTACATTTTCAGGGGTGTACCCTCATGTTTGTCCGGTGGCACTGGACAACTCGTTTCCGCCAAGGGCGACTAAATTTAAAAAAAAAAAGCCTCGCAGTAGCCCGGTAGAACGACCAGACAGTTTGTTACTTGTAAAAGTGTGTTAATTGATAAAACCATATTTTGATCCATGAAGATTTTGTTCCTTGCTATTCTAAAGAAAACTTTAAAAAGTATTTAAAATAGTTTAAGAATGAGTAGACTAGTAGACTATAGTGTGTTATATAATTTCACCAAACTTAATAAAAGTAGCCGACACGCGATTTAATATTTCGAAGTGCGACTGAACTGTTTTTTTAAACATTGATGTTGCGTTTTAAAGAACGTTTCTTCTCAATTTAAAATGAGTTTTAAAATTACATCTTTTTTTTATTTCCAAATGCAATTGTATCATTTTTCAAACCTTATAGTCCATTTTGAATCACGTGAATGGCCAGTTTAATCATTAATAACGCTGTAATTCTTGCTTTTTTTATCAGTAAAATTTTTATTTTAACTTTGTCAATAAAAATTAACAAAATAAAAAACGTCATTAAGATGCACATGAAAAATTATTACAAGAACGCAGTGTATATTTAAAAGAAAACATTAGGAATGGTGGCGCCTAGTAATTAATAGGTCAATAATAGCTTTAAAAATGTTAATTAAAGTAAAAACTTAAATACTGCTCTGGATTTTACTTCTACTGTACTTTGAAGGATAACATAATACAAATGTGTTAATTAGTGTATATAAATAAAAATATTATGAACAAAACAAGTTTTTTAATAAAATAACATTTTATTATCAATCGATAAAAAAGGCATACACAAATTGGAAATAATATTTTTACAAATATATTACGCAAACACATTAGAAAAGAATAGTTTATAAACTTAGCACTTGTAGCAGCTGAAGATGTAACTAAAGGTTAATAAAGTTGGAATAAAAATAAATATTGCCAAGAAATGCATAAACATATTGAAAAGTAAAAGTTTGTAAACATACCAATTATAGCAGATGTAGATGGAACTAAGATTAAAAAAAGTATAATAAAAAATAAATATTGCAATTGATTCAAAGTACATACATATATGAACAGGTTTTTTGAAGGATGCAATAAAAATATTTTTAAGCTTACCACTCAATGCGAGGATGGAACTAGAGCTAATAAGTTTTAATAAACAAATAAATTTGCAATTGTCGAGAAATGCAAACATTAAAAAGTAATAATTGTTAAACTTATCACTCGTTGCAGATGAAGATGTAGCTAAAGGTAAAAAAAAGTAATAAAAAATAAATTTTGCAACTGATGACGTTGAAATTGGTATTAAATCTATTTACAGATTAAAAAGTAATAGCTTTTAAAATAAACATAGCAACTGATGAAAGGAGCGAAGGTTAAACATAATATAAATTAAACCAAAATATACATGCTTATATTTGATGTTCTATAATCGTTGCTAAAAGTTATCCTATAAAAACTTACCAGTGGTAGGCTGGGTAGATCGAGCTAAAAATAAGAAAAACATTGTACTATTACACAAAACACTATGAAATTGTCAACAGTAAGTTACAAAAATAACTATCGTCAAATCAGTTCTGTCGAAGATGCAACAACTTTATTAACAAAATGAAAACTAATAATATAAAGAAAATTTATTAATAAACATCAAGCTAACATAAGGAATGGTTATACACGTGGTTATCATTGGTTATCGTGGTTAACATAAGGAATGGTTATACACGTGGTTATCATTGGTTATCGTGGTTAACATAAGGAATGGTTATACACGTGGTTATCATTGGTTATCGTGGTTAACATTAGGAATGGTTTTACACTTTGTTTATTAATTATGTTATATTGGTTGTGGTTATATATGAAGTATGAGATTTATACTTACGAAATCTTAAAAACTCTTTATAATGTCTAGCCGGATTTAAATAACAAGTAAATATTAGGCATGCTTGTGTTGTGATTTAAACAATAATACAATAATAGATAAAGAAGTATACAATCCAAAAATGATAAAATAATATACTTGAAAAATACTAACAAGTCTTTTGGAACAAATCAATGATCTGATTTGTTCATTTATATGTAGTGTCCTGATAAAATTGTCAACAGATATTATCAGTTAACAATCCACTCAAAAGCAAAAGTTTTAATCTGAAGCATTAATTTTCTTTTATATGTAACATATAAAAACTAATTAAGGTTACATTTATGAAAATTTTTTGATTTAAAATAGTTATTATAGATATTGTTATAAAAAAATAATAAACTTGCTATCTGTTAGAGAACCAAGTAGACTTCTGTCGATTGAATTCATTTTTTATTTTAATCTAATAATAAAAATTAAAATAATAAATATTGGAATTATTATGTTTTCGTAGAATGGACCCCCTATCCGCCCCCGTATTTCGCTTAACAAAAAAGCAACAGAAAAAAAAAATCAGGTACCAAAAGTTCTACACTAATTAAACTATCTGCGGTCATTTATAATTTGGCATGTGCATAGAAAATATGCATGTGCATAGAAAATACATGTAGAAAATTATCTGAATAATAAAAAAAAGGGGATCAACATTTCTTCGACTACAAATTCATGTGAGAACATCAACCAAATTTTCAGGAGCAAAACAATCCATAAAAATGTTAAGTAATCATACATAAATGTCATATAAAAATCAAGATTAACCTTTCTTCTTTCTAAAAAGTATCTATGTCTATACATGTTTCTAAAAAGAAACTCCACAAAATTACATCTGCCTCACGCTACCTAAAAAAGAGTCAAAAAAACGAGAACCAAAATTTTAGCATAAAAATCGGTTCCGTAAATCGCAATTTCCACGTACCTAATATCAGCAGCTTTCTTGGGTATAAATTTTCTAGCACTCTCGATAGTTCTGGTATCTCAAATCCACAACTTAGTAAAATTACTATCTTCGTATTTCTTTATGTTTTCTTTTAAGACAAAAAATGACAAAAAAGAATCTAAGCAAGTAAACACGAAAGCCATTTTCACCAGGTAATATTATTATGCGAGTTTTTATAGTTGTCTAGCTGTTTTTATATATTATATAAAAACTCAATTTGTTTTGACACCGTGACATTCTTAACCAATGAAACGGACTTTCGGTAGGAAAATTTTTTTTTTTTTGGCTAACGACTCGACAGACTATCCATAAAAAAATATTTGCTATACATATATATATATATATATATATATATATATATATATATATATATATATATATATATATATATATATATATTTGAATTTTCACATATTCAAATATATATATATATATATATATTTGAAAATTCAAATATATATATATATTTGAATTTTGTCTTTTTATAGCACGGCAGAAAACTGATCATAAAATATTGTTATATTTTGAGATCAGTGGTAGTGAAACACAGCTGAATATGTTTAAATAATTTATTAGATAATTCAGCTTATAAATTAATAACAGAAAAGTGTATTTAAAAGAAGACAAAAATACGAGATTTGCCGTCAAAATTATTTACAGAGAAATCAGAAGACTTGTTTAGAAAGTTATGGATACTTTTTGTTATATCTCTTTTATTTTGTTTGGTTTATATACAATTAGCTTTGTTTATCCTTTTTTTCTTGAAACCATGTGGGTTATTAATTACATTGCGGAAGTATTTATCGGTTGGAACTAAATGTTGTTGCAAATCAAAATTAAATAATGTTAAACAGAAATCAGACACCGTAAAAGGTACTTGAAAAGAGGAAAACAATATTAGGCACCTATCATTAAACAAAAAAGTCGAGAATGCCTAAATGATCTCCATAATAATAGCAAAAGAACTATAAAACTTTAACGAATTCAAGAATATATAAATAGTTTCATAACAGAGGAAAACTTAAAGATAAATAGCATATCAAAATGAAATAGATAAAAAAAAATTGAAAGTACCAACTACAAAAAAAACAAATCCATAGTTAATCTTAATAAATATATAAATAAAAGACACGATTCTACTCAAACAAAACATAAATGCAAATAGTTTAAATAAAATAGAAGAACTAAAAAATTTTAGAAGGACTAAAAACATCAGAAGGACCAAAAAATGCTAAATTTATGTGTCAAATGACCTAAGGACATAAATTTTATGCAATTACCACCAACCGTGTGCAGCTGGCAGTGTTTTAAAAAGCAAAAGCTTTGTGCAAGTTAATTTTTAAAATTGCCTTAACTTGCAATTCTGCATGTATGGTCTCTGGAAACTTTAATTTACCACTCATAGGCTGTTCAATCCGAATTAGTTTTAGTACTTTTTGTTAGAGATCCTATATACTCAGAGAGGCGACGTAATGAAAACGGCGGCCATGTTTTTGCCCAATAAGCGCGTGACTTAAATAAATTTAAGTAAAAACGATTGTAAAACACAATATTTTAAACGAAAATTTGTCTTGAAAATTTAAACATTTTATGTTTTTTTTTTTTTTTTTTTGCAGTTTTTAATAAAATTATTTATTAAATTTATTTGACAAATAATTACATAAATAAGTTACTTAACAAAAGTTTAGACCTGACAAAAGTTTTACAACATTTTTATAAATTGGTTTTAGTTATATATAATTTAGTTGAATCTATTCTTTCAAAACCAATGCATGCATTGTTATATCTTGCTGCCAAATTCAAAATAACAGATTAAAAAAACAACCAATGCATGCATTGTTATATCTTGCTGCCAAATTCAAAATAACAGATTAAAAAAACAACCAATGCATGCATTGTTATATCTTGCTGCCAAATTCAAAATAATAAAAAAAATTTTACTTCATTTTATTTTTCTTAAGGCTAAATATTATAAATATAATATAATATATATATATAGGTCTAAATATTATAGGTCTGAATTTTTTTAAACCTGTTTTCAAGCTTCAATTAAAATTAATGAGAATTAGGATAAAAGCTAAACTTTTAATTTGTTCATCAATTGACTTTTTCTTATAGAATTACCATTCTTTTTGGTAAAAAATTATGGCTAAAATGATCTATATATTAATTCTATTTAAAAAAAAATGCAAAGTTTGTTTCAAATTAGGAAAATTCTTTCAATTTCTTTAAATCTAGAACTCGTATATATTAGAAAAAATTACATTAAAATACATTATAAGAAAATAGCTTGGCTTAGTATTACTCAAGATTAAACTTGACGTTTTATCCAAATCTTTGACTAAAACAATGTACTCTTTTTTTGTGTGGATTGCGCACCTTACTATTAACTAAGTCAAGAAAATACAATAAGAATTGATGGTCATTATACGGTATCATAACTGCATTTTGATAATATAATGTTTTTAAGAGTTGAGCAACACAAATAAGTTTCAAGTAGTGAACGGAAACTTTCGGCTTTGGCCGAAATTTCGGTTCAAACCGCAACCGAAATGAGCCGAAACTTTTAAGAGATTTTTTTAAGCTTTAATATAGAGTGGGATCATGACAGTTTCCTAATTGTAATCGTTTGTTAGTAAATCAATTTTTAATTATAACAATTGTAAAAATTTTAATTGAAATCACGTTACATAATAGTTTTAAGTTACTATTCTCAAATCATTCTTAAAATGAATTAACATTTAAGTAAAGCAACCCAAACCAATAGTTTCATCAAAAATTTCTCAGTGCTAAATTATACAATGGAAAATAATCGATAAAAAACTGGTTTATGGAATCATTTTATCGTGACCGTTAGTGATTTCAAATACGGAACTTGCGATTTGAAAATATCTCGTGGATCGCACAATCCAAAACTTCAATCACTTAGCGGACTTTCATCACATTTAAGAAGTGGTTTACTCTAAAAAATCTCTTAACTGAAAAAGCAATACAACTACCGGCAGTCCTATAAATCTCAAAAATTGATTCAAACTTCATAGAAGGTCTGAAGTTTCTTGTGCGACCGTGGCGCAGTGGTTAGAGCGCTTGCCTTTTAAGCAGGAGAGCCAGGCTCAAAACGAGCCTCGCATATATTTTTGCGTCACGGTAATGAAGGAGGCGTAAACTTCCTGGTTAAATGCACTTCCGCGGTGCTCTGTGACAAGACCTATAGGTCTTCTTGGAGCACCTAAATAACAATAAAAAAAAAGTTTCATAGATTTATATTAGAAAACAACATTAAAAGCAAAGTTTGGTTTGGCAAAAGTAGCAAAGAGATTCCTTAGACCTCCACCAACATCTCCCGAAGTTAAAAGGTTGTTTTTAACTGCTGGAGAAATTCTTTCAAATGAAAGAAACTTTTGCCAGAAAAAATGAAAAAATATGTATTTCGCAGAAAAAATACTTCAATTATTACCTTTAATTATTGAAATGTCTTGACATATTAGAGTTTTTATCAAACTATGTTACATGGTGATTGGCTAGATATATGTAAAATAGTTTTTTTTTGCTTTAATTCGGTGATCATAAAAGGTTCAGGGATTTTAAATATTCATTTTCAAATTTCGGCCGAAATTTCGGTTTCGGTTTCGGCTACGGCTTCACTGAACCGAAATTTCGGTACTTTCGGTTTCGGCTCAAATTTCGGTTTCGGTCGATCACTAGTTTCAAGTCATTTTTGTATAGAAAAGCTGCAGGAATTACTTGTTTTGTGAGCGTCCTAATTATAAATATTTTTTTAGTAGTTTTGGGTAAATCGCAATTTTATATTAAAAGTTTTTTTTTTAAGAAGAATATTTGGTAGTTGACAAAATAACACCAGATGGAATAAGTTTTCACCTTAGTTTTTTACTTAGGCTCAATACATATAATCCACAGAGTACCTCTATAATTTCATTGAGAAAAGCTTTCGTTTCATTGTAAATTAGTGACTTTTTATACTAAAAGCTTTTGTTTCATAGTAAATTTAGTGACTTTTTATATTAAAAGCTTTTGTTTTATTGTAAATTTAGTGGCTTTTTATATTAAAAGCTTTTGTTACATTGTTAATTTAGTGACTTTTTATATTAAAAGCTTTTGTTTCATTGTAAATTTAGTGACTTTTTATATTAAAAGCTTTTGTTTCATTGTAAATTTAGTGACTTTTTATATTAAAAGCTTTTGTTTCATTTAAATTTAGTGACTTTTTATATTAAAAGCTTTTGTTTCATTGTTAATTTAGTGACTTTTTATATTAAAAGCTTTTATAAACTTTTATACTTTTGTTTTGTTTAAATATTTTTATCAAGAAAGTTTATAAGTAAACATCAAATCCATATTTAAAATGTCAACATTTGTGCAGGAATTTTGAATCTATTACTAGTGATAGAAGTATTTTTTTGTGTGAATCTTAGCTGTAATTATTATTAGCTGTAACTCAAATCCATATTTAGAATGTAAACAAGCTTGTGCAGGAATTTTGAATCTATAACTAGTGATAGAAGTATATACATTTTTTGAATTCCAGCTGTAATTATGAAAGGTGTGTTACATAAGAGAGATGTTGCCTTCTTGTATTCTTCAAAAAATAAAGCACATTTGCTAAAAAATCAATAGAACAACTTAAGTAAAGAGCGTGATCGTTCCTCGAACGATCACGCTCTTTTTCATGTATATATATATATATATATATATATATATATATATATATATATATATATGTGTATATATATATATATATATTACATATAATACATAACTTCTCTATTTGAAAATATACATAAATATATATTTTTTTAAATAAAGACATATTGGTTAATTATGGCTATTACTATTATTAATTATTAATTATGACATATTGGTTAATTATGGCTATTATTATCATTATCAGGTGAAAAAAACGAAACAAAAAATGTTTAAAGAATTTAAGAGCGAAATAGAAGAAATGATAAAGCATCATGAAAAAAACGTGTAAAACTTATTAAGCGCATACACGAAAACTATATACGATAGATTAGATAAAGTAGATCTAAAGGTTAATCATCATGCAAAACAAATAAAGATAATAGAAAAAGACGTAGAAGAAATCAAAAGAAGCTTAAATTTTCACAAACACCTTTTTGAAGAAAAAAGACAGCTATTACTTCTCAAGAAAAAAAATACATCTCACATTGAAAAGCAAAATTATAATTCCGACTATCTTAAAGTAAAAAGTAAATAAAGAAAGATGGAGGATAGATTTCGCAGAAACAATTTAAGGGTTGACGGATTAAAAGAAAACGAAGGTGAAACGTGGGTTGACAGCGAATTAAAAGTCAGTAAAGTTTTTGAAGGGCATTTGGGGTTAAAAAATATTAAGATTGAAAGAGCTCATAGAACTGATCAGAGAAATTTAAACAAACCAAGAATAATTGTATTAAAACTGTTAGATTATAAAGATAAAGTTGAAATTCTTAAAAAAAACATCTCAATTAAAAGGCAAAAATATTTAGATTAATGAAGATTTTTGTGCCGAAACTGTCACAATTAGGAAAGCTCTACAGGATCAGATGAAAGTTGAACGAGTGGCCGGAAAATATGCATTCATCTCTTACGATAAGTTGATCATTTGGAATTGGGCTGCGAACTAAAGTTAAATATTATTTTCGTAACATATTTATATATACTACAATTTTGTTTTACTTTCTATATAATACTTTTTTTAATTAATTATTTTAAATTTTACTTAAAAAATGGAGGTCAAATTTTCATTTAATTTTAATGATGAGAATGCTAGTGAGGATAACTACTTCAATGGAAAAAATTTAGAAAGCGAGTATTTTTCAATTTCTGATTCTACTCAATATCTCTGTCAGAACAAAAATAATTTTTCTATATTAAATGTAAACATTCGAATTATTAACAAAAATTTTGAAAACCTTAAACTCTTATTGCATCAACAAAACCACGAATTTAAAATAATTTGTATCACGGAAACTTGGCTTAAAACCAACGGAAAAAATTCAAATTTTGAATTCAGTAATTGAGTCAATTTCTCATAAGACGGTTTTGTCGCAACTAATGTTGCATGAAAATAAAGTTTGCACTATCTACAAAATTTTAACAAGTATGTTAAATTTCATCATTAGGGATGTACAAAATAGATTTGGTTTTGCACGAATCTGCTTTTTAAATGTTTTTGAATATCATCAAGTAATGAGGCCCAATAATTTTTTCCACTCCGTTACCGTAACATAAATGTAACTACATCTGTGAATTATTATAATTATTGTAACAAGTTCTATTTTTGTAATGAAATATACTGGGTACTATAACTACAGCCTACATATTAAGTATATTAGCCAAATTTAATGACATAAAAAAATAAATTTATGTGACAATGTCTGCTCCGTTACTAACATCCGCTAATTATTTATTATTTAAAAGCAAAACAGTGTAAGCTACATTTTAAATTAAAGGGAAAATCTTAGTATACAAATAAATTCAGTACATTGTCTTTTTAAAAAAGGTAAAGCGTCTTCAAAAAAAGAAATTAACTCGACAAAAATCTTTCTCGGATTTAAATTGTACAAATACTGTCCGCTCCGTTACTGGATCATTACCATACATCATTAATGTGAAGAAAGTCGTGGTCGCTCACAACATCATTTGCTTCAATCAACAAGATATTCAAATTTTCATCGAAATTAACCAGATCAATGATATTGTTGCTTAAATGTTGAAATTGGTAATCATTGACATCCATTGCATTGGCCGAAGTAATACTTTCATCACTATTAAAATTCTGCAATATTAAAAAGAAATTTACGGAAGTACTTAAAATAAATTGAATGACTATAGAAGCAAATAAATTAGCAAAATACTAAAATACACAAATATCTTTTTACCGTGCTAGTGTTTTTGAAAAACATATATTGCTTTAAATTGTAGCATGTGCAAACTGTAGCCCTCTTACAGAAGCAACTTAAATCTTGATACAAAACATTGAATTTTCTGTCTGTGTGCAGCTGATGCAATTTCATAGTGCCTGTAATAGCCTTCAATGTTTTGGAACATTTTGAGTCAAAAGAAGTAATTTTGGATCCCTCAATATAGTAAAACTTTATTAATGAATGTCCATTGATAAGAAAATTATATAAACTTTTTGCATTTGGAAGGTCACAACCCATATTAAGCAATTGATCTGCCTGACGTTTAACAGATCCTTCTATCGCATCTGGTGCTCCCTTGCCATGCCCACTTTCAAAAAAATTCCAACTGGCTAAATTAAATTTTAATTCGTATATCAATGTAAAGATAGAGAAGAAGTTTTGCTTATTCCTATATTGTGTGGTTGGTCCATCAGAAAAAAAATGAAGATCTGTAATTTGTGGGTTATCTATCTTGAGTTCAATAAGCACGGGTTCCAGATGTGCCCATATAGAAGGAGTATCGTGCCTCAAAGAGTCGGATATAGTTGTAAATGACTGATGTCCATCCATTTTATAAATTACTCCTATATGCAATGTAGCTTGTTTGTTACTTGCTCCAAAATGTGAAGATTGAATTGCAGCATAATTCTTACACACATAGTTCTCAGAAAAATCTATATGTATAACAGCTTCGTTCACATTTACTGTTTCTTTTAATTGTTTATACATTCTGAACTGGTATCTTATTATAAAAACATGCTTGCATAGCTCGTTTCGAATTGATTCACAGAATTTTAATTTAAGATCTTTAAATGTTCCACGCTTCACACTTTTCCTCATAATATTTGTTGTTTTCTTTTCTCCCATCTTTTCGTATTCCTATTTTTCTTTTTCCCACTGGAACTAAACTATAATATTTCATCTTTTAGCAATCCTTTTGCTTAAAATTGAACACGAGACTTAAAACAAATGTTACATTCTCTGAACATGCATTCTCTTCTATTAGTACTACAACAAACTTGTTTCACTACTTCTTCAATATTTTTTTCTTTCAAAACACGCAGGCTAATAAGTTTATCACAAAGTAATTGTATGTTCTCGTGATGCATTACCACGATGGCATTCGCTGTTTGGAGTTGTACTTTTTGATGAAAAAGAAGAGTTTGGGGTTTTATTACCTGCTAATAAATTTGACATCCTGCTTGTTTCATTTGTAAGAAAACCGTTTTCTACAGAAGAAGTAGATGAACTATCAGCGGTTGTAGGTGAATTTGCTTGTAAATCAGGCAGGAAGCTTTTAAGCCTTAACCAACGTTTTTGAATTTTTTAGCTGAACAATTAGCCGTTCCAACTCGTCCGTTAATGTTTGTATTTTTCTATAAGCCTTTGTTTTTCGGTAAGCAACCTTTGCTCTACCTATTTGTTTGCGTTCGTTATTTCTACTCAACTCGCGTTTCGGTGACTCTGATAACGATGTTTCAATCTTTCTTTTTTCAGCTCTAAATTTTGCTTTCTGGACGCGCCAGCAACGACGAACAATTCGTTTTTTTCTTTCTGATAATTCTGATATCACTTTAACCTTCTTCTGCTCACGCCGCATATGCCAACGTTTGCGTTCTTTTTCACGAAATATGTCTGCATTTTTTTCTAATTGTCTGTCCCGAAACGTTTTCTGAATTTCAGCACGAGATTTCTTTGAAGTTTTTATATTATATGCCTAGTTGTATTTCTTTTGGAAAAATAGTATAATAACTGTAGTTGTTAATACACCAAAAGTTTATTTATTATCTATTTATTATTATTAAATATATTTCAAGATTTACATTTATTTTAAAAGCCAAACGTATTAGAGTCAAATGTAAATAAAAACCAAACAACAAATGAAATCCTAATACTAAAATACTAACAAATTACTCTTACAATAACTTGAAAGTAAATAAAAGCAGCGTACATATGGTAATCATATTTAATGCTGCAAGGTAATCATATTTTATTGCTGCAGTAAGTCCCTAATAGTTGACGTGTTTATTTAATGCAGAAAATAGCTTAGTTTAAAGCTGTGAAATATTTTTTATCTTCGTGATGTCAGCTCCGTTATGTTGTTGTCAACTCCGTTATTAAGAGGAAATCACGGAGTTGACAGTATATTGAACATAATTATACATAATCAATAATATCTCATTATTACTCATTGGAAAACATCTTTAAAATCTTTTATTGCTATATTGTCCAAAAGATTTAAAGAGTACTATAACACGCCATATAAAAATTTGTAATTTTACGAAATAAAAAAGCGTAACGGAGTAGACTTCGAATAAGAATATCATTTTTAAAATAAGGTAATTAGGCTCTCACTTTTATATAAATAATGCTTGCAGCACGATATAACTTTAAATGTTAATAAATTCCATAGAACTGGACTTTTTTCCATTATTTTAATTAGTAAATAAGTAAAAACTACAAACCTGTGACTATTTTAGAATGTAATAACGGAGTGGACAATAAATGTGGGGACAGCAAGTTTTTGACAAGAACTACAACAGGATAAGGTGTAAATTAATACATGTATTAAAATACCATATATTAGCATGTCTAAAGCACCAAATTATGTCCCCGATTAGCCTTAATACAAAAGAAAAAAAATTATTGAGTATAACAATATAGTCCTAGATGCAGGACATCTACGTAGTGGACATTAACAATTGATTAACAATTGTGGACATTAACAATTGATTAACAACTGTGGACATTAATAATTGATTAACAATTGTGCGCACAAAATTTTAAATTTTAGTTGGAAATATCCGATAAAATGCTAGTTTATATTAACGATAAGTATTACTACCCACGGTGCTGTTTTTTTATGTTACTTGTACAAGAATTGCGTTTTTATAGCTGTAGTACAAAATTTAAGTAACGGAGTTGACGGAATGAGAAAATGACTCAATTACCTATCAGTTCACCAACCGCGTTTTAACTACGCTGGTGGTGGTGTTATTATTTTTGTCCACAAATCAATTAACTTTATTTTACGTAATAATCTTAATGTTAATGAAACAGATTATGAGTTGTGCATAGAAATTATAAACAAAACCACCAAAAATATTGTAATTAATTCTATTATAGACAACCATCTGGTAGTTAAAGAAAATTTAAAACTTATTTAAGCAGTTTTTTAAACAAAACTAGTTTAACACGGCAACATGTTTACTTAGCTGATGATATTAACTTAAGTTTGCTTAGTTAAGCTTCAAATAAAAATGTTCAATGCTTTTTAGATACTCTAACCCAATATAACCTAATACCAACTATAAATAAGTCAACAAGAATAGCATTTGTCTAGAGACTACATTGTCATTACTTGATAATATAGTTACTAACAAATCCCAGTCTCTTTCAAACCCCTGGATGACCAAGGGACTAATAAAATCGTCTGAAAAAAACAAAAACTTTACGTTAAATATTCAAGGCATAAAACATATAAAAATGAAATAAACTACAAAAACTATAAAAACTTATTTGAAAAAACAAAAAAATACTCTAAAAAAATTTATTATGCAATGTTGCTGGAAAAAACCAACGGCGACACTAAAAAAACGTGGAATATAATTAAACAAATAATTAGTAAAAATAAATGTGTAAAAAATAATCTCCCTTTAAAGCTTTTAATTGACGGGGAAATGATTTATGATAAAAAAAAAAAAATTGCTGAAAAACTAAACTCATTTTTTCTTGAAGTAGGGCCGAACTTGGCGTAAAATTCCGCTAAGTACTATAGAGTTTCAATCTTATATTAAACCGTGTAATACTATCATGGAAAAATCTAATTTAAATCTAAGCGAGATAAGGAATGCTTTTAATAGTCTTTAAAGTAATAAAAGTGAGGGCTTTGACAAAATTAGTGTAAATGTTGTTAAGTCAGTTTTCGATATCATTGAACCGTCATTATTTCATATTATTGATCTTTCATTATAACTAGGTGTTGTGCCAAAAAAACTTAAAGCTGCCGTAATCACTCCAACTTTTAAATCTGGTGACGAAACTAATATTTCCAACTACAGACCTATTTCCGTCTTGCCTTGCTTTTCAAAATAATTGGAACGAATTATGTACAACAGACTTTATAACTACTTGATGTTAAACAGTTTGTTGTACAGTAAACAACTTGGGTTTAAAAAAGATAATTCAACTAACCATGCGGTAATCGAACTGATTAATCATGTATCAGATGCATTCAATAATGACTATTTTACCTTTTTATTGATCTGTCAAAAGCCTTTGGCATTGTTAACTATAAGATACTTATAAAAAAAAATGGAACTCTATGGAGTAAGAAATAAAAACTCACTTTGGTTTGAAGATTACCTGGCGAACAGGTTACTAAGTATTATTTATAAAAAAATTGAAAAAGAAAAACACATTACATGTGGTGTACCCCAAGGTTCAATCTTAGGACCACTATTGTTTTTATTGTATATAAATGATTTGTACTTAGCATAAAATATTTTAAATGTTATATTGTTTGCAGGCGACTCCAATAATTTTTATTCCAACAAGAACATAAAAGTTCTCTTTAATATATTTAATGAAGAACTATTAAAAATAAACGAGTGGTTTACAAGTAATAGGCTTTCGTTAAACGTAGAAAAAACTAAATTTATTTTATTCTCCAAACCTAGTAAAGGTGATGATGTTCCTCTAAAATAACCTAATCTTTTAATCAAGAAAACATTTATTAAAAGCGAACCTAGTATTACTCCTAATTTTTTAGGAGTAATACTAGATAAAAATTTGTCATGGAAACCACAAATAAAATTCATAGAAAATAAAATCTCAATAAATATTTCCATATTATATAAAACTAAACCATATCTTAACACCTCTTCCTTGAAAAAAACATACTTTTCATTTATTTATAGTTTTATCTCTTACTGTAATATTGTTTTTTTTTTTTTTTTCGCTGTTTATATAAAAATAAAATAATAAAATTACAATGAAACTTTTACGTTACACAAAGAATATATATAAAACAGACAGGGGCTCAAAGAAGATACGGATGACTGGTGTCACCACAATCTTTTCATAGAGCCCCTTTACAATAATATTTAAAGCCCACATGGCTTTAGTAAATTTACAATAAAATATTTTTTCTGAAAAATACTACGTGAAGAATAAAACTCAATAACATAATTTACAATAACATTTAATAACATTTAAAGCCCATATGCCTTTAGTAAATTTACAATAAATTATTTTTTCTAAAAAATACTAGGTGAAGAATAAAAACTCATATATACATCCTCATATGTACACATACACATACACAAACACATATACAAGCATACTTGCACACACATATATAAACATACTCGCATATATATCAGAAGTTTAGGAGATGCAATTTCATTTGTCGTTTAAAATAGGAAGTGCTTTTCAAATCTTTTATATTGTTATTTTTTAATTGATTCCATAATAACGGACCTTGGTTAATAATTGAGAATTTTGACACTTGTGATTTTACTCTGCTCAATTGATAGTTATGGTTGCTATTTGACCGAAGATTATATTTTTGCGAAAACGTTAATGTAAAAATATCAGAAAATACTTTTGGCAGCAAGTTATTCTTATATTTATACATAAATATTAATATTTGAAGCGAATTTAGTTTTGATATATTTAACACATTCATGTATTTTATTACAGAGGAAGGGTTTTCTAATCTTTTTAAATAGTTAACCGCTTTACATGCGTGGTTTTGTAGCCTCTGTAATCTTATTAATTTAGTTTTGTGTGTATTAGCCCAAACAATATTAGCGTAAGAGAGATGACAATGAACAAGACTGAAGTAAAGCTTTTTGCGTGATTTATAATCAAGAAAGGCCCTAGATTTATATAATACACTTATAGCAAATGATATTTTTACTTCAATAAGACTAATATGTTTTTTCCATGATAGTTTCTCATCAAATTTTACTCCCAAAAACCTTGTATAATTTACTCGATTTATTTCATTTTTATTAATTGGCAGTTTCGGCAATTTTAACGGAACATTAGTTGATTGTCTTATTTTATGGAAGAGAGTAAAACTTGTTTTTTCACAATTTAATGATAACTTATTAGCTATAAACCATCGGTTAAAGCTTTTCAGTTCAGTGTTCATTGTTTCGAACAATATTTTTACATCAGAATTGTTGTAGAATAAATTTGTATCGTCTGCATACATAATTGACGATATTTTATGAGAAGCTTTATTCATATCATTAACATATATTAAAAATAATAAAGGTCCCAAGATCGATCCCTGTGGGTCTCCGTAATCAATATCAAGAGCTTCTGACTCCTCCAGGACAACAAACTGTTTTCTATTAAAAAGATAACTTTTAACCCACTTATATGTTAGGCCTTTAATGCCGTGTTCAGTAGAGCAGTACCTCTGAAACCCAAATTGATTTTTGCATAAAAGCGTATTTAATGTCATGTAATCATAAATTCTATTAAAAATTACCCCTTCAAATATTTTTGAAAAGACAGGGAGCAGTGATATAGGGCGGTAATTGGAAACAGAAGAACAATCACCATTTTTAAAAACTGGGTGAATTTTAGCTAATTTTAATTTATCAGGAAATATACTATTCTCAAATGAAAATGCTATTAAATAAAATAATGGTTTACTTATACTATCCATAACATAGATAGCTAGATTACTAGAAATGTCGTCATATCCACATGACTTGTTACGCTTTAGTTCAAATAGCGCTTTGTTAAACTCGTGTTTATTTATTTTTTCATTAGATATGCTAGTCGTGGGTTTATCTCCCAAGTATTCATCAAACACTTTAGTCGACTGAACAATATTAGATGCAAGAGAGGCGCCTACATTAACAAAATAATTGTTAAATTCTTGACATATATTTTTTCACTTGTTATAGTTTTGTTGTTAATAATTACTTGTTTTGGTAAGTAAGAGAGTTTCTTTTTTTCTCTTCCAGTTACTTCATTTATAATAGACCAAGTTTTCTTGATATCAAACTTGTTTTTATCCAGCTGGTTAGAATAGTACTTTATTTTAGCTTGTTTTAAGTTATTTTGATAAAACTTTTTATATGATTTGTACGCATTTTCGTCGATTTCCTTTTTAGATTTTAGAAATTTTTTATAAAGCTTTTGTTTTCTTTTTGATGATTTTATCAAATTATTTGTCATCCATGGGTTTTTAAGTTGTTTATTTTTTATTTCATTGGTAATTTTGGGCAGACATTGTCATAAACATTTTGAAAAGTATTCAAAAAATTGTCAAACGCGCTATTGGGGTCTGCAGAGGAATAGACATCTTCCCATCGCTCTTCGTACAACTTCTTTTTAAGTTTATCTAGGCTTTTAATACAAAGATTTCTTTTAGTAACAAATACTTATTTATTGCCGTCGTTAGATGAAACTCCGAGCGCAATGTGATAGATAGGAAAATGATCAGAGAAATCTGAAATAAAAATGCCAGATTCGAAATGAGTATCTAAAAAATTATTAGTTAAAATATTATCAATTGAGGACGAAATAGTTTTTGCAATACGCGTTGGCTTAAAAATGGTGGATATAATGTTAAATTCAAGTAGTAAATTAAAAAAGTTTTTTGTATTTACAAACTTTTCATAACACATAGCATCTAAGTTAAAATCACCAGCGAAAAAAATAGGCTTATTCTGAATGCTCATTTGCGATATAATTGCTCTAAGGCTATTATGAAAGTTAATTATGTATGGGGTAGTACTAATTATAAAGTTAATTATGTATGTATGGGGTAGTACTAATTATAGTAAATTAAAAAAACTTTATAGTTAGCAAAAACACGCATGCAGGATTCTATTTGGTGCACACAGAACTTTTCATTGCGAACCTCTTTAAAGGAAGCTTGGTGCTCTAAGTATCTAGAAACATAATATACACCAAGTTCTACAATTCAAGTTTAGAATAAAACATGGGCTTTCTCCTATTGTATTTCAGTCTTTTAGTGAAATCTCGCGCAAGTATCCTAATAAATTTTCAATTAACAACTTTATTGTACCAAAAACTAATTTAAAACAAATTTCTTTGGAAACACTTTTCAAAATTCATTTCAAAAAAAAGTAATATTCAAAACATCTCTTTGGAACAATTCAGGAAAGAACCTAAGAGTCTCTTTTTACAAAATGACTTTGATTTAAAATATCTCTTTTAAAATATATACATAAATAATATAAATTATCTAAAAAAATAGTTATTGACACTACTTCTCTTTTGTTGCAGTTTTATTTTTTTTATTTTTTTTTTTTGTTAAAAAACTTTAATACTTTTGTATTGTTGTTAATCTTTGATATATTGCGTTATATTTCAACACTAATATTTATATATAATAATATTTATATTGTAACTAACGTGTGTAAAATTCTTATTATGTACTTAGCTACTTTTCATTTTTGTATATAAACTGACGATTTTTTCAATGTAAACGGGGCTCAATGATAAAACAGTTTATGTCATCTGCTCGCTCCAGCTCTCTTATTTACTAACACAATTTTTTTCATTGTAAATTTTAATATACGGCAAATAATAATAATAATAAAAAAAAATTTTTTTTTACAAATACAAACGACTCTTCAAAAGAAGAACGTAATGGTCTTATCGCCAGAAATGATTTAAATGTTCGCGAAAGCATCCCGATGGCACCGTTGACATAGAACATTAATAATCAACATGTTTTCATGTTCGAAAATGTTTTCATTTCAAATTACTTAACCCTAAATTGTCAAAATCCCAAAATTGTTTATGTACTTTGTCTTTTTCATGTTTTACAGTAATATTACACTATTCTTTATCATTTCAGTTCAGTATGATATTTGATGTTTCTTAATCCGAAATACATGATTTTATATTTACCGTAATAAATATTAGTTTTTTAACCGCCACTTTTGAAAATCTGTATAATTTTACAAATTGCGAACTGGACTAAATTTTATTAACACACCGAGTCGACAACATGGAATAACTCTGTGAAGGCTAAATAATCACATTATACTCCAAACCACCCAAAAAAAACTTTATTATTTCAAAAGAAATCTATAAAATTGAAAAGAAGCTTCTATTATTCAAAAAAAGGATCTGAAAAAGTTATAACCTTCCTGGGTCTCCACGCCTCAGCCCCCATAGGAGGGCGTAAAGGAGAAAAATTTTAAAATAAACAAAAAAATGAAACATGACGAACCGTATTTAATTATTTTCCTTCAAAATTTTCTGGAAATTAAAACTAGTAAAATATTTATGCACTAAAATGTGAAAAAAATTTAGCTTAAAAACTTTTTGTAATTCATTTCATTGCGTTCAGTTTGAATCATATGAAAACTTTAACTCCATCAAAGCTTTATTTATGGCTTCGTTGAAAAATTTTGCATGTTTTAATTGTTAGCTCAATCGTATCTAAAGAAAATAAAAGGTTAAATTAAAGGTTAAATTAAAATTAAAATAAAAGGTTAAATTAAAACATTGAAAAGCTAAAAAGTACTACAAAATTTAAAATTTCTTCATTTTATTAAAAGCTCTTTAATCAAATATATATTATTAATTTAAAGATCTCCCCATCAAATGAGGCTGCAAGAAACTAAAAAAATCACAATTTCTATTACTTCTAAAATATCACATCCCCCTAAGTAATTCATACAATATTTCAAGCGATTAGTATTTAGTAGGAGAGACCGGGGTTAGTTGGCTCGGTTTTTACTCTATGAGCTCTGTAGCCCTAATAGTACATTTTTTTGAAAATATTAAAGTGTAGTCTTAAAGAGTATGAATTTGGGTAACTTATGAAATTTGCATTCATTTACAAAAAGTAATTCTTGGGGTCTTTCCTCGCCCTCAAAAAAAAAAAAATTGCGCTAACATACCCCACCACGGGGTAAGTTGGCGCAAACTATAAAAATGATTATTAATGTACTATTAAGTGCAAAATTAATAGAAATTTTATTACTATTAATTTTGGCAACAATTTTATCCGAAATTTAATATCACTTTTAGATGGTACCAAATATTAGTCCGCATAACAGCCAAAACAGTAGCCCACTTTTTATCTGTGAAAAAAAAACATAAAAAAAATTTTAAAATTTTTTTTGGTAAGATTAAATTTTTTTTTGTATTCTTAAGAATAAAAAAAAAAAAAAATCAATTTTATAAAAATTTTTTTTTTCCATAATAAATGCTATGAGCCAACATACCCCGTGAAAATTTAGTCAACTTACCCCGAAAGCCTTTTTTTCAATAAACAGTCTATAAATCCTAAAAAACGGCAACTTTGAAAAAAATTCTGAATGGATATAGTAAACTAATTGTAACTGGAATTTTTACAATAAATTTTTTTTCATACGACTTACTATTTTCTTTTTAAAGTAAAAAGGAAGCGATGTTCCAAAAGTTAGGTTTTTGTCCAAAAAGCGCATAAATCTTCATATCTCCCATGCGCACAAGCGAATCCTGAAAATACTATAGTCAATGATGAAATGGTCAATTAGAAAGGTTCTGTGTAATTTTTATCACTTTCTAATTAAAGGCTCAGAAGATAAACGCAGTTCGTCAACTTACCCCTGCGGCCAACTAGCCCCGGTCTTCCCTATCTAGTATATCACATCCATCACTTGTAAATTCTGTATGCATCACAAAAAGAAACTGAATTTCTTACTTAAAATATCACATCCCCCTATGTAGACTTCTAAAATATTGCAAACAATTAGTATTAATTTTTTTTTTTGGTGCCCCAAGAAGTCCTTACGGTCTTGTCACAGAGCACCGCGGAAGTGCATTTAACCAGGAAGTTTACGCTTCCTTTCTCACCGTGATGCGAAAATATGTCCAGAGCTCGTTTCGAACCTGAATCTCCTGCTTGTAATGTAAGCGTTCTAACCACTGCGCCACGGCCGCACTTAATTAAATATCTAGAATATTACATCCTTTATGTGTAATCTTTATTTCACTATTGTCACGCAACACATTACGATCAAAATTTTATAAATATGAACTTAAGATATATTACTATTTCATGCAAACTTCATTTATAGTATACTATTAAAAAAACGTTTTTATGAATCTCGTTACGTTTTTAGTATATTGTTTATATAACTAAATGTTTCGGACGTACTTGATACACTTCTAAGTGCAATAACTCCAAAGCACATTCTCGTTTTCATTTTTTCTATGGAGGATGTGATATTTTATTACATCTGCAATGCATTAATAAAAACATGCTCCTTTGTAAAAACATGCTCAGTGTATTTGTAAATATATGCTCTTTGCGAATGTATTTGTTAAGACGTGCTTCGCAAATGCGCTTGTAAAAACATGCTCTGCAAATACATTAAATTAACTTCAATTCAATTTTTTTTTTTTTCAATTTTTATTTTTAGGTGCCCCAAGAAGTCGTAGCGGTCTTGTTTTAGAGCACCGCGGAAGTGCATTTAACCGGGAAGTTTACGCCTCCTTCCTTACCGTGACGCGAAAATTTGTCCAGAGCTCGTTTTGAACCTCGATCTCCCGCTCTCAAAGCAAGCGCTCTAACCACTGCGCCACGGCCGCACTTATATTTAATAACACTCGAAAATCTAATAATAATTACCAATCAAAAAATGCTTTTAACCTTATTACTACCATTCACAAGCGACTACAACAATTGTACCGTTGTTTTCGAGTGTCGTTCAAATAACTCAGAATTTAGTATAAAACCAATGAACTGTAATTTTTATAAAATGGGCTACATTTTTCAAGGCATTATTACTTTATATTGCATTTTTATTATTATTTTTTATTACTATTATTATTGTTATTATTGTTATTATTATTATTATTATTATTATTATATATTTCGTCATTAATAGTATTTACAATAACAATGTTCATGAATAAAAACAATATATGACCGGGGCAAAAAGAAGACTATAGTTGCCTTATCACTAAGCCCCGTAATAAATATACCGTAAATTACAATGCTTATAAAAACCGTAAAAGTTACATATGCTATAAATTATTTTTTTTATTAACGTATAAGTTTACCTTATTTACTAAAAAGACCAACAATAAAGAAGAAAAAAACAAAAAAACAAAAAAAAGACAAAACAAAACAAAAAAATAATAAACAGAAACAAGACTAGAGACAAGATTACTTATCATATTTATGTATTTGAATAAACAATCTTAGTAATAAACAATTATTAATACTAAATTATTAATAATAGTATTCTCATTTTAAACGCTTCAGAAGAAATTTAGTTCATTGTCGTTTAGTAAAAGATTTTGCTTAAGTTTAGTTTTAAATTGATTAAGCGAAGAAAGTGTTTTAAGATCATTATTTAAAAGTGTATTCCAGAGTTTAGGTCCTCGGTTTGCGATTGAGTATTTAGTGGCAGAATAGTAGGTTTTGGATTGAGTATAGTTATTATTTGAAAATCTTGTGCTGTATATATGATTTATTTTTTTAAATAAAGAGTTGAATAAATATGGTGCCATTTTTTTATCAAGTTTAAACATAGATATAAGAACATGATAGAGATTTAATTTATAAACATTTAGAATATTAAATTTACTAAAAAGTATTTTTGAATGAGAGAAGCGATTTTCATTTGTAATAATCCTAATGGCATGTTTTTGTTTACATAGAAGTTTACTTAGCTTTGTAACATTGGTGCTGCACCAAGCAATGTTAGCATAGTTTAGGTAATAGTGTATAAATGAAAAGTATATGTATTTAAGACAAGATTGGTTTAAGAACTGTTTAGCTTTATACAATATACCAATATTTTTAGAAACCTTATTCTCAATAACACTTATATGTTCTCTCCATGTAACATTTTCATCGAGTATTACGCCCAAAAACTTTAAAGATATTTCCCTTTTTATTATATTTTTATCAATAAAAAGATTTGGAAGTTCAAGTGGAATATTTTCTTTTTAATGAACACGATGGAATAATGTGTATTTAGTTTTAGTAATGTTTAAAGATAATTTATTGGCTTTAAACTATTGGGTTAGGTTATCAAGTTCTTTGTTAACTGTTAAAAATTATTAATGTCTTCATGAAAAAATATTAATGTCTTCATGAGAATAAAACAAATTTGTATCATCGGCAAATAAAGTTGTGTTTAAAATATTAGAAAATTTATATAAGTCATTGACATAAATTAGAAACAAAAGGGGCCCTAGAATTGATCCCTGGGGAACACCGCATGTAATAATCATATTATCCGTTTTACCACCATTGTAAGAAATATATTGCTTCCTGTTAGACAAGTAACTTTTAAACCAAGCCAAGTTAGAATTGTTGATGCCATAGAACTCGAGTTTGGACAAAAGAATTAAATGATCGACAGTATCAAAGGTTTTATTTAGATCTATGAAACACCTAAAGCATATTTTTTTTCATTGAAACCTTTAAATATATCGTGGACAAGATGTAAGATTGTGTGATCAGTAGAATGACCAGATTTAAAACCAAATTGTTTATTGTACAAAATATTATTTTGGATTAAGAAAGAATAGAGTCTATTATACATAATTCGTTCAAGAACTTTTGAAATACATGTAAGAACAGAGATCGGCCTATAATTAGTAACGTCACTAGGATCACCTGATTTGAAAATAGGGACCACCCTAGCAATTTTTATTTTTTCTGGAAAAACTCCCTCTTTTAAAGATAAGTTGAAGATACACAAAAGCGGGATTGTAATCAGTTTTATTGAATTTATAATGATGTTACCACTTATATTGTCGACACCTATACTTTTTTTGGGCTTAATCGAAGAAACTGCGCATAGTAATTCTTCTTCAGTTAGATTATCATTAGGCATAATATTAGTTTTATTAGAGACTAAGTATGCATGACAGTTGATCTTAGAGGATTCAATTTTTGATGCTAAAGACGGACCAATACTAACAAAAAATTTATTAAGTGCTTCAGCCACTAATTCTTTTTCTATAACATAGTTGTCTTTGAATTTAAGAATTTTTGGAAAATTAGTTCTCTCTGGATTATTTTTACCAATAACTTCGTTAATTATGCGCCAAGTACTTTGAGGATCATTTGAATGCTTTTTTAGTTGATCTGAATAGTAGTTTTTTTTTATCTTTTTATAATTGACTCAAAGAGTCGTTTGTAGTTTTTATAATTGCTTTCATTACGTAGGGTTTTTTTTAAGAAATTTATTATATAATCTTTGTTTTATTTTAGAAGATTTAAGGATACCCTTAGTTATCCAAGGATTTGATAACGTTTTTGATTTAACTAATTTTGTAATATTCTGATATAAATATATCGTAGGCTTTATCAGCGTTTAGATTCAATAACAAGTCTTCCCATTTAACACTTGATAAAAGGTCATGAAAATGGTTAACTGAAGAGTCGTTTATTATTCTTGTTTTTTTTTTTTTGGCAATCACTTTTATTATATTTTTGAACAACGATGAATATGGGAAAATGATCAGAAATATCTGTTTTAAATATTCCTGTTTTTATCTTTATATTTATGAAGTCATTGGTGATAATTAGATCTATCTAAGTTTCACTTTGTTGGTTATGCGAGTAGGTTTGTTGATGACAGAAATGTAGCTATTTTCAAAAATGACGTTAAAAAATTATTTAATGTTTTTATTTGAGTCATAATCCAAAATATTGAGGTTAAGGTCACCAACCATGTAAACAGTTTTTTTTTAATATAATTATTTTTAATGACGTTTCTAACGTGGTCTTCAAACACTTTAATAGAACCTGAAGGTGGTCTGTATAAAGCATGGATTATTATATTTTTGGAGGTTTTATTAACGAGTTCAATGCACAATGACTCATAATCATTAGTGGTTGAACTTAAATCTGACTTAACTTTGTACAATAGTGAGTTTTTAATAAAAATACACAAACCCCCGCCTACCTTGCCCGAGGTCCTAATTTGGTGAATCACTTTATAATTTGGTAAATGGAAATTATAATTGTTCTCGATATTTTTATCATCACACCATGTCTCGCTGAGACAAATAATTTGAAAATTCATATTAACTTTATACAAAAATTGTTTTAATGAATCAAAATTTTTTTGTAGACTTCTAATATTAACATGAAGAATCGAGAACGAGCCGTTCTCCATTCCTTCAATTATATTTTTTGAATTTACGTTATAATATAATGGGTTTATATTTTTTATTAAATCGTTGTTAAAAAAATTAATATCCGGATCAGAATGTTTTTTTAAAAGTATTAATTTTTTAGTTAGTAATGAATTAAGTTCAAAGTTTTTTAAAGGAGGATCGTCAGCCATTTTAAATATTAAAATGGCTGACGATAAAAAGAGTAATATTAAAATATAGAATATAGTTTTTAATAGCTGGGTTGCTTATTTTTAAATTCTTTAACAATAAGTTTGTCATAAATAATAATTGAATATTTACCATTCTTTCGGTGTAACTTCATTTCATCCACTAATTTTTTTCTTATTTCATTTGTTTCGAAAGAGAAATCTTCATTGATGTACGTTCCGGAACCTTTAAGCTTATTAGCAGCATGCAACGCTTTAACTTTGTCCTTATAATGAAGTAATTTAACGACTATTTGTTGCCATCCTTTTTACCAGTTTTATGAGCTCTTTCTATATTTATATTACTTAGAGAAAGATTGTTTTCAAATAAATTTATTACTTTTTTTTCAGTGTCGTCCCAATTTTCATTTTCGTTTTCGGTAATTCCATCAATTTGCAGATTGTTTCTCCTAAGCCTGTCCTCCAATTGCCTTAACTTTATACTTTCACCTCCACTAAGGCTATTTTTATTATTAATTTTTTTTTCCAGCTCAGTTACTTTTTTTTCTTGAATGTCCTGTGTGACCGTTAAACTTTCTTCTATATCTTTATTTACATTTTCCAAGATTTTCATTCGTTCACATAATATTTTAAATTCGGCTTTTAACTTTCCATTTTCCTTTTCTAACAAATCGCATTTTTCTTTTGAATTATTTGCTTCTTAAAATATGTCAATTCTGTCATTTGTTAACTTTAGGTTTCCAGATATAATTTTTAAAATGTCATTTTGTTGTTTTATAAACATTTCTTGAAAGATTTTACGAACCATATTTATTGATACTAGCAGAAAGCAACCCGTAATACGGGTTACGGTCGGTCTGTTAATTTATAGTGGCCGTTTTCCACAATTTAAAGTTGCGATACCTTAACTAATACCCTGTAAGAAAAACTCCTTCAAATTAAAAAATTAAACTATCTGTAAAATTAAAATAAATTAATTTACCAATTATTTAACGTTATTTGAGTAATTTACAACTGACATAGGTCATATCAGTGTATGGCCGAACCATTTTCCTAGACATTACTAAGTTCAACACAATACGTTTTTAGTTACTGACACAAAATAATAACAAGGTATATATTCATATATATATATATATATATATATATATATATATATATATATATATATATATATATATATATATATATATATATATATATATATATATATATATATATAGAGAGAGAGAGAGAGAGAGAGAGAGAGAGAGAGAGAGAGAGAGAGAGAGAGAGAGAGTATATTATATGACCTATAAAGTTACAATAAGACAGGAAATAATCAAATATTTATATATCATCTTAAACTTTATTTAACTATGAATATTTTAAGTATAAAGCTATTTAAATTTTATTGAACACGTTTGAAAGAAAAATATGAAAATTGAGCATATATTAAAACTCTACTCGGAGTTTCAGCACAAGCCTTAACCGATGACGAGATTTAGTTCACTAATTATTGCTTGGTCACTAGTGGTCTAGTGACCAAGCAAAAAGTATAGTACATTTGCCAAGTGAGTTATTTAGAGATGGTAGAGAGAGTTTCGAGACTGATCCTTGCTCAGGATCCTCACATCTCGTATACAACTGAAAATATTGGACATGTAGAACCATTATTGAAGAAAAAAACTAATGCGATACATGATATGATTGAAGCCCTTGCATTGATTAATCGTTTTACAATCAACGAAATCATTAACAACGCTTTTAAAAAAAGAACGATAGCATCACGTTGATATTTCACAAGTTAACCGATTAAAATTGCAAGATTAGATTTGAGGCATGTAAGGAAAATTTAGACTTTTTCAAAAACTGCCAATGGAGACTATGTGATATTATTACAGGAGATGAGTTGTGGTTTTATTTGAGACAAATTGGACACAAGTTGGCTAACGCTAGCAGGGTTAGTGAAAGTGAAAGTTCAAGAACTATTGTAAGATGCGACTGATTTGAGTCAAAAAAACATGTTCTGCATCTTCTTTAAAACATCAGGAGTTGTTCATTTGGGTTATCTTGAAAAGGGGAGACACCGTAACTAATCAATATTATATAAGAAATGATTTGAAATCTTTCATATGCGAAATAAATTAGTAAAAAGCTAAAACAGACACTGACAATTTTAAATTTCTCCATGATATCGCTCAACTTCACGTAACTTAAACTATAAGATTGTTTTGAATATCTTGAATTTTGAAAATATATCCTAAACATGAGTAGTTTGAATCCCAAAAAAATTAAATTTAGTGATAAATAAAAATAGAGTAGCTTTATTAACATACAATGCAAGGTGACGGAGGTTTATTAAAAGTATGACTTTGTATTACTTATGGCAACTTATGGCATTACTTATGGCATTACTTATTCTATATTTAATGAAAGAATAAAATAGTACATTGAAAGTATATAAAACAATTTAGTTCTAACAAAAGACATTTTTAAAGACAATTCGGAATATATTTTTTAACTAGGCAGTTCTTCTCGTCACAAAAGCTGTATTTAATCAAAAGAAAAAGCATCATGAAATGACAAACTACAACTTTTTTGAGAACTGGCATAGTATGCCAATACTCAAAAAAGTTCGTTATATTTTCTGCAGGCAAATTTGTATGTAACAATAACGAATTTTTAAATATGAATGTTACCAGATATACGCTTAACATTTTTTTAATATAAGATCTATGTAAATCATACGATCAATATATACATTTATATAAAACAAAAGAACTCTCTCTTGTTTTTTCTTTTTTATTTACGTTACTAATGTAAAAGGTTAAAAGAAGTGTAAAACAGAGGAGATAGGAAGGTTGAAAAAAGTGAGAAATAGAGGAGATAATTGTTATTAAATAGAGGAAATAAGAAAGTTGAAGTGTAAAATGCAGGAGATACGGCATAATAAGTAAATAAAATGCGTATTAAATGTTCTTGTTTGCTGTTGATTAGTCTTATTACTTTCTTTTGATACACTACCTGTTTGGTATTATGTGGTAATTAAATTTATTTTAAAATTTTTTAAATTGCAACAATATGTTACACAAAAATGCTTTTATTTTTGGAAATAATGAGACCTTACTAATTTCACCAACATCCTTCCACCCTTTTACTTTAAAATTCTTACTGTTGCATCCTTTAGACTCTTACTATTTTTTATATGTAGTAAATACAAAATAGGAAAAAAATAGAAAACCATTACAAATTCAAAGAAAAAAGTTTATTTGGCATATTTTGAAATTAAATCTAAAGATTAAGACACTTGTCATTGTGCTATTTTAAAGATCTTAAAAAACACCGTTGTGTTATTTTAAAAATCTGTCTCTATATATTTTCCTCAATGGGTACACTTTCCAAGAAATGCCAAAAGATTTGAAATTCTAATATTTTGGCGGAAAAAAGCACGTTGTTGCTCAACGTGTTTTTTTCCGCCAAGTCATTACATTTAGTTCAACAAGTGTATTGAAAATCTTCCATCAGCAATTTGTCTTCTACATCAAAGTAGTGGTCGAATTGCTGATAACCTCTCTGTCCCTATATTTAAAGAAATACCTGATGTTTCTATTGAATTATCAGAACAAGAGACATTATATAGAGTTAACAAGGTTGCATAGATATCTTTGTGCATCTGACCATTTAACTAAAAACATCTTATTAAGTTATTTGAGAAAGAACAAAAATGAGCTTATTCTATCTTAAAAAAAACTTCTATAATATAGTAAAAAAAATTACCTTCTATAGATGGCGTAATTAAATTTTGTGTAATTTTTCGATGAGCAAACGAACTGTGTACGTACTCTTAAAAAATGTGAAGAGTATGTACTTGATACAAAGAGTGTATGCACCTGATAACTGAAGAGTGTGTACCTGATAACTTAAGAGTAAGTACCTGTTAACTGAAGAGTATGTACCTGATAACTGAAGAGTATTTGCCTGATAACTGAAGAGTTAGTACCTGATAACTGAAGAGATAGTACCTGATAACTGAAGAAAAGTACCAGATAAATGAAGGCTTTTTATTAATGTTCTTTTGATTAAATTTACTTAAAAAAATTTTCAAGACCGCATAATGGTTTTACCGCAAAATGGTTTTACATTATTGAATTAAAAAAAATCAGCCCAATTAAACTGAATTAAAAGTAAGAACGTACAACTAGGGCTACGTAATAAAATTTCTTCTTCACTTAATTTACGATTGGTGAAACCATTTGTCAAGCATTAGATAACAAGGGTAGTTGCTTGCAATACATTTAAAAACATTTCCAGATCTAGGAAATAAAAAATTAAGCGCATGCATTTTGATTTGAACTCCAAATTTAATAAATTAAAAATACCGAAATCTGTCCATCAATAAAAAATATTAAACTAGGCTGCGTGGTCTTTATTTGTAATGGATATAAAAACTTTTTAAGTAACCAATAAGCTGATAACTATAAAGAACTTTTCTAAAACCTATAGTAGGTGATGTCAGTGATGAACAAAGAAAAGAATTTCAACTGAACATCAAAGAAAAGTATATTAACTGAACAAGTAACGGCGGAGCAGTCTCAAGGAAAAAGATGTTTCAAAACGATAACAGACTACTGGAATAGGACAAATTCAAAAGGTGTGCAAAAACCAAAGTTTTTTTTTAAATGTTGTTATTTACATTAACTTTAGAGTTCATTTCCTATTACATAAAAAAATAAAAATAAAAAATAACTTTAAACATTTCAGAATACATTAGGAGTATACACAGTATACTTTTACTTTATACATCTCCTTTTTTGTATTTTCATGCTTGTACTGCGTTGGAATAATGCTAAAGAACCTTCTATCATATTCCTGAATGCCAATAAAATCTTCACGAACTAATGTTACATATTCCAAAAGAAACTGAAACAGTCACACACCAACAGCTAAATCTGCACTTTTACCCTGAACTTTGATACTAGTAGCATCAAATTATGACTTGATTCTGTGCCAATCCAACGGCACACGACGTCAATCCAATGTTGAATTTATGCTGGGTTTTTTTGGGGGACATTCACCGACTAAATCTAACGTTCTAATAACTTTGGGGACAGTAATGTTATTTTCATCAGAATTACAACGTTGTAATAACATGAGTTATACTAACGTTTTTTTTTTCATCGGAATTGCAACGTTGTAATAATGTTGACTAAACTAACGTTATTTTTTATAGGAGTTACAACGTTATAATACATTATTACTTACATTATTTTGAATAAATATTCATCTTCTTTTTTTTGGCGAGGATTTCGTCTATAATTCGAAAAGGTAAAAATTTATGTGGTAAATATATATATATTTCTTCTTGAACTATCAATCTTTTTGAGTGCTTAAGTTTTGAAAAATAAATATAATATTAAATTATAGTTAATGGTTTTAATTTTTCACCAAAACAAAGTGAGTTTTATTATATTTATTAAATATTAGTAAATATTTCCTTCATGCATGATTGTATAGTACAGTGAAAAATGCGATGTTCTCTTTAGCGTGAAATCGGGGTTCTTGTCCTGATGACTGGTTATTTTTACTTAAAAAACACGTTGCTTTTACATTAAAATTATAACGTTGGTCTGTGAGTTGAAGAAGCACAGAAATTATTGAGACATTAAAGAAACCCAAAAAAAAATTAAACGAAGTCTCACAGATGTCAACAGCATTTACGCTAACTAAATTTAAAGTATGAGCTGTACAAGGAATAAAATCAATCTTTGGGTTCTCTTTTATCAGTTGTGCTTTCATCTGCAAGCACGAATTAAAAATGAAACAAGCGAAATAAAATATTAAAAACATGAAAAAATACAACGACCTGCGAGACCGTTGCATTTTCCAGACATGTTATATACATCATCGTATGACTTACCCCAGTGAAGAAAAAAAGCGCTTGTGCCACATGAATTCAATGTGGATTTCCATAAATAACACACAGAACCCACATGGAACTTATCTAGGGCAAGTTTTTTTTTTACTGGTATCACAAGCATCATAGTGTTTCAGATCTTTTGATCTTTTCTTGACTACATCTGCCGTAGCCATTATGCTTACAAAAAACTCAAAGCCTATAAGTTTTTTCCACAGCAGCTTCCTCGCTCATATATCAAAAATATACTGCAAGTGAGTCAAAGTGTGCAGCGCCAGGTGGCTCATCACTTGATGACACAAACAGTGAAAAGTAGAGGACGCTTTACTACCAATGGACTGTAGAGTTTTTCTGGCTATTAAGAAGACAATTTCCTCATAAACTGTTAACAAAATATACAAAACATTTCCTGTCTTTTAATTTCCTCGAATTTGGAAAGAGGAAATTAAAAGACAGGAAAATTAGAGGAAATTGAGCTAATAATCAAACCTTAAAAGGACCCGCAGAAAGTTTCCATTCTAAAAGCTATACATTGACACACTCTAAGAGCTATACGTCGACTGCACAAAATCTTCAAGTATTAAACAACTCTTTATAGAATATCCCTCTAGTAACACTTTTCATCTTTCAACAACTTTGGTCAAGAAGCACAAATTTTTCCTTTTATTATTACTTTTCCAAAGTAGCACTGGACTACATCAATGTACAGTTTGCTTTGTTCATGTCTCTGTAATGAACGCTGTCAATGTGACCAGTCATCAAACCCAGTTCTGAAGTTGTTATCTGAACCTTGAAAAAGCAGCAGAAGAAGCAAATTACTTTTCCAGTGAATGGTGAATAAATAAGCCCCTCTTTCATATTTTCCAGCTTGAAAGAAAACTTTTCTATTTTTTAAAAACTTTGACTGCAACATTTTTTGATCAAGAAATTCTTTTATAGAAATCGTAGCAGCAGCTTTGCGCTTTTTTAAAAACCCTTCACAATCCTAGTTCAAATTTCATATTCAAATCTAAATCTAAAAAATGTTAAGCTAAATCAAAAAAAAAAAATTATAACTGAGCTTTTTTGTTTCCTTTATTTTAGTGTTTCATTTAAGAAGTACCTTCGCAGTAAAAGTTTTTTATGTTCATAACATAACTCATATAACATAAGTTATTTCAGTTTTTTGATCAATTTAAAAAAAAAAAATATGTATAATGGATTAAAAAGTTAAACGTAAAAATATACAAGTGAGGAAAATAAATTGGAGGCCATAAAGCCAATCAAATGCAAAAACAGATTAACATACAAACCGTCTTATCTTGCTAAGTCATTATTTTACGTATTAAAAAGCTGAACATTTTATACGTTTTTAAGCCCTATTACTGCATAGAGGTCTCAACAAACCCAAAACTGCAGTAACATATATATTTAAAAAATTCGAGGCCCCTACTGAGACTCTACCTTTCGGAGAACAGGTGCAGCTGCGCCCGTGCGTCCGGGTTAATCCGGCAATGTATACCGGCTTATTTTGCACAGCGATGCGGTGTGATTGGTGGTGTTGATAAGGAACAGATAAAGCAATTTTAAATTAATCTAAGTATAGGTCCGTCGAAGAACAGATAACAATCGGCTAAAGACTTTACCACATCCACCTTCCGGACGGTGGATGTGGTGAAGGTTTAAGCTGTACGTGATTTGCCACTTTATGGACATGAAGAGAAATATAGTTAATTTCACAATGGTTCACAATAATCCTTTTTTGGCTGCAAATATTGATAAGTATGGCAACCCAGGTCGCGGCAAAATATCATACTTATTATCTACTGTCTATGATGAACTCATTAACTTGATGGGTCAGAAATGTTTTCTTTGATGACTATTGAAAGTGAGATGACCAGACAACTCTCATTTAATGACATTTGCCAGACTAAAATCCAGAAAATGTCACTTTAATTTTTAAATTCATGACAAAAATATTGAATATTGAAATAGTCAAAATGGGCCCCAAATTATTTGTGCCTCTGGCCCCAGGTTCCCTTAATCCGCCCCTGATGCTGTGTGAAATGATGTCTTTTAGACAAACAACATGCTGTGTTAAATATGTGAATATGCAAAAAGAAACTTATTTCAAAAAAAATCTATGGGCGATACTCCAATTGACCCCCCCCCCCCTCCTTTAATGGATCTGCCGCTGAGCTAGCCATATTGCAACAATTGACGACTTTTTTAACAACAATCGACATTAAAATGAATTAAATTAACAAGACAAAGAAAAAAAGCAAAAAATAAAAAGATTAAATATTCCCGGAATTTAATTAATATTTATTCGTCTAAACAAAAAAGTTGTTAAAAAACTTTCTTAAACAAATTTCAAGTTAACTAGTTTACAAAATCTTCAAAGTTATATTGGAAATTTTGCTGAACTTGTTTTTTAGAATTTATTTTTTAGAACTTGATTATTTTTTTCTAAAAAAATAAACGATTCTTGAAGTCTTTATTATTTAAAAGTTCATATTTTAACGTGAAATTATTTACTAAAATTTAAATAAACCTATTATATTTTGTAAACAAAATTAATTTTTTTCCCGCCTAAAGAACTTAATAACATACGCTTCTAAATAAGAGTCAAATGATAATGATACATATTAAAAGATACAAATTCAAGATTAATATTATATTTTAAAATATAGAATAATGTTAAGCTTTAATGTTATAAAATTCCTTTATACCAAACAGGGTATAAAGGAATTTGATAATATTAAAAGCTTAGCATTATTCTATATTTTTAAATATGTTATTAATCTTGAATGATATAATAATATTATATCATTCAAGATTAATATTATATTTACAGATTTACAGGGAAAATATGTATATCCTATTATAATAATATGATATAATATTTTCCCTGTAAATCTCCTAGAAGAAGTAAGTTCTAGATTCATTATAAAAGTAGTTCTAGATTCATTATAAAAGTGTTTGTGCACTCTAATTGACCCTAGTAAACTCATCAAAGTTTTTTTTCAAGTGCATTTATACATATAGATAAAGCTAGTAAAAGAATACACTTGGTAAAATATTTAAAATATAAACCAAATTATTTATTATCATCAAAAGATAAAATTTTTATCTAATTTTTAGTTTGATTTGATGAAAGGATACAAAAAAATGTTGGTTGACATGAAATCATGTCATTATTAATTGAATTAAGTAGATTGCTAATTAAATTTTAGTTATTTAGTTAGAATGCCACAAGAGACCAAGAATTAAAGGTTTCGCTAAAGGTTATAAAGGATGAGCAATTGTTTGAAAATAATTTTTTAGAAGCTGGACAGCTGGTTAGTTGGTTCAGGCCATTACCTAAATTTAGTTAAGACGCATGTTAAACCAAGTTTTGTGACAGACTTTATTGAAGTTGTTCAATATTTCAGAAAACCTCAACCACATGAGAGTATATATTGTTTATAATATAAATTAATACAATAATACAAGATTTAAAATAAGCTGTGGGCATTAAAGAAAAAGCAAAGCAGAACCAAGTCTAGTAAGGTAACATCATTAAATGCAAATATAAAGCATGAACTATATGCTTTCAAATGGTAATGTTAATTTCACAAGCATTACTAATTTTTGCATCATGCCTATAAGATTGATCATGATGTAGGAGTTTATCTATAAATATGTTAGTGAATAAAAAAAAGTACACACGACTTACAAATATAGAACATAAGATTGTTATAACTATTTCTTATTTTAAAACAACCTAGAAAAAGCACAAATAAAATGATTAAATAGAATTTTGAAACTCAGTTTGAATCAGCAGTTTAAAAAGATGTAAATATGTATATATATATATATATATATATATATATATATATATATATATATATATATATATATATATATATATATATATATATATATATATATATATACACACACACACACACACAGAGTAGATGTACATAAGTGTATTTCAGGTTTTTTATAAATATTTGCATTAAACCAGATTTTCCAACATAAGTTTTAGTAATAATATTTTAGTTTATATTAAAATTTTTTTTTTTTTTTTTCAAAATCAATTTTAGTTTTAGATAAAATAACAACCTTTTGTATGATTTGTGTTTAACAAAGTCAAAACTTTGCAGAAGATGATTGCAGAAAAAATGAGAAAAAGAAGAGCTCAGCTCCAAGCAGTACTTTTTTTTTATTATTCATTTATATATATATATATATATATATATATATATATATATATATATATATATATATATATATATATATATAAAGTGGTAGAAAATCATTTAGCAAAATTTATTTTCATTTTACACTGAGTTTCATCAATAAAGACTCATCAGAAAGGAGAAAGACTACTATTTTTTTTTTTTTTTTTTTGTAATTCACCTCCCCAAGGCCGAGAAGACCACTACAGATGAGGAGGCTACTTGTGATTATAACCCTCTCTCAACTCTATTACTCTATTACGGAGAAACAAGTTGAGCGCGGTACTACCAGGGACGTGGTGGGAATCGAATACATATATATATATATATATATATATATATATATATATATATATATATATATATATATATATATATATGTATAAACAACTTTAAAATGTATTCTACAAAATAGAGTGCTCAATGTTCTTAAAAAAGTATTTCTGATGAGTCTTTATTGATGAAACGCAGTGTTAAATGAAAAAATTTTTTGTTAAGTGATTTTTTACTAATTTATATATATATATATATATATATATATATATATATATATATATATATATATATATATATATATAATATATATATGCATATATACACACACACATATATATATATATATATGTATGTATATATATATATATATATATATATATATATATATATATATATATATATATATATATATATATACATATACATATATGTATATAAATAAATATACAGTACTGTGAATATGTTTTAGACCACTTGTATAATTAGACATATTTACAATTTTTTTTCCTATATAATTTTTTTAAAGTGTACTTAAGTTTAATAATATACAAGAAAAGTTGAATGAATATATTATTTTGAATAAATAAGCGGATTTGATGATGAGACATGAGGGATTTGTTAAAACGATGAGGGATTTATTAAAACCATGTAAAATCATAATAACTACAGACCAAGCATTTATCTAAATAAGAAATAAAAATAAACTGGTTTAAACTTATTCAGGTTCATACTCCTTCATTTAAGTTTTTGACAGTATAAAGTGCAGTCATAGAATGAATTTAGTACAATAATGATGGGTAATTAAAAAATTGTTATTTTTTATGAGTTTTAAATTAATTAAATGGGTAAAATATCTTTAACAGAGAGGCAAAAAGTCACCGTGCTTCATAAAAAAGGTTATTCTCAGCGCCAAATTTCATCCAAAACAGGATACTCGAAGACTGCTGTTACAGAAATCATTAAAAAGTTTAGATAAACTGGCTCCCTTGAAGATAGAATGAAAAGTGGTAGACCTCCTAAGCTAACAAATGAAGACAATAATTATTTAAAAACCCTTTCTTTAAGAAATTGGAAAGAAGCATCAACTGAGTTGGCAAAGGACATTAACACAGCAACTGGGAATTATGTCAGCTCTTTTTGTATTTGACGACACCTACTCAAATTGGGATTAAGATGGTGTCTTGCAATTCGAAAACCATTATTACGGCATGGCAATAAAGAAAAACGACTTAAATATAAGAAACAACACAAAGATTGGGCGCAGGAGATGTTTAATCGGGTTTTGTACATCGATGAGTCCAAATTAGAATTTTTTGGAAAGAAAGGACGCCAATATGTTCAAAGAAAAATTGGAGAGGCCTATCAGCCCAAGTGTTTAAACACGGAGGAGGCTCTTTACAAGTTTGGGGCTGTTTATCTTCATCTGGAGTAGGTGATTTGATCAAAATAGAGGGGTGACTCACCAGGAAATGTTATATGGATATCCTAAGGCACCATGCTGTATCATCCGTAATGAGACTAATAGGTCATAATTTTATTCTGCAGCAGGACAATGACCTGAAACATTGTTCCTGAGTGGCAAAAAATTATTTAAACAAAACGGAAAAGAAAGGTGTGTTAGAATTAATGACCTGGCCTCCCCAGAGTCCAGGTTTGAATATAATTGAGCATATTTGGGATTACCTGGGCAGAAAGAAGGTCGAACATGCTCCCCGAAATGCTGATGAATGTTTTAAAGTACTTCAAAGAGAATGGCACAGTATACCCCAGGACTTTATAACTAATTTGTATGAATTCCCAGCGAATATCAGCTGTGATTAAGGCAAAAGGAGGACACAGTATATATAAAGAGTTTTTTATGAAGTTTGATATTAAAGAGTTTGTATTTGTTCCATACATGAAATACATGTGTTTTAATAAGTTTATGATATAGAACTGCAAATTTAAATATTAGAGAAGAATTATCCAGGATTTTTTGAAAGACTTTAAGTGGTCTAAAACATATTCACAATACTGTATATATATATATATATATATATATATATATATATATATATATATATATATATATATATATATATATATATATATATATACATATATATACATATATTATATATATATATATATATATATATGTATATATATATACATACATATATATATATATATATATATATATATATATATATATATATATATATATATATATATATATATATATATACATTATAAAATTAAATTATATTATAAAATTCTTGTGCAAACTACATCGAATAAACAAAAAACAAAGTTTCAATCTTAGATTGTTTTTTTTTAATTTACAAAATGTGATTGTTTATTTGTAGTAAAGTTCTAATAAATCAATGGATAACTAATGTGAAAATTTAAAGAAAATGCTGGTTTGTGGAATTTTTTTGGGACGCAATAAACAACGTTCATGTATATATTCTGTTAATGTTACAAGCAAATGCTTGTAGCAAAAGTAAAACTAAATTTTGTATTTAATAATCAATATATTTAGTAAATAAATAGATAGCTTGCCCATAAACACACACACACACACACACACACACACATATATATATATATATATATATATATATATATATATATATATATATATATATATATATATATATATATATATATATATATATATATATATATATATATATATATGTATATATATATACACTTATATGTTGTCTGAAAGTTTTCTACAAAAAGTAAAAGTTATAATGCAAGACTTTTTTTATTAATTGATAGACTGCCTGCCCCAACCAAACCCTCAGTCAATGTACCAGCACTCCCTTGCAAGTCAGGCTAAAGATAGTAGATGTAGCAGCACTCCATTGCGAGTTAGGCTATTTGTCAGTCGATATAGCAGCACTCCCTTGTGAGTCAGGCTATTTGCCAGTCGATGTAGCAGCACTCCTTTGCAAGTCAGGCTATAAGATAGTTGATGTAGCAGCACTCCGTGCATGATTTACAGTAAAAAAAATTAAAAATAAAAACATTTTATTATAAAAAACAAAAATGAAAACATTTTAATAAAAAAAATAAAAATAAAAACATTGTTTATATTGTTAAAAACATTCAGAATGTTTTAAAAAACATTCTTGTCAATTAAATTTGCGTTTTTGCGGCTTTTTTAAAAAATGATTAATTTGTAATTAACTTAATGGTTTTTAATTTCTGACAACACGCAAATGTTGGACGAAAGTCAAAAGTAATTAAAAGTGACGTATGTGTTGGCGTAAGAATCACTTTTTTCCTTCCGCTCTTCCCAAAGACAACAAACTATAGATCTATATATATATATATATATATATATATATATATATATATATATATATATATATATATATATATATATATATATATATATATATATATATATATATATATATATATATATATATATATATATATATATATATATATATATATATGTATGTATGTATAAATGTGTGTGTATATATTAGGGTGTCCCAAAAAACAACATTTTTGAAAAATATATGCAGAGACCCCCTTAATGTGTTCTATCTAATACAAAAACACTAGATTTAAAATTTTTTTGAATAAAAAATATTTTAAGGGGTCTCTTAAGACCCTCGAATATTTAATGGGTCCCTAATATTTTCAAAAAAAAATTTTTTAAAAGTATGTGAACCTGGTACTCAAATGAAGCAAAATTATATAAAAATTTCAAAAATAATATTTAATTTGGAAAAATTTTAACTTATTTATCAAAATTGTCATAAAAATACATAAAAAATGTATTTTTTTGTTTTTTGTTAAAAAACATAATTGTTCATGTAATAAAACCAAAAATAACAATTTTATATTTAAAATCTATATTATTTTTGAAATTTTTATATAATTTCGCTTCATTTGAATACCAGGTTGACATATTTTTGAAATTTTTTTTTTTGAAAACATTAGGGACCCATTAAATATTCGAGGGTCTTGAGGGACCCCTTAAGATATTTTTTATACAAAAAAATTTTAAATCTAGTGTTTTTATATTAGATAGAACTCATTAAGGGGGTCTCTGCATATATTTTTCAAAAATGTTGTTTTTTGGGACACCCTAATATGTATATATGTATATATATATGTATATATATATATATATATATATATATATATATATATATATATATATATATATATATATATATATATATATATATATATATATTTATATATATATATATATACACACACACACATATATATATTTATATATATATATATATAAATGTATATATAAATGTATGTAAATATATGTATATATATATACATAAGTGTGGTAGTGGTGTAGTGGTAAAGCGCTCGCTTTATAAGCGAGAGGTTTCGAGTTCGATCCCCACCATGTCCCTGGTAGTACCGTGCTCAACTTGTTTCTCCGCGCAGCGGCCTTGTTCTTTAAGGTTCGTGTTTCGGAGTTATGAGTTGAGAGAGGGTTATAACCACTAATAAGTAGCCTCCTCATCTGTAGTGGCCATTTCGGCCTTGAGGAGGTGAATAACAAAAAAATATATATATATGCATATATATACATATATTAATATATATATATATATATATATATATATATACATATAAATATATATATATATTTATATATATATATATATATATATATATATGTATATACACACAATGATACTGTGTTTATTGCTTTCTCTAGGTCTTATTATATAAAGAAAAATGATTTTGTTATAAGTTTATAAATCTCCCTTTACTTTTGATGCCCCAAAAAGGGCTTCCCCTCACAAGAGTGGGGGGGGGTGAAGATATGGTAAAAAACAACCATCATTATCTTGTGTTCTTCCTATGACAAAAATGTTTTTAAAAATAGAATTTAGAGGGTGGGGGGGGGTCATAATGTTTGTTACTAAATGGTTATTAAATGAAATTTATAAAATGTTGATAAATTTAAATTTAGTATAAAGTAGTAAAAAAAAATTTTAATAAGTCATTGTCCATATATTTGGGGTATGGGGGGGGGGGGCTGATCTTTTAAGACTATTTTGGTTCCCAGTCAACAATCACCGCAATTGTTTGCAAAAAATTTTCATTTGCCATAAGCATGAATAAAAAGGAACAGTTTGTCTCACGCGGCAGATGTCCAAGGGGCGCCAAATAAAAGAAGATTAAAAAAAATATATAATTTGTTCGCTGATAATATAGAAAAATTTAGAAAACAGGAGTGCCAATCTGGGTTGCTGTCCTAAACGGTGTAAAGGCTCTTGCCACTCATGATCATTATAGATTATTTATTTTAATTTATTGTTGCTTGAAATTATAGACTTTTTCAAATTTTTATTTCTATAAGCTTATAGTCTTTGTGCAGTTTTAAATAAAACAGTGGTAAAATTTATTTACAATTTTTTATAATCAATGATTTCTTCTACAGCAATTTCAATATCATAAAATGTATCCATGTCAGCTGAATTATCATATGCTCTTTTTAGTTCAAATATGGATTTGCTTAAAATTTTACACTCATAATAAATTGTATCATTAGGTTCTATTAAAATTGATGCAATTGTTTGTCAGTAAAATCGCTCAAAGCAAATATTGGGAGAATTAAGGTAAATCACACTGCAGTTGAACTAGAAATTAATTTTGTAATATCCTTTGCTGGGTTCAAATATATTACTAAATGATAATAAAGAGTAATTCTTCAAACTTTATTATAAACTGCAATTGTATGGTGCATTTCCTCAGTTAAAACTGAACAAGATATTTTTACCATTACACCATTTGAAAAACTGCGCGAGATACATTCACTATACACCATGAAAGTCAAATTTAATAATTGTGACTCATTATGCAATATCTTAGAAAAGACTGCTGTTAAATATAAAATCAATGATATATTCTGCTTTTTTCTGAACAATCTAAACTATTTTGCATAATTTCTTTTTCAACAGGAATAGGTAAATCTATGTAAGTGTTTTTCATTGCCCATACCCTTTCTATCTTGTATTTGGAGCATAAAAAAATTTTCATAATCATGTTCAATCAAACATGAAACAATGCGTTTACCCTTAGAGTCACTTTCTTCAGAAATTTCAACCAAGTTTTTCAAATTTTCAGGTACTGTATCATTATCTCAAGTTTCCAAAGATTTATTTAAAACATTTGAGATAAAACCTTCATGGGATCATAGCTTCAGCGATCCTTTTGTAAGCTGTACTTTGGCTCTTAAATTTTCTTCTTAACAATTTTTTTTTGCCATTTCTGAGGTCAAATATCTTTTTATTCTTTATTAGTACTTTTTGTTAAGTTGTTACCAATAGCTCCTACAAACTTTTCTCCTGAAAGTAAAATTTCTTATGATTCAAAATCAGTTGTGTCTTTTACTAAATCTTTGGTAGTGACAGTACTTGTTTTAGTTTAAATTACATAGCATAATTGATTATGCTGACTAAAGATTTTCAATTAAATTACCACTTTTTTAATACAAAAAAAAAACAAAAACTTGTAGAGTAAAATTGCATTGTTGAAATAACATTAAGCAAACTATAGCTAGTTCTATTTTTTTTTTTTTTTAAATTTATAATATAGTAGAATTGTAAACAATTTTTAACCTGTTTGTTGAACATAGTTTGACTTGGTTAGTCGATATTGGTTTAACGCAATTTTGTACGAAAACAATGGCGGTGTGGTGTCAGCACCTGAGCTCGATCTGACGTCGGCGTTAAGACAAGGTACTCTGTTCTGAATAAGTCAGAAGTGATTAGTAAAATGCTCAATAAACCAAACTGAAAAACTGTAAATAAAGAAGTAATGTCTAAAAATAATTCTATTTGTTTGATAAACATCAGGTTAAAATTGTTTACATATCTACATTCCCATTTCTCATAATGGCTGATTTTTAAATGCTACTTAAAACATTTTTTGTCAGTTTGTTGATTTAAAGTATTTTTGTAAGCAATACCCCCTCAATTTTTTTAAACCATTAAATTACAATAGGATACCCTTTCCAACCTTTTATGTTTGAGATAAATATATTTAAAATAGGACCCAAATTTAAAAATGTATGAGTTTAGCTTATGATTTTAGACTAAGAAAGGGTTTTTCTCAGTTTTTTTGAATTTTTTTTTGAAAGTTCTACATATACTTCCTTAATATAAAAAGAAACTTAAGATAAAATTGCCTCATTGCCTTTAAATTAAGTTTAAAAATCGCATAATCCTAATAATGACTTCCAAGTGTTGAAAGGTCAAATGTTTGACCAACCATAAGTCAGGAACTACAAATATTTAGAAAAAAAGTATATTAGAAAAAAAAGTATAAAATGAGGCTTCTTTTTTGCACTATCAGCATTACTATATAAAAAATTGAGTGTGATTAAAGGATAAATTTTAAGCATAGCCTGGTTTTCTAAATAAATGGCTCTTAAATCATAGTCAAAAGAACTATTTATTATTCTTAAAATAGTCTAATGACTAAAAGAAATACAGCTGTTATGACTATCAAATAATAATGAAACAGATTTTTTAATCAGTTGTAATGTTTTCATATTAAAACATTTTTTGATGGTATTAAAAATGTATAATATGTATGTTAAACCTTAGTCTTTAAGAGCATCAGGCAATGATGACCAAGATCAATCCACAAGTTTGCAAGCTCCAATAGTAAGTTATTATGTATTGATACTCATTTTTTTTTTAGTTTTACGAGAATATAAATCTTTTTTTTTTCCGTAATCTATATTGATATCGATTATAATAATATAGATATCTATATTAATATATCCACAAAATACAGTTATGTAATTACATAACTATATTTTGTGGACTTTTTTGTGTATTTTATTATTATAGACAAGTAGTTTAAATCCAGCTCTTAGAGAATCAGAGGATACAATGAATAACTTGGTGCATAGAAGAAGTCAATATTTAACAGAGGTATAAAATATCTTAGTATGTTTTCATAGCTTTATTTACAGAGAAGTTTTAAAATATTTTGATATATTTCATAGGTTTTTATGTATTCTGGTAAAGCTATATTTTCTAAAAAATTTTAGTCTATAAAGGAATTTTGTACAACATTTTAATATTACTATAAACAAAAATCAATATAAATTACTTTCATATAATCTCCAATTGACTGATACATGGAGTTGACTGTTACACAGAGTTGACTGTTACATAGAGTTCACTGTGACATAGAGTTGACTGTTACATAGAGTTGACTGTTACATAGAGTTGACTGTTACATAGAGTTGACTGTTACATAGAGTTGACTGTTACATAGAGTTGACTGTTACATAGAGTTGACTGTTACATAGAGTTGACTGTTACATAGAGTTGACTGTTACATAGAGATGAGTGTTACATAGAGTTGACTGTTACATAGATTGTCTTTTAATAATTCAATTACTTTTCAATTAAGATTTTCTTTAAACTTTCAATTGCATCTTGCACAAAAAAGATGACCTACAGCTTAACGAAACTATAGTTAAAAAAAATATCGTAAACTGGATATTATTATATTATAATATTTAACAATTTAAATATCTGAATTATAATATCTATAACAAATATCTAAATTATAATTAGTATTGCTGATATTTTTGATATTGTGTGTATCCTATGTAATTTTAATCTGTCCTCATTGTTATTTTAAAACCTTAAAAACAAATTTTGTATTTTTGATTATCTGAGTGTGTCCTTGTCTCTTTTATAATCTATGTAAAAATATACAAATTGGGTTTATCTTGTTGAATGTTGGTATTATTTACAATGACCATACCTTAAGGGGTAAACAGATTCTATCTGTTGACCAGCCTTGCACCCCTTCTTGTTTCCAGTTTAAAATATTGAATGCTGGATCTTCTTGACTCATTTCATGGGTTTTGATTGTGTCTCTGTTTTTATGACTAGGCAACTCATTCTATTATCTCCTAATGAGGGTACAGCTTTAAAACTCAGTTTTATGGTTTTGAGGCTGACTGGTAGTTAGGTTTCCTGAGCTCTGTGGTAACTCTCAGAGAGGCTGATTCCATCAACAGCTGTAAAATATCAGAGTACTAGCAGTGCCATGTTGCGCATGGATGGCGTCCCTGTTTGTACTTTTGGTGTGCATTGTTGAGGCCACATTTGAAGCCTTTTGTTATGGCTTAAGCTTTGTCAATAATAATGAGGCAATTGCTTGGGCTATTAAATAGTGTACTGAGTAATATCTGTGCTTTGAGTCAAGTTCTTTAACAAATTTAAAAATGACTAAAGTTCTAAAAACTACAAAACACAAAATACCATCGTTATCACCAAGTTCTCTAAACCTATCATTCACTAATATTCATGGTCTTCGAAGTAACTTTTCTTCTGTTGAGTCTTATATCTTGCAAAGTTCACCACACCTGCTTGCTCTTTGTAAGACTAATTTGAGTTTGTCTGTCTAATTTTGTGATCTTTGTGTTAATGGCTATCTTCCTTTAATTTGTAAAGATTCCAATAGTTACATGCTTGGCCTGGGCATTTACATTCGTAAGAATTTACCCATTTGTTGGAAAACTAGGTTTGAATCCACCGACTATTCTTTTATGTGCTTTTGTTTAGCACCACTTCACTCTATTGCTTTTCTCTTTGTTCTATTGGGCTCTCCTTCATGTCAAGACTGCACTCTTTTCGATGTTATTTCTTACCAAGCCTCTTTATGCTTCAGCCAATATCGTTGTTGTCGGTGACTTTAATGCTCATTACACTAAAAGTTGTGGGCCTTAATGGTAAAGGCATTAAGGCCCACAACTTTTGTCTTTCTCAATTTCTAAATCAGATAGTCACTTTTCCAACTTGCTTTCTTGACAATCCTAATCATTTACCTTTTCTAATCAACTTATTTCTTGTTTCTGATCCTAGTCATTTCTCGGTTTCTCCACATTCAGCCTCAGGTGCTTCTGATCACAGTTTGATCTTCTTAAAACTTTTATCTCATTCTTCTTCATCATAAAAATCCCCCATCATCATACCTCTTATAACTACCTTAAAGCTGACTAGGACTCTTTCCGTGATTTTCTTAGTGACGGCCCTTGGGTAGAAATTTTTTTTGTTTTCCCGCTGACAAATGTGCTTCTTACATAACTTCTCGGATTCAGGCTGGCATGGAATCTTTTATTCCCTCTCGACAATTCCAAGTCAAGCTTCACTCTTCTCCATGGTTTTCCTTGCATTGTGCTGCTGCAATTTCCAATTGAAACCATTATTTCCATACCTATCAACAAAACAATTACTCAGTAAACAAGCGTCTATTTACTACTGCTAGAAATCATTGTAAAAAGGTTTTGTCTAATGCCTAAATCCACTATTCTCAGGTCACAAAACCTTATATTTCATCTCAAAAATTAGGCTCTTGTGACTTCTAGAGAATTTTTAATATCATCTATAATAAGGGCAAATCTGTTATTCCACCTCTCTGGTATGGTTCAGATTTTGGTAACCTCACCTAAAGACAAAACTGAATTGTTTGCTGAAAACTTTTCATCAATATCATCTCTTGATTCCATTAGTTGTATTCTACCTGATATTTTTATTTTTTTTCCACCTCCTCAAGGACAAGAAGGCCACTACAGACGAGGAGGCTACTTATTTGTGGTATAACCCTATCTCAACTCTATAACTCTGAATCTTGACAAACATGGCCGCTGCGCGGAGAAACGAGTTGAATGGGTACTACCAGAGATATGGTGGGGATCAAACTCAGAACCTCTTGCTTATGAAGCAAGCGCTCTACCACTACACCACTACCTCATATATAGCCAACAAACAGGTTGGTCCATATGATGTAGCGACATACAGGTTGATCTATTGCTTGACATTCATATCACTCCAGCTTCTGTATGTAAAGTGATTTTCTGCTTAGACTCTTCTACAGCTTGTGGTCCGGACAATATACCTGTTATAGTCTTGCAGAAGTGTTCTCTGGAACTATCTATACTTTCAATACTATTTAATAAGTGCTTATCCAGTCTTGTTATCCAGCATGCTGGAAAGCGACAACTGTTATCCCTATTTTTAAAAACTCTAGAAGGGATCTGACTCATCTAACTATTATATATACCATCCCATTAATCTTTCTATCATAAGCGAGGTTTTTGAGTCTTTAATTAACAATCGCTTAATCTGTCATCTTAAATCTAATAACTTTCTGATCATGAGTATGGATTTCAATCTTCTTGTTCTACTGCTGATTTGTTAATGATAATAACCAATAGGTTTTATCATGCATTAGATAAATGTGGAGTGGTTAAGGCTATTGCTCTTGACATTTCTAAAAATTTTGATAAAGTCTGGCATTCTGGTCTTCTCCATAAGCTTTCTTCTTACGGTATATCAGGTAACATCTTTAAAATTATTAAATCCTACTTTTCCAATCGTAGTATAAAAGTAGTCCTCAATGGACAGCACTCTTCTTCATACCCTGTAACTTCAGGGGTTCCTCAAGGTTCTATCCTTTGCCCAATATTCTTTTTAATTTACATTACCAATCTTCCAGATGTTCTCACATCTAAGGTGGCATTGTTCGTTGATGATACTACCATTTATTCTTGTCTTGATAAAAAGTCAACACTCTCTGAAAGCTTGGAGGGGGCATTTGAGCTTGAAAAGGATCTCACTTCTGCTACAGCAAGGGGCTCTCAGTGGCTGGTGACATTTAACTCAGACTCAATTTTTTCAGACTCAAACTCAATTTTTTCACCGTTATCGCAATAAACTAGATTTTCCTATATTTATGAACAGTAATGTACTCGATAAGTCATCTACCCTTCATCTTCTAGGGTTATCTCTTATATATGTTATATGTGTGTATGTATGTATGTATGTATGTATGTATGTATGTATGTATGTATGTATGTATGTATGTATGTATGTATGTATGTATGTATGTATGTATGTATGTATGTATGTATGTATGTATGTATGTATGTATGTATGTATGTATATTTATATACATACATATGTGTCTATAATTCTTTTGCTACTGCTACTTAGAGTTCAGATACAAAAGAAGTGAGTTCAGTAAATGCAGACAGTGTTATGGCTTCTGAAGGTAAGGTTACTGTAGCTTCCTTGAGTAACATTTAACTTAACATTGAAGAAATTTTTTATAAATTATATTAACATATGTTTTATTCATATACATATTAATAGATATTGTTTATATACATGATGTTATAATGTAGTTGCTTTCAAATTTTTACTTTCTTTTACCACAGGTTTAGATAATGTAAGAAATTATTTCATAAGTCTAATGGATAATTTGTAATGTTGGCAATGTCACAAAATACTCAGTAGTATAAATATGAAAAACCATTTTACTTAAACTTATACCTAATTAATATATTATAAAAAATAAATAAATTTAATATATAGATATATATTAAATTTATTTAAAAAAATTGTTTATTCATATTAATTTGATTGCTAAGTGTTTTGAAACATGTATGAAAAACTATCTATAAAATTATTTTGTAATCACTTTATAAGACTAGAAACATTGTATATTAAAGAGTAATATCTGATAAAAAAAAGAGCTACATAATGTATAATTTTAAGGAAAAAATACCACTAGGATAATTATATTATTGGCGTTTACTAAGTCAATGTTATTGACTTTGTAAACGCCTTTTTTCTCACATGTAAATAATAATGAATTAAAATTTAAGCTATAAGCTGTTAAAGCTTCTTTTTTTTTTTAATTTTAAATTTTTTCTTGTTGAAAGAAAAAAATTTAAAAATTAAAATGAGCCTTAAGTTTTTTATGTTTTTAAGATAATAAAACATGAAAAACCGCATGGCAAATTTGTGCGATAATATTTCAATGTGTCCCCTACACTCATTGAAATACTTATACTGGGTCATCCTTAGTCTAACTTTTTTCTATGAATTGTGCTTAAAACTGTATTATCGGCTAGTTTATTTAAATGACATCCATTTGATGTCATTTAAATAAACTAGCCGATAAACTCAAAATTACATTTATAATGATTAGTAATAAAAATGGTACAATATTATAAATATTAAATGCATTTTTGTAAACTTTAGAGTTAAAATGAAAGTGGGTTGGTGTTTGCTGGAAATTGTGACAGTTGCTATCAACTGATCGACTAGAACAGAGATTTTAATGATATTCAACCACTTTTGTCTTGTGCTAGAAATGTAGTTATTTGTTATACATTAGTATATAAAAAAATAGGTATAAATAATTATTAAACAGTAATGATAAACCAGATAACAAAGCTGACCACAATGTGCACAGTATCAAACCATGGGGGCAACCATGGTTTTTGAAATTCTAATGAATGTTGCACTTGTTGAGACAATTCAAAATCTTCAAGTCATGTCACTTGCCCTCTTTCGTGACCAAACAAATTTTTTTGTAAACCTAATATAGAAGAGATGATATAGTTAGTAAATGTAGATAGAAGATAAGATGATTATTTTTTAAATTTACTTTAAGGTAATAAAATTAACATTAACAATGAAAAAATACTGATGACAAGAGATTTCAAAATATTTATATAAAAAAAGTTGGCAGCAATACATGGCCTACTATAGTGACAGGCCGAGTAAACATAGGGCTTTTGAAAAAACTGTGGGAGAGTTTTATGGATACATACATATTTTTTTTTTTTTGGTTTTTAATAAATAATGAGCAAATAAATGCAAACCACATTTCATTAGATAAACATAGTAAAAACTCACTTTTTATTGTCCAAAAAACTCTAAAATCATTATGATAAAAATAACTTTTCAATATAAAACTACAATTAAATAAAATATATATATATATATATATATATATATATATATATAAATATATATATAATATATTTATATATAATATATATGAAATATATTCCACATTTAAGATAACTTTAAAATTTTCTTTTGAAGATTGCGAGGAATAAAGATACCAATAGTTGTTGAAAAATATATTGGCAAGGATTCTACAATGTTTTTTTAAAACATTGGTAAATCCATAAAAGTCGGAAACTATCAAAAATGCAGTTAGATAAGCTAACTTGACTGAAAATAGTGTGCAGATGATGAAATAAAATGTATGAATAAAATATCTACTGCAAATCTCCTAGTAAATTTAAACCACCATGATTAATCTCTGTGAGATAATCTCCTAAGGATACATTATTTTGCTCCTGGTCAAAGCAAAATAATGTATCCTCAACTGAAGGATTTTCTCAATTGACATAGCCAGCAATGTTAACCAAAGACATTGAAATTTCTTTAAATTGCTTTCAATAAATAGAAGATCAAGAAAATATAATAAAATGTAATAAAATAGAATATCTTTTTACATAATTACATTTTTTGCACAAATGGCTTGATGATACTTCTAAATCATTAGCAGTGATACCAATATTCAGACAAAGTTTTTTTTTTTTAATGTCAATTTTTTGTAATATTTGCTGGTTTGCGTTTTTTGAACATTTATAAAAAAGGTACCACCTGATCCTTGCCAAAGTTTTTCAAATGCTTTCTCAATAGGATCACTAGAAAAATATCCAAGGCAAACATACTTATAACTTGTAGTTAGTAAATGTTTTATTAGTTCAATCATTCCACTACATGTAAGTACTTGATACTTGATGCACTAATGTTATCATTAGTGCACCAAGTACTTACATGTTAAAGGAAAATGTTATCATTAATGCATCAAGTATTACAGAGATTAAACATGTCAAAACACTTTTTATTTATTTTGTTATTGTCACAAAGAATGGCAACAACAGAACAACCACAATTTTTTATTGTTTCAATTGTTTTCATTGTTTGATCGTATTTAAAATTAGTTAAACCTGTTACTGGTAATGCTTTATACAAAAACTGTTTTCGACCAAATAAAGGACAATACATTAAACACAAACTGTTTTTCGCTAATACATTTGGGGAATTTACAGATTTACAAAAAGTGTTACCTCCTTGATATGTTTACTGAGGTTTAACATAAATTTCATCAATTAGTAGAATACCCTGTCTTTGCAAAATAGAATATTTGTCAAAATACAGCTTAAAAAAATCATTTTTTCCAACATTTCTAGTTTTAGATTTAGTCAACTTTGTCATCAAAGATGACTAAATCTAAAACTAGATTTAGTCATCTAAATCTAGTTTTAGATTTAGTCATCTTTGATGATTTTCATTGTCAAGAACTATTAACTCTCATCATTGAGAGTAAATAGTTCTTGACAATAAAAAGTACTCAAATGCCCTAACAACTATATTAGGAGAATACTTTTTTTTCACCAATAAACATAAGGAATTCATACTTAACATTTGTTCAATAATAGTACTTTTCTTGTGATCAATTGGTAAAGATTTCAGATAGTGTGTTGCAGCATGGAGACGACTAATACAGTCAATAATATTCATATGATTGTAAGAAACAGGTTTTTTGGTGCACTTAACACCACAGTGATAGTTATCAAATGATAAATCATTTTTTATTTTCAAAATAAACTTTGGAACACCCAAGTTGTCCAATATATCAGCAGATTGAATATGTAAATAGTTTTTATAGATATTTGATATTATCGAGAAGGAAAAAGAAGTTAGTTTTAGACATTATTTTATTACATAAATCTTCAAAAGAAGAAATATTATCCACTTTCACCTCCATTTCACAGGCATAGTACTTCTTAAATGATTTAGTAGTTAGTCTTGGTGGTGTTAGTAAAGTCGGAATTTGACCTGGACTTACACAAGAAAAAACAGATGGTGGATGTTTTGGTCTTAACTTTCACTAAACTAAAACTTTTTCATAGTCTATAGACAAATGATTTTCACAAATAAAAGTATTTGGGCTATCTGGAATATTATCTCAAGGTATAGTACTTATCCATCTTTTTCTTTACACAACTAAAAGATCTGTAGTGTTACATTATCAAAATGCTACAAAGCACCTGAAATTGTACGCTTAAAAAACAAAAAAGGTTTCTTTTAAGGAATTTAAAGGCATCTTAGTGAGTACCACAGTTTTGGTTAAAGTACCAAAGGTAAATAGAGGTCCATCAAATGAAAATAACATTGTGAGGCTTGTATTAAAAGTTGTATAAAAAATACTTTTATACCAAATTAGATCCTCAGTCAGAATTACAAAATACAATGCATGGTTAACTAAAGAAATACTTTTAAAATCTAAACAATATTGTTTCATCATTTCACTAAACAATATCGTTTCATCCTTTCACTAAAACAGTTTGTGGATTTGATCAAATCACTTATTTCCTTTAGGTAAATGACCTCAGAGCATTGCAGTTTCAACACCTTTTAACATTTACTAAAACATATCAGGGGTTTGATCAAATTTCTTACTTTCTTTAGAGAAATGACTCAACAGCCTTTTGATTTTAACATTATCTGTGATTTGATAAAAGCCCTGATCAGATTTGATCAGATCACAGATTTTTTTTTATTGTTTCAAGTCACCTCCCTAAGGTCTATGAAGGCCACTGCAGCTGAGGAAGCTACTTTTAGTTGTGGTTACAACCCTCTCTCAACTCTATAACTCTGAAACGCGAACTTCGACGAACAAAGCCGCTGCCGAGAAACAAATTGAGCGCGACACTATCATGGACATGGTGGGGATCGAACTCTGAACTTCACGCTTATGAGGTCAGCGCTCTACCACTACACCACTACCGCATATTTTATCATTTCCCTGCGACATATAGACAATCCACATTAATTTTTTAAATATTTATTTAGATTCTTCACCTGCATCTCCCAGCAATGATCGTGCTGGTTCATTATCAATAAGTATGAGCATGTCTGTTAGAGAAAGACTTCGTAATCGTGTCAAGAAGCAAAGCATTGATGTTAGTAATCATAGTTATTTTTAGAATTAAATTTCAAATTATATTTAAAACATCTCAAGTAAAATGATATATTGGTAACTTTATATTTTTTTAATCAGCCTGGAATTTAGTAGCTCAAAAAATTAATTTTTTTAAAAGGAACTCGTTATGCATTGGTTTTATTTTATAATATTTTGCCAAAAGTGGACAAAAATAAAACTTTAACTAGTTAGGTCAATAAACTTGAATCTGTATTAATAGATAAAAACTTGAATCTGTGCAAACAAAATGCAACTTATTAGGTCAAGTTATTTTCTTATTAAAATTTACCACTGATAAAATTAACTTTATTCTCTAAAAAATATTTATGTTATGGTATAAATGATTATAAGTTGTATCACTCTTAATTCAATGATTTATTCGTAAGCGAGAAGTTCCAAGTTTAATATATATGAACTCAGAACTTCTTGCTTACAAAGCAATCTACCACTACACCACTACTGCATGATTTATGCATTTAGTTGAAGTTTGATTATTACCATTGAACTATAAGTATTTTTACTATTCAAATTTTATTCTTCAAATCCTTTCAAAATTTTTATTGATTTGTGAGTAGCCATCTTTATTTATTTTTAAGTAGCCATTTGTACTTCTACTTTCTTTTTTTAAATGATACATTACTATACTTTTGGATTCTGCACAAACGATTAAGTTATATTATTATAATAATTAATAATTAGTCATTTTAAGTTTATGCTATAATATATATTAATTAATATATCAGTAATTGTTTGCATTTGGTAGTTACAATATTCAAAAAAAAAATAATCAATAAAAAAACTGATATATTTATAAATTGGTAAAATAAGCATCTAATTTATTATTTGCTTTTTTGCTAGATATCTTTTTTACATAGATTTATCAAGATTATTGCAAATTTTGGCTTAAACTATTCTCCAAATGATACCTAGTTATTGCTTTAGGCTATTTAAGGATCTTATTTAAGTCTTGACTAATTCTTTGTCTATCCAAGTCGAAATAGATTCAATTAGATTCAAGCTTGTAATCAAGCTAATTTCAAGATTTGCATCTTTTAGGAAGAATTTTACCTTTTCTATTTATTACTTCAAAGTTATTATCACTGAAAATTAATTCCTTCCAGTTTCCCAAAGAGCACTTGAAATTTCTCCTTACGCCACCTTAATCCCGTGTGCTGATCTTTGGCCGTCACCATGTGTTTTTTAACAACTGCATTAACACCTAAGTTAAATAATTAAATTTTAATTATATTTTTCTGAACTTTTAAGCTTTTTACTATTTCTCTGATACTGATAGAGCTATCCTTCATATCTACTATTGGAAATCTATTATGGAGCCATACTTCATACTTTTTATTTGACACTTTGTTGTTCCGCTTACACCCACCTTACAGTTTTCTCACCCATTTTATTGTCATCTTAATTTTAAATCTTATTAAAATATATTAATAGGCTTTAAATGTGACTAATTTTTAAAATCAATTTCTTCTTTAGTTTTTATTATGTGATACTTTAAACAAACTTTAAGTAACAAAAAAGTTAGCAGAAAATCACTTACTAAATTTTCTATTTTACATTCCTTCATGAATAATGAAATACTGTGTAAAATTTTGATAAGTGATTTTCTCCTAATTTTTTATTGCTCTGTACTTTTAAGAACATTAAGCACTCTATTTTGTAAAATACATTTAAAATTTTTACAATGTATATATAATTTGTTTATTGTTAGTTGACTTTCTTTTTGTATAATTAAAAAAAGTTCTGAATAAAGTATTATCTTTTTGGTTTGGATGTCATATTTATCAATTTATTAATTATTAATTACAGTTTTACAGTTGACTATATTATTTTAATTTTAATTTATAGCTAAACTCATCAAGTCGTAAATTACGTGGTTTACGAGATAGACTTTTGCCTAATAGATTTGATGAGTCTGCTGCTACAGTAAGTAATGAATTTTTATGTTTTTACAATATATTTGATGAGTCTGCTGCTACAGTAATGAGTAATGTATCTGTATTGAATATATGAATGTTTTTATATTCATATATTGGATTAATCTTTTTGAATGTTTTTATAATTATGTTTTTTAGTATTCTTGTTAGTAAGGTTTCATATTAGTAAGTGATCTGATATTATTATTATTTTTTAATGAAAATACCTCCAGCGGAAATTAGATTCCATCATCATCTATCAATAGAGAATAGCTTCCATAATAAATTTTAAAAGAAAGATCCACAAATATTGCATCAGGATCCCAAGACAGTCTCTTGCTCTTACATTCTTTCCCTCTCTTGCTCTTACATTCTTTCTCTTTGATGACTATTATGATGTGTGCTTTTTACTGTCTATTTGTTGTCTATTTGCTGTCTGTTTGCTGTCTATTTGATCTCTATTTGATGTTTATTTGATGTTTATTTGCTGTCTATTTAATGTCTATTTGATGTTTATTTGATGTCTATTTGCTGTCTATTTGTTATCTAGTTGATGTCTATTTGACGACTATCATGATGTGCGCTTTTTGGTGTCTATTTGCTTTCTATTTGTTGTCTAGTTGATGTCTATTTGACGACTACTATGATGTGTACTTTTTGGTTTCAATTTGATGTCTATTTAATGTCATGAATATTTCTGATAAAATTTTTAAAAATCTTGATTCTAAAAGTTCAAAGATCTAAAATGCTTTATGATGAACCTAAGATTGAGTCTTTTAAGATTAGGAAGAAGGAGAACCTAAAATTGAGTCTTAACCTAAAAAGTGAGTCTTTCTTATAAAGATTTGGAATAAAAGTTACCAGCAAATCCTCTAGTTTTTATCACCTACCAGATGATTGTTAGTAATTATAATCTGAGATGTTTTTTAACTTGCATAAAGAGAAAATATTCTCTGAATATTCATTAGTTCTAATATCATTGCATGAACTTAATGGTATATTTTATAAGTTTAACTAAGTATCTTGTATGTTTAATATAATGGTTTTAACTGTATATAAAACTAGTTATAAAATAACAATTGTAACTAGAGCTAGCTTTAAAAGATTTTCTACCCTGCCATTTTACAGCTTTAATACTTTTGAACCTAAATCTCATTTTAAAAAAAGTATATGAAAAAAGCATGCAGCATACCTAGATATGCTTTTCACAAGTTTGGATGTAGCACAGCCCTGATATATATATATATATATATATATATATATATATATATATATATATATATATATATATATATATATATATATATTATATATATATATATATATATATATATTTATATATATATTTATATATATATATATATATATTTATGTATATATATATATTTATATATATTTATATATATGTATTTATATATATATATATATATTTATGTATATATATATATTTATATATATTTATATATATGTATTTATATATATATGTATATATATATATATATATCAGGTATATATATCAGGTATATATATATATATATATATATATATATATATATATATATATATATATATATATATCAAGTATATATAATATTAAAAAAACCATTAAAAAGATAACATTAAAAAGAGCATGAGAAAATACAAATTAGAATTTAATTGTTGACCCCCAAGCTTTTGTTGTCACATTATCACCATCATCCCTATTAAGAACATTTTTGCCACTTCCCAACTCTTGTTGAACTTAAGCTTAGTTTATTTTTAGGGATTCTTGAATTTTCCAAATTCAATATTCTGGAGCAATTAATATAGTTTTGGGGTGTAACCAGTCAAATGTACCTTAGCATGTTTTTTTAATGTTCAGTAGCACCCGAACTGGTCCATTTTCCTTTTTTACTATTTTTCTGGTGTTCAATATATCTTGATATAATTTTCTTTTTGGTTTCACCAATGTATATAAAGTTGCATGAACACTTTATTTGGTAGACGCCTGAGTTTGTATTTGGAGGAAGTTTTGTTTTATTGTTACAGAATATATTGTTTAAATTTGGAGCTGATGTAAATATAACTTTTATGTTTTGCTTTTTAAATTCTTTTCTAAGTTTGGGACCAACAATTGGTATCCATGGTAGCTTTACAAATGGTTGGTTGTCAGTTGGTTAGTAAATGGTATTTTTTAAATCTATTTTTATATAGTCTCTGGCGATATTAGTTAAATTGTTCTTGTCATGCCTGTTTTCAACAAATATTTCTATTAGAAAATCAATTTCTTGTTAGAGGTATTTTTAAGAACATGTTCTTTTTGCACAGCTTAAAAACCCTTTGAATACACCAGTAATAATATTAGAACTGTTGTTTGAGTTTGGTTCAAGTTGAATATTAGTTATTACTTCTTTTCGATATATTTGAATAAACTCCATGGATGTTTGTAATATTATTATCTAGAAATTTAAGTTATTTTTAATGGTTTTCGAGTTCAACAGTGTATTTTATGGCAGGATTTTAGGATATTTAGAAACATTTATTGTTGTTTTATTGAGTTAAAATGAGCGTGACAATCGACTACTTATCTCATGAAAGGTTTTGGTTCACATGTATCAATAGCAGCTGTACTAAGTGCTTTTCTTTCTACATTTTGTAGAAATGCTTCCGCCATAACAACCATTAAAGACAAACCTATAGGACCTGAATTAGGTATTATTCGGATTTTGTTTTCATATAAAAAACTGCAAAAACTCAATGAAAGTTCTATTAATTGATGTATGTCTACAAGTGAAAGTTTTGTTTGAGTTTTTAAGTCATTGATGTCATTATTTAATATATCAATAACAACTGGAATAGCTTCGTTAATGGGTATGAGCGGATAAAAATTAACTATATCAAAAGAAACTTGAACTTCATTGGGATCTAGTTTCTATTGCCTAATTTCATTAAAAAAACTATTTGAATCAATAAGTCTATTTTTGTTTTTGTTTTGTGTTAGTTGAATGATATTAACAAGGTATTTGGAGGTTCCATATGGTGATGTGTTGATTGTTGATACATATAAACCGGGCGCATTGGGTAATCTTTTTCCAGTTTGTGCGCTTTAATCATTCTATATATTCTAGGCGGCACACAACCTGATGAATACATTTTAAAATATGTAGTTATGTCTAACTTTCCCTTTTTTCTTAATTTACACAATTTGAAATTTGGTAATAAGTGTGGATGTTGGGTCATGATCAATAATTTTGCTATTTTCAATTTGTTCTTTTAATTTAAGAGATTCATCCTTTTGGTATAGTAATGCAAAACCTGCACCTTTATCGAAGGGATAAGTCTTAATATCTGAATTCATCTTTAATTTTCTTATAGAAATACGTTATTGTTTATATAAATTATCTTTTAATCTTAATTTTAACGAATTTGTCAAAATTTTAGAACAGTTTTGTCTTAGAGATTCTGCCTGTGTTGATTTATCCTGTTTTTTAAGTTGCAAAGCACACATTTCAATATTAGTTATAATGTCAATATAAGGGATTTTCTTCTGTAATGGCACAAACCTAGATTGAGTAATTCAGTTGTTGTTTTATTCAAAATAACATTAGTTAAATTAAGTATAGAAGGTTTAACAACTTGATTAGGAGGATTTATTCTAGGAGTATTTTTTATATTCAATTTAGTTTTTAATTTATCATATTTTTTTTTATATCCGTTTTTTTCTTAATATAATGGTAATTTTTTGATTTGTTAGTTAGAATGTTAATTAATTCATAGTCATTTAATCTTACTTTATTCGGAAGAGATATATTTAACTCATCAATTAATTTCTTACTTGAGTATAATCTGTGTTTTGCTTCGTTATGAGCATGAACTAATAGCTTATGTAGTTTTGTGTTCTTATGTAGTTTTGAGGTACGTTGTCTGTATCTTACACTTTTTTTGAACTTGTATATCTTTTAGAACTTTTATTAATTGTTCTAATAAACTTAAATCAATCCATTATTTAATGATGCAAATCAATCCGTTATTTAATGATGCAAATTGATTTAATATTTAATGATACAAATCAATTCATTATTTGATGATGCAAATCAATTTATTATTTAATGAGGCAAGTTAATCCATAATTTATTGATGAAAATCAATCCATTATTTAATGAAATTCCTTGTTATTAAATGAAAAATAATAAAACAGTTCCTGGCACAAAATCCTAAACAGGGGTTTGCATTATAGTCCAGGGGCCAGTTACAGTTTTTTTAACCCCATTTTTATTGCAAAAAAATCTGCTAAGTCTGCATCAGACCCCCCTCAAAACTGAGAGGCTCTTGTAGATTTCATCCATATTTCAGCTACTTAATAAGTTCTCTAAATTTTTTCACGATTACAAAGTGGTAGGTAACACCATTCCATTTTCTTGATACATGAAGTTGCAGAGTCATTACTTTTTAGTTTATATTTCTTTAAAAATAGTACTCCAGCAACAGAAGCAAATTGCTTTTTCCCATAAATGCTACAGGCATGTTTCTTGATTACCTGAAAGTTTGCCTCAAGAGCAAACTTATAAGTCCCTATTCTACCAAATGTTTATTGCAACAATTGCATCTTTCTTCAGAATTTTCATAGGTTGAACCTTTCCTTTACAATTTAAGCAATATATAATCTTTATCTTATAAATGCGTGGTTTGCTGAAAGAGATTTTCAAAATTTTTTCCCCATATTTGTGTATATCTGATTAACACTTATATATCTTAAAGTATTCTTTGTATACAAACCAACTTCTAACCACAACTTCACATCTTGGCTGATACTAGCAAAATATCCAATGGTAATATAAAAACATCTGTATTAGATGTATGCACAATAAAAATTAATGGTCCAGTAATTGACTTCAGGTGAAAGATCATTCTGGAATCAGCCTATTTGTTGGTAGAATTCATATATGGTTCTTCAGCTTTTATCATTTTTCCTTTTTATGATGTAATGTAGAAACATTGTTTATTATTGAACACAAACTTTATCATTACAAACAATTCTTATGACCTAGTATTGAGATAAGCCAACTTGATGTCAAAAAGTTTATCAAAGGTTCTTTGAACTGATCATTTTAATGTGCAGAAATCCAGTTACAGGATCTCTTTTGTGATAAAGCAGTGATTTGATATGGAAAGTTTCTTTTAGCTGACCTACTGTCCTGATCATAATCTTTAATGGAAGGCAATACAGTTTTGTCAAACACAAAGTGGATTTTGTCACTCTTCTTTGAGCAAATTTGATTAGAAATGAACTTTGATACCATACCAAAAGATAAATCAAATAATAAAAGAAAAATCAAAAAGTAAAAAGCTTTGATTATCAATACATGACTATTAATACATAAAAGAAAAAAGCTTCAATTATCAATGCATCTATGCAATAAGAAATGAATGTTTCAATGCATGATTAGAACTTGTAAAGTAATTTAACTTTTGAAGTTTACATCATTATTCCATCAAACAGGTCTTGCATCATGTTTATCTCAGCTAACTTGCTGTCTTTTCAATGAATGTTTAACGTTCCACTTTTTGTTGCAACTTTTATTCTATGACATTTAACAGGAAATGACATTTATGACACTTATGACATTTAACAGGAAATGACTAATATCTTTATATACAGCTTTTCCAGATCCAATGTTATACAGACAATCTTGGATAATGTCATTAGAAAAGAGATTCAGTATCTCTGGGATCATACTTAAAATTTTATTTAAATCTTAAGAATTTATTTTAACCTAATTTTAAATTTTGCATCAATAAAAAAGCAATATCATTTGCATCTTCCTTTTTTGACACCCTCAAACCTTCAAATATGTTTAAAATGATACTTGTGCGACTAAAATAACTCATCAAAATCGCCCATCATTGTTCTGCAGATATTGAATTTGTTATTGCGGAAGTTCTTTTCCTTTGACATTCTGCATTTATTGTTTGTTCTAATATGAGATCTGAAGTCTAGAAAAAATTTATAGGTAACCTAAAAATTTATAACTTTTATAGCCTAACCAGTATTGTGCTGTTAAATTGTGTTTACCAGCCTCTGCATCTCATGCATAGCTCTGATAATTTTAAAAATATCCATTTATTTTATTTGATATTTCATGGTTTTTTTCTTTTTCTTTTTGATGAAGTAAATTAATCCATATTGATGAAGTAAATTAATTTTTAATGAAGTAAAATAAATCCAGGTCAAGTCCAGGTTCAGAATCATCACGATTACTCTGCTTCTGGTATCTTGTAACCCAGTACTACCTGCTCATGCCGTGCTGCCTTGTAGGGTGTGCTTTTTTAGGTAAATGCTAGGAGAAACAAACTCCGACTTAAAAATCCCCTGCCTTGGAGCTCTTGGTTGAGTAAAGGCTAAAGATGGTGTCTTGATAAAAATACTCATCATTGGCAGATGTCAACTGCATCCAACTCCTGTCTTGTAGCAGGCCTCCTAAGCAAAGACTTTAGGGATAAGCAGAAAAGTTCTGCTAACCAGCTTTGAACCCCTTCTTCATCTATTAGGCTGGCATAGATGTAAACCTATGTTACAATGTTTCCTGCCTAGGATAATGAATGTTGGATCTTTTAACTCATCTCATATGTGTTTGCTTGTGCCTCCTTGATAGTGGCTATGCAAGTTTCTTGTTATCTCTAGGGTACAGCTCTAAAGCTCAGTTTAATGGTTCTGAGGCCGGCTGGTTCCCGAACTCTGTAATAGCTCTTAGAGAGGCTGATTCCATCAACAGCTGCAAAATATCAGAGTATTAACAGTGCCAGTTGCGCATGGATGGTGTCCCTGTTAATGCTTTTGGTGTGCATTGTTGAGGCCGCATAAGGAGTCATATGTTATGACTTACAGTTAATTAACAGGACTTCAATCATGTCAAAAGTAAAAAAAAATATTGTTTTAATGCATCTTTTACAAATATTCGTGGTCTGCAAAGTAACCTTCCATCAGTTGAATCTTACCTCTTGTATAATTCACCAGACTATATGCTTCAGCATAGCACTTCTTCACTCTATTACCTTTGTTCTTTATCGTTCTCCTTCTTCCCAAGACTGCACTCTTTTAGATGTAATTTCTGATCAAATTGACCATGACCTCTCTTTTTACCCCTTTCCCAATATTGTTGTTATTGGTGACTTTAATGCTCATCATACTGATTGGCTTGGCTCTAATGCCACTGATCCTTCTGGCACTAAAGCCTATAACTTCTGCATTTTCTGCAACATCTGGAAACCATATATCAAATCCATTGCAAAATAAGCATCTTCTAAGGTTGCATTTTTTTATCACGCTTGCCACTTTCTTACTCCAGATTCTATTCTTTATCTCTATTAATTTCAAATCCGCCCTTGTATGAAATACTGTTGCCCTATCTGGAGCAGATCTTCGAGTGATGCCCTTTCTCTTTTAGACAAGGTGCAAAAACGCATTGTAAACATAGCTTGACCTGCTTTTGCAGCCAAACTGCAACCATTGTCACATTGTCGTAATGTTGCTTCTCTTTCTCTTTTCTACTATTACTATAATGGGCACTGCTCTAAAGAGCTAGCGTTTCTTGTGCCATCTACTAAAATTCATTCTCGTGTTACTCCCCATTCTATTAAGTCTTATCCTTTTACTATGACTGTTCCAAAGTGCTCCAAAAATTCTTGTTTTTGTCTGGTTTTTTTCCTCTAGTTTTTTTTATTGTCTAGTTTTTTTCCTCAAACATCGGCTATTTGGAATTTGCTCCCTTCTTGTTTTCCTGATTCATATAATTTGCAATCTTTTAAGTTGTCTGTTTATCATTTTCTTGCTTTATAAACTTCAACTTTTCTCTTCCAGTAACTTTCAACTCTAATAATGGTTGCTTGCAGCTTTGCTGGAAGTGAAGATGAGTATGTGACTTGTTTTCCTTACAACCCTAATCATTTACCTTCACTTCTTGATTTCTGTCTTGTCTTTGATACTAGCTTGTGTTAAGTTTCTCCTTTTTCTCCCTTAGGTGGTTCTGACCATGCTATGATAACTTAAAATCTTTCAACTTGTAGATTTTATTTGGAATCACCCTATCATCGCATAACTTACTACTACCCTAAAGCTGAGTGGGATTCTTTTCATGATTTTCTTTGTGACAGTTCTTGGGCTGATGTATTTTCTCTCTCAGCTGAAAAATGCACTTCCTACATATGACTATTGAATCTTTATGACCATCCTCTTGTTTCCATTCCAATTAAACAGGTTAACCCATTATTAGACATTCAAATCACTTCAGTTTCTATTGCTAAAGTCATATCTCAATTAAAATTCTTCTACAGCTTGTGGTCCAGACAACATTCATGTCACAGTCTTACAAAACTATTCTCCAGAACTCTCTTCAATTCTCTCTAAACTATTAAATAAGTGCTTGACTGAGTCTTGTTTTCCTGGGTGCTGGAAAATGCATCTGTTATTCCAATCTTCAAAAACTCAGGAGAACATTCTGACTCTTCCAATTATCTTCCAATCAGTCTTCTTTCTTTTATTATCAAGGTCTTTTAATCTTTGATCAACAAATTTCTCACATCCCATCTTGAGTCAATAACTTACTGTCAGACAATCAGTACGGTTTTTGAAGCCCCTCACTCTATGGCTGACTTGCTAACTACTGTGAATGAAAGATTTTATTGTGCATTAGATGGACAGAGAGGCTTGGGCTATTGCTTTTGACATCTTTTAACAAAGTTTGGCATGCTGGTCTTTTTTATAAGTTTGTTTCATATAGTGTATCAGAAAAAGTTTTTGAGATTATTAAATCATTTCTTTCTAACCGCTTTATTAAATTCATCCTCAAAGGCCAACACTTTCTTTATTTCCAGTAACTTCCAGTCAAGGTTCTATCCTTGGTCATGAATCTTAAATCTGATATCGCTTCTGTAACAGATTTGGGCTCACAGTGGCTTGTAAATCTTAACTCTATCAAAACTCACTTATTTACTGCAAACAACTAATACAATATTGTTGAGATTCTTATATTAATAAATGGCAACCCTCTCACTGAGTTCTCTTCTTAACATCTTGGGTTATTGTTTACTACTGACCTTTCATGGAAACCATATATACAATCGATTATTAAATTAGCATCCGCTAAGGTTGCCTCTTTATTTTTCTCCCCATTTTCTTACTTCTGATTTCATTCTCTACCTCTACAAATCTATTATTCATCCTTATATGGAATACTGTTGTCACATTTGGGCTGGTTCTTTCTCTTCTAGACAAGATGCAAGTGATGCTCTTTCTCTTCTAGACAAGGTGCAAACATGCATTGTAGACATAGTTGGACATGTTCTATCTGCTAAGCCTGAGCCTCTTTCCCATTGTCTTAATGTTGCATCTCACTCTCTTTTCTACAAATACTATCATGGTCGCTCCTCAAAGGAGCTATCATCTTTAGTTCCATAAACTAAAACTCATTCTCGCTTGACTTGTCATTCAGCAATGTCATAACATAAATCTCAGTAAATATGTTGAGTTTGTTATCAAACTCAACAGATTTACTGAGATTTATGTTATGTTATTTAACTCAACACACATCCTAACCTTATGCTATTTAGCTTCATTAAAAACTTCAAGCTGCTCTGACCTCAATCAGTAAATCTGTTTGGAATTTAGTATATTTAAGTACCAATATGGTAAAAGAATCTTTGTGAAAATTTAGTTTGTGATAGTTTTAGGGTATATTAATGATCTTATTTACAGCTTTGAGGAGGGTGGGGGTAGGGGCTGACCCAGACTTTACACCAACCTTTGATTTTACAGTTTATTAATCATTTAATATTCTATTTTAATTAGTGAAGTTTTTGGCTACTTACTAGCTTTAGATACTTTTGAGGTAAAATAATAGCTATTAAAGTCTAAATTCTAAGGTTCTTGGGTACCAAACACACCTAATTTGGATAAGTTGACCGACCATTTCTTTTGCAACTGAAAATTGTGGTTGGACTATTATTATATTTTATATTTTTTACTTTTGCATTTTTCATACCTTAGGGGTTGTCCATAAATTGCATCATGCAATTTTTGACATTTTTTGACCCCTCTTCCCCCTCCTCAAAACAAATCATAACATTTAATACCCACCCCTCTTTCCCCCCACCCCTCCCCAGTATTACACAACAATTTTGCAACCCCTTTCCTCCCTAAAAAAATTTTTTTAAACGGTTTTAAATATAATAATGTCTATAATTTTCTTAGCTTCTTTCAGTTAATTAATTAGTACTTTCCAGTCTGTTTAATGTTTTTTTTTCACCCCAATATTTCTGTTTAAAATTCCCATTTTTAAATAGCTACTCTTCCAATATATACATGCAAAAATATTATTTTATAAATATAATTTTCTCATAACTAGCAATGTTAGCGTGGCCGAGTGGATTCCGCTTTAGGCTAGTGACCCAAGGATTCAAGGTCCGTCTCTCAATGTCAAAATTTTTTTAGTTAATCCATAAATTTTTTAGTTGGTCCACAAGTGGTTAGTGGTTGTTTTTTTTGTTGCTGCATACTTTTGTGCACCAACAAGTTCTGCACTTAAAGTTAAAATATAAAGTTCTTTTGTGCACCAACTAAATGAAGTTCTGCACTTGAACCATATATCAAGTCAAAACTCAGAAAGTGCACTGCACATAGACTGTTACCAGAGTAGAAACACGTTGCACCTATGGCTATAACAGTCCGTTAACAAGCTGTAACTACTCCTTTAACGAAGTGTACTCATCGACTAAGATTTGAGACAGTTGATTTTACAATTAACATGTAGATACATCAACTGAGGTAGTGTTTTGGTCAAATACTCTTTTAATTAAAAGAAAGTGTCCTCTAGATTTAAAACTAAAAAAAAAATTTAATAAAGTGTGAAATTCTATTCTTCAAAAAATCTAATTTTGTTCAATAAAAAAGAGTAATTTAAGTGTAGGTGTAAAAACAAATTCCTTCTCACCCAGTTTGATACAGGTGTAAAAACAAATTCCTTTTCACTCAGTTTAATTTCATCACAACTAAGGACATCAAACTGGAATCATAAGAATCATAATAAGTAATTAAAATAATTTAAGTTAATCAATTAGTACTGCGATGAATTTTAAAAAGCATCAGATTTCAAATTAAAGATAAATTTAAAAGTAGCAAGTTGTCTTGATGTCATATCCTCTCACAAAAGTTGTCTTGATATCACATTCTTTAAAAAATTTAATGACAAATTATAGTATTTTAATTTAAAAAAAAATCAATCAATTTAAATTCAAAAACAAATTCTTATTTCAATTAACAAAAGGCAAAATCAGAACTCTTGTCATGGAAATATCTGAATTCCTCTAAACATCTTTATGATGATCTTAAATAAGGTTTTTTTAATTTCAACTTAAAAAGTTAAAAAAAATAAAATAAAAATAGAAATAGAAATGGAAAATGGTTTAACCCCAAGTAGAGCAACTTTTTATTTTTATTCTTTATTAGTACGCAAACATATTCCTCCCTTTAATTCACTAAGTACAAATTCACTCCCTACAAAGCTGCAAGTATTTAAAAAACTTTCTTAGATGCACCATATAAAAAAAACTTATGAAGAAAACCAGCATGCCAGACTTAAAAACCTTTTATTTGTCATGAGTAATAGCCCTTGTCTCATCTTTTCCATCAAATACAGGACTTTTTCACCGCTTCCATCTAATGCAGGACTTTTCTTTTAAAATGAAACACAGCAGTAGAATGATCTTAATTGATTGTCAGAAAATGTTGGACCTTAAATAAGATACTAGGTGTTTATTAATTAAAGATGAAATGAAGAAATATAAACACTAAATAGAAAGGTCCATCCTATTTAATTAAAAAACAAAATCTAAATTAATAAAATATGTTTTTACATAGATTAACAAGATATTTATTCATATATCTATTTCTAAATATTAAATCAATAAGCGTTATTAATTTTATTGACTATTTGAGTCATGATATATGAAACTTCTAATATAAAACTTCATTTTAATCTAAAATGAAGTTTTATAGAAGAACATTATGTTTACTTTATGTAATCATTGTGTACATTGCACATTATGTTTACTTTATGCAATCATTGTGTACATTGTACATTATGTTTACTTTATGTAATCACTGTGGACAGTATATCAAAATCATTATAGTAATTCATTGATGATATCAACCAAAATTTAAAGCTGATAAACAATACAATAGTTTAGCCATTTACAAGATATGAATTTATTAAATAATTTTTTTTTTATCAGGCAATTAGCATGGCTTTAAAAGATGAACTTGATCCATACTTTTTAAAAGAAAGCATAGCTGCAACAAAAGAATGGAAGAAAGATAAATTTAAAAATGCCAGTGTAAGTTTGTCATTTTTTTCTTTTGCAAAGCATGTAAATGTTTTAATAAGCAAGGCAACTTTTTTAAATTTGGTAAAATTATTTAATTTTAAAATTTTTAATACATTCTTAAAATAAAACTACCTTAGTTATGATATAAGTAAAATGTGTGCATAAAAGTAGTTTAAATAGAATATAAAAAACAATATAAAAGAATATAACAATATAAAACAATAAAAAACAATATAACAATATAAAAGACCATATAATATATGATCAAAATCTGATTAATACAATAAAAAAAGCATTTAAAAACAATCCAAATATCATAAAAGTACAAAGAACCAGTGATGTTATTAAGGAAACAGAATGTGTCATTTTTACAATTTATTTTGAAGATATTGGTTTAAAAGTTTCAAGGAAATTATTTTGAAAATATTGGTTTATAAGTTTCAAGGAAGAATATTTTGGTTGACACCAATGAAACACAACTTCAAAACTTTTTAAGAGCACTAAGGAAGCACTAAGGAATAAAAGTTTCTTTTTTTTGACTCCTTCAGCCTCTCGTCCTGCTTGCATCTATGGTCTTTCAAAAATGCATAAATTTATTTTATCTATTATTTCAGATTTTTAATAATAAGTTTTCTTCGTAAATTTTTAACATTCAATACTAAGACAACTTCTTTGTTGATAGTTTGCATTTTGTGCTTATCTTCTCAAATCTACACAGAAAATTTATATTGAATTTATAAGAACAGAATGTTTGAACTATAATATAGTTTAAATATACTTTTTGTAAAGATTTAGAATAAATACTATGTATGATATTATCTATAATATTATATATAATATTATATATTATAATATATAACTAGCTAACCAGACCCATAAAAATATGGGTTTTTATAAGTCTGTTCCATGCCATCCTTTTCTTTACTTTTTTCTTATATATATATCTTAGCTGTCCGGACCTTAAAAATACCTGTCTATACCAAAATGACCATTTCTATACTTATCTATTTCACACTGATCATTTCTATACTTAGGGGAGAGTGGTGTACCTCGGAGGTATTTTTAAACTTTTACAAATATTAAAAAAAATAATTACAATATGTTCTGTAATAACATATTTTTATTAACTTTATGATATTAGTTACTCTAGGATTTTTTATTAAACATCCAAACATATTTTTTCATCCCTTTTTTTAAGTTTAAAAAACAGCTTACATTACAGCCAAGGTACACCACCGGTGGTGTACCTTGGAGGTATGTATTTTGTACCTTGGAGGTATTATTGTTTTAACAGATTAAGTACTCAAACAATGATAATTGGACTTCACATCAGAGATAATATTAATCTATCTAGTTAGATTTATATAAACTATATATTAATTGATAACTATATTTAAATTTATAATAATATATAATTTCAACATAAGTTGAAATTATATATTATAAATTTAAACTAATTTATACTTAGAAGTATTAAAAATTTACGAAAGAAATAATGTTGATTAAGAAAAGAGTAATAAAAATATCTACATTAAAGTTTAGTAATAATAAGTATTTTACTCAGATTTAGCATTTGTCCACTTAACATTCAGGTAATCAAAGTTAAAGCCAAATGAGTTTTTCCAGCTTTCGTGCTGAACCTCCTGTAATAGAGGGATGTGGCAACTAAAAGACCATGTCTAATTTGTCCAACTCATACACAGTTTTATAATCTCTTTGATAATTCAAGAAAATTATCAAAGAGAAAATAGCAATTTAAAAAAAATAATTGCAATTTAACAAAGAAATACACATCATATTATACTAAAGAAATTCTTAATAAACAAAAAAAATATCATAATAAACTATAACAATATATTACATTAAAAAAATACTTTCATAACAAATATTACTTATAATAGTATTTACAAAATCATGCAAGTTTGTACCTTGATGGTACCACCAAGGTACACAACATTAGCTACCTCCAAGGTACACTGCTACCACAGATTTTACAAAACCGCTACCATATGTTTATAGGTTAGAAGTTAAGCAGTTTCAAGCATGCCTAAATGCAGCTGAAAACATGCTTTGCAATTTTTGATAATCAGTTTTAAAACAAAGTTTATTCCTGCAGTAGAAAAAAAAGAATGCGCTCTAAAAAAATTACTTTTTGGTACCGGAAACATACTTTTATTTTTATTGCAACGACGAATGTTTTAAGCCATGGTAAAACAACTTATTATGAGCCTTTGGAGACCAATACATGCAACTAAAATTTCAGTTTGAATTCATCACTCAAGATGGCAGCACAATTGACGTGCCTCCAAGGTACACTCACCTCCAAGGTACACCACATACCTTGGTATGTGGTGTACCTTGGAGGTGAGTGTACTTTAAGCGTGAATAGATTTTAAAATTTTTTCAATCTTGCTAATTATATTTATAACAAAAAAAATATATATAGTAAAAAAAGACTTTTAATTAGTAAAATAAAATTATTAAGTTTTTTTATATTATACATTTATTATACATAATTGTTCCATATGCTGCCTACAAACTCAACTTATGCTAAAGATGTTTACACTTACAGACATTTGTACTTAACGCTACACAAATGGCGTAACTGTGAAGATGACAATCAGAAATTATCAAGAGAAGGTAGTCATGGTAAATCTAAAATTGAAGTTTCAAATCTTGTCAATTTTTTTAAACACAATAACACAAATACAAAAATTCAAAACAAAGCAAAGGAGACTTTTAATTATTAGAAAATAATTATATTATTTTCTAATAGTTATATAATAATATTATATTAGTTTTTTATTTTTGTGTCATATAATGATCTATAATTTATATAAATTTTCATATATTACACATGATCCTGTCTATAATGTTAAATAAGTGCATTTTTTACATTTGCATATAACTTTTTTTAATTGCATATGTTTGTTTAACAAATATAAACATATATAAACTAATATTTACTGTACATACACAATGTGTATGTAAAAAATAAACACACTGTGTATGTTATATATATATATATATATATATATATATATATATATATATATATATATATATATATATATATATGTATATATATATATGTATATATATATATGTATATATATATATATATATATATATATATATATATATATATATATATATATATATATATATACTTATATATGCTATATATATATATATATATATATATATATATATATATATATATATATATATATATACATATATATATACATATATATATATATATGTTTATATTTGTTTATATTTCAGGCCTTGTTATGAGATTTCGCTGCGTAACGAAAATGCGTAACATATTTCAAAGTAACTCAACTCAGCAAATATATTTTGTATTGTTAAAAGTAATATTGCATCACTAGAGTATTTTCAAGTATCACATTGTAATTAAAGTTATTTTATTAACGCGTTAAAAATCATACAGACAGTTTATTTTTTCTCACTATAACAAAAGTTACAAATAAAATCTAAGTTGCTATTTGAAAAATCATTTTTATCATTTTTTTTTCGAATATGAACTCAATTTTATTTTTAAAAAAATAATTTTTTCATAAAACATAACATAATATTTGTTTATTTTCTTATAATTTTACAGTTGGTTTTTGAGTATTTTATTAGCTGGTAATAAATTTTTTCTTATTTATTTTGTGAACTCTTTTTAATAGTGTTTTTAAATAATAAAGAGTTTTACCGATAACATTATGGTGATAATAATTTATTTTCATAAATTAAACGAACGAAAACTTTACGTTATTGAATTAATAATAAACAAAATATCTTATTAATAAAATATTTACATCAAAATAAATAAAAAATAATATATATATTTAAAAGGAATTTATATATTTAATTTCTTAAGATAAAACTTAAAAAACTTTATTTTCTATAACTAATTTTTAACAACAACAAAAAAATTATTAAACAAACTGTTACTTTAACATAAAATCTATTAGTTTACAATTGCGGTTTACTTTTGCTTTTACTTACGAAAATGCTTTTACTTACGACTTTATATCTTCTGAATAAACGTCATTTAAACAATATCAAAAGATAATTTAAATATTCTAAAAGATAAAAATTTTGCGTAACGCAAAACTGCTGAATGCGTAGGCAAATCGCCTTTTCACAGGCAAAATGAAAGCTGCGTAACGCTTCTTAACAAGGCCTGATATATATTCCCTAAATAAGTTGTTCTTATTTCTTAACAAGACCTGATATATATATATTCCCTAAATAAGCTGTGCTTATTTAGGGAATCCACTTGAAAAGTAATGATTAATTGCAATTGGTATAAAAGAATTATAAAATGGTTTGTTTTTCGATTACTTTGGCTTATTAAATTTTTTCTTTATTAATTTTCAGACCCTAATTTTTTTTCTGACAATCCACAGCTATATAGGACTAATTACCTGAACACAATAACAGCATAAGTAACTCTATCATGACATGTGCAATCAATTTTCCTGTTGTTTTGATGTTTTTAAAAATTTTAAGCTTTTTTAAAAATTCTCTCCCTTTTGTTTGTTATATGTGTTATGTATATAATATCTATAGAACTTTAAAAATGTTTTATTTTGTATTTTTAAAAATAGAAAAAGATAAAAAAAAATAAGTAAGTGTAAGGATTTTAACCACAGCGATGCGCTTTAGAAACATTGTAAATGATAAAAGTTTTGAAAAATAATTGAAAAATTAAAGACTTTATAAAACAGTAAATAAATTCTATAAATCAAAATTTTTAAGTATAAGTAAAACTAAAATAATTGATATATGTTTTAACATAATTTGAAGTCTGCATAAGTTAGATATTTGCATTCACTTTAGTTCATATTTTCTTATAAAAAAAAAGTGCTGCAACTCTTTCTCGCCATTACCTCGGTTGCCATGCCTGCCTAGAGTTATGTTTCAAACACACACAAAGGGGTACTTCTACTACTATTAAGTTCAGCAATAATATGTAAGATATTACATATAATACTATATATAATGGTATATATGTTATATATGCTATTACATATAATATTATATGTAATAAATATAATATATTAAATATAATAATATAATAAATTAATATATATTAATAATAATAATAAATAAAATAATAATATATTAATAATAATTATAAATAAAATAATAAATATAATAAATTAAATATAATAATACATATAATATATATACTATTAAATATAGTATTGTAAACAAATTACTGAAACAAATTACTGTAGCTAGAACAAGTTACTGGGACATATTGCTGGGACATATTACTGGATCTAAAATCTCGAACTAACTACTGGGACATATTGCTAGAACAATTAATATTTAACAGTCTGAATCTTCAGTATCGCAAACTTTTTAATTTTTAGTTAATCAAGGCAAATAAAAAAATATTTTTTTTAGTTAATCAAGGTTAATCAAAGTTAATCATTTTAAAAAAATATATTTTTTTAAATATTAGGTACTAAAAAACAAAAAATTATTTCTACAATAAATCACACTTTCTACAAAAGAATACACTTTCACATGAGATCACATTATTTATAAGTTTTTTTTTTTTTTTTAATTTTTTGATTTATTTTTTTAATTTTTTTAACATCCTTAAAATGAAATAAAATAAAAATTCCACTTTTATTAATGGGATTAACATGTTGCTTGGTAATGTGTCGATTAGTATAATGAAAAGACCTACTGAAATTTCCATTATACATTATCTTAACAAATTATCTATAACAAATCATATATTTTATTAGTAATATAGAGATAGTATAATATATTAAATTAAACGTTATTTTGTATTATGAAATAGTTTATTAAATCTTGTTACACAAAATAAAATTTTGTATAATTAATAAAAACACTCAGTGTAAAAATTACATTAACTTTTACATTAAATGAATGAAAACATAAATAGAACAGTTATAAAACATGAGGAGAAAAATAAAATTGTTGGTTTTGAAAAATAAAACATGTGTGCCCTCAAAAGTGGAGTTCTACAAATGCAATGGCTTATTGCAAATTAGCTACAAATGCAATGGTTTATTGCATATTAATAAATGAATGTCTTTGTATTTATATGCAAATTAATTATATGCAATTTATTATATGCAAATTATATTATATGCAATTTATTATATTATATTATTTTTTTATTATTTTGTTATATTATATTATATTATTATATTATAATTTATTATATATGCAAATTATTATATTAAATTAATTATATGCAAATTAATTTATTATATGCAAATTAATTATATGCAATTAATTATATGCAAATTAATTATATAGTAATTAATGCAAATTAATAAATATTTCTTTGTGTTTTTTTGCTAATTAATAAATAAATATGCCTTTGAGTTTATTTGCCAATAAATAAACAATGTCTTTGTGCTTAATTGCAAATTAACAAATAAATCTTTGTGTTTATATAAACTACACCTTTTCAAGATATAATTGAGAACTTGAAAGTTGTAATTAAGAAAAGCAAGATGTAATTGAGAAATACAACATGTAATTTAAAAGTCACAATATGTAATTAAGAAACACAACATGTAATAAGGAAATTTTAAAATGTAATTGAGAAACCCAACATGTAAATAAGAAATCGCAATATGTAATTTGAAAAACAAGTTATTAAGAAATCGTCATATGTAAATGAGAATACATTATTTGTGCTAATTCAATGTAAGCTTAAAGGTCATTATAAAAGATCTTCTTAGACATGCATTTTAATTAGTTAATAATATCAAATTTAGCATTTGTATGCACCAGCAATACAGTAATACAGTAATGGAATTGAAAGATTGTTGTGTTATTTTTCAATACATTATGAATAGAAAGTCTGTTATTAAATTGAACCCGTGCAATCATTTATTTCACCAAATTTGTTAACAACCACTTCTGGAACAACCAGAACCACCTTGTCCAATTTGTAGACATGAAATACATACAACTGAACAAGTTGAAAGAAAACATGTTTTATCTTCATCGAATGATAGAAGAAGAGTAATTGAATGTGCTGAGTGAAACAATAATTGGGTGACTCTGGCACAAACTTTAGGTGTCAAATATAAGACAGCATACAATTGGGTCCGCAGCGGAAATTTAAATTTTATTGGAAGAGGTAGTTTTAAACCAAAAAAATTAACTGATGATCAAATCGAAGAAACACTAACATGGATTGAAAGCGACTGTCAGTTGACATTGGTGGCCATTAAAACAAGGGTATTACGACAATTTAATTTTAGCGTCAGCACAATCGCAATTGCCAATTACCTCGAAGGTAGACTAATTTCATTTTAAAAAGTGCACTAGGAGCCTACTACAATAAATAGTAATGAAAACAAACAAAAAAGAGCTGAATATGTTAGGAACATTAACGAACACATCACATTTGGTCATTAGATAGTTTGGTTGAATGAAACAAATTTTAATCTTTTTTGTAGAAAAATGCAAGGATGCGCCAAACAGGAGAAAAGAGCAATAATGAAAATACCTTCTTCAAAAGGTGCAAACATACATTTGATTGCAGCTATATCAACAATAAATGTCATCATGATGGAAACTTGCAGAGGATCATTTGAAGCAGATCCTTGTAACAAGTGGATGTTGGCTTTGTTTAACCAGTGGGTTACTTCCGGGAATCGTTTAGAGGATTTGGTCGTTGTAACAGACAATGCTCCATGTTACGCTTGATGTAAGAAAATGTGTGTACAAGTTTTATCAAAATAACATTACACAATGAAATCTGTTTACTTTAAATCATTTTAAAGTGTAAAATTACTTTAAATCATTTTAAAATGCTCTGAAAACAACTATATTGTATAATAGAAATATATCAAAGTGGACTGCAGGTAGAAAACAAAAAAAAACAAAAAAATGAAAATGGACTGCAGGTAGAAAACAAAAAAAATACATGAAAGTGGACTGCAGGTAGAAAACAAAAAAAATTTTAAACAAAAAGACACAAAAATAGCAAAAAATAAGCTAGCTGGCTGCTTATTTTGAATCCAAACACTGTTCTCCAAATTAATCACCAGGTTGGAACTCTTGCCACTTCTAATTTTTTTGCATTTATTCAATCAAATGCAATATTAAACACAAATTAAGTTGTCAGAAAAACCTGAACTAAGTGCCAAGTATGCGTATTTTCAAAATTATAACTTTTTTTTTCGTAAGTTTAATTATAAAAATTATATAGATATAACTATCACTTTCCAACATGGCATCAGATTTCAAATTATGTACTTGTGCAGTTTGCTTGATAAATAAAGGTATCAGATCAAAATCTTTAACACCTATAACACCTTCAGTGCATGAAAAAAAAAAGAATACATTTGGCCAAACTTTGATTCCGATCTTGAAGTTTGTCCTTCAGTAGTTTGTTCCAATTGCAGAAGAAACTTATTTAGACTAAACAAAGGAAAGGCTGCATATCTTTACAACTGGTTAGAGACTATATCAAAGGTACTTTAATATGAATGAATTGCTACTTTTTGTGTGTATATATATATATATATATATATATATATATATATATATATATATATATATATATATATATATATATATATACACACACACACACACATACATACATAGTTTAAATGCATGAACAAATTAGCTCTGATTTAATTTATAAAGCAATTTTGTATTTTAGATTAATAGAACTACAATTAGGAGAACCTCTTCACTACTATGTATCTAGACAAATGTTGAGCCAAAATTGAATTTTTCAAATGTGAATGAGAAAATCTGTGGACTCTGCTATTCAAATCTTGGTATGTTGATACTATGATTTTATAATTTAAATAAGATTAATTAAAGTTTGATGTTACATTACAGCTTGATTCAATGTATTATTGTTTTGTATGTCTTTTAAAGTTATTAAAATTGTTTTAAATTTCTCACTAATAATTTTAGGTAGAGGGGTTTCATGATTGTTGCAAAAATAAAGCTGTTAACAACATCATTGATATTATTGAATCACTTGGATACAAAAATGCAGAGCAAGTAGCTTCTGGATTGTTAAAACATAATGGAATGTGAAAACGTTGTAAGTGGAGAGCAGTTTATGTTGTCTACTGGTGGTTCTCTGTTACAGTTGAAGTAAATGAAAATAAGTCAAAAAGAAAGAAAGTAAATCAAGTTTCATTTCAAACTATTATCGAGCTATCGAACGTATTAGAGCTCTCTAAGAACAAAACTAAAAAATTGTGTTCTACTTCACACAGTAATCTAACTGGTGTAGAATCAAACATTAATATTAAAATGACTGAATTACAGGATACTCTAGATACTTTATATGAATGTAAAACTGAAGAACTCCTTGGTGGCGATGAAATAGTTGTTAGATATATAGTTTATGTCAAGAATACAACTGAATTTATCAAATTTATAATTGATGAAAGAGGTATTGATAGCTTTAATGTAATAGCAAGAATATCTATAAATGGTGGTCAAAAATTCCTTAAAGTTATTATTGTTTTTAATCAAAAAAATCATTATTCTTTATCCAAAATGTATGAAGATTCTGGTATGAAACATTGTTATATCCCTGCCATTGTGGAGATGGTTTCAAAGGATAATGGCTCCATAAATCTCCAAAAATTATTGGCACCTTTGAAAGTTGAAGAAGTAAATTTAAGTTTAGCATTTGATTTAAAATATACAAACAGTGTTTTTGGACTTTCAAGCCATTCTTGCAAATATGCTCAAAGCAGGGAAACTAAGAACATTGGATTCCATAAACTTATGTTATGATCAATATGTATGTGATGGAAAAAAAGAAATATAAATTTATGTCCTTGTTAGATGTTTTGGAGAGGGATGTTATCTTAACTGCAACAATTAATTTTTTACCAATAATTAATTGTTTGTCTAAGTTTTCATTAGTGAAACCAGCAGTGTTTGATTTAGAAATGGGTACAGATATTTCTGTTAAAATTGAAGACAACTGTTCTTTTTTTACAGTCTCCAGTTATATGCAAAAGATATTTTTGACTACAATTTCAAAGTTTTCTGGAAAATACATATTTTAGTGTGTCATACTCTTCCCTTTATAGAACACATCAATATTAGCTTAGGAAACTACGCAGAACAATGTGGTGAAGCTGTTTATCATGAGTTTAAAAAAACTTCAGTGAAGAAGAAAAAAAGAAAAAAATTATAAGTTTTAGTTTTGAAAATATACATACTTAGCACTTAGTTTAGATTTTTCTGACAACTTAAATTGTGTCTACTAATGCATTAATTAAATGAAAAAAAACCAGGAGTAAGGAGAGTTTCAACCTGGCAGTCGATTTGAAAAACAGTACAAAAGCAACTATTCAAAAAGCAGTCAAAAAATTTTGACCACGTACATTCATAGTTAGTTAAAAACAAACTATGAATGTGTGTGATACTAGAAGTATCACGCACAATTCCAAGCATCACATCACATTAAAGTAACTTGTACTGATACTACAAGACAAACTTTAAATACCATCACAGGTAATCATGAGTTTATAATGAACTAACAATATCTAGAAACAATTACGTCTTTTGAGAAAATGGGAAGCCAAAAATGTTTAAAAATTATTTGGAGGGATAAAATATTGTTTGAAAAAAGTCACTCCAAAGGTAGTACAGCACTTTGCGAGCTTGACTAAAAAAAGATTGAATGCAAATTGTTGTTTAAAATATTTGACTAGCAACTAATATCGCTAATCAAATATTTTCTAGTAATCATAATGCAATGCAATTACTAGAAAATATTTGATTAGCAATATGTGATACAATATGCAAAGCATTTCACTTACTTTTAAAATATATAATTGTCATTTTTCCCTTTAAAAATTGTTGATTATGTTATGACTTTATTTATATGTTATATAATACAGTATAACTTTATTTAGGGTTATGTAAGTGCAGATGTCGCTTTACAGTTTTTTATTGGAGAGATAGATGGAGAAGTGGAGAAAAAGGAGGAAACACTAGTTAGTTCCTTAATACAAATTACTGGTTATTTCTTTAACATTAGTTTTTTTTTTATTATATAATAAAATGTTTTTTTTAAGCCTACATTTGGTGAAGTAGCCATTGACATTGAGGATAGCTCTTTAATTTTAAATGCTAAGCCTGTTTATCAGGATACAAAAGACAGATTGTTATTAGAAGAAGGAATGTATCATTTTCCTTCCAGTATTCCAAGTAAATTAATTACATTTTTTACGGCGTAAGTTAATTTTGCAGAAAAAATCCTTGTAGAAATTTTATAATTTTATATTTTTAAAAAAATTTTATAAAATATATTTGTTATAAATAATACTCTGTATTATTTTTAAGCAAGCCAAGAAGCTAAACTTATAAAAGGAGGCATTCCAAGAAATTTACAGTCTGAGGGTTTTTATGTTGGAGTAGCACCAAATGTACCTTTGTCAACATTATATAGGATGGAAAATCGCATTCTCTTGAGTGATAAAGATGTAATTTTAAGTCTTTGTTTTATTTTAGTCTATAAAAGTTTCATATTATTATTTGTCTATATTATATTATATAAAATAAATATTTTATTTTTACATTACTGATGTGTAATTACATTCACTTTTGGTTTTTTTCTAAGTCACTAAAATTTTTTAAACTAAATTATTTACAAAATAATAAATAAAATATATAATAAATATAACTGAAAATGTTAATACAATGTTTTTTTTAAGCTTAAATAATCAAAAAATAAAAATGATAGAAAATATTAGATATCAAAATTAATGTAAAAGAGTTTTTATCTCTAATTGTTAAAAGTAGTATTTTTATCTTCTGCTAAACATTTAAAAATACCTGAATTGTTAAACAATAAGGTAAATACATCATTGTTATTAAATAATATACATAAATACATTAATATACATAAATAAAAACATTAATATGTGCATATATATATATATATATATATATATATATATATATATATATATATATAATGTATATATATATTAGGGTTACACCGATGCATTGGCCATTTAGCTGATGCATCGGCATCGACCTTTGTAACTATTGGCTGATGCCGATTGTTTTGAAAACATTAGTTTTTTTGCTTTTGTGTTTCTATATTTAGTTTAGTTTCTATATTTATTCAAGTGTATGCAAACATATAATTATGCCATTAAAGTAAATGCATGTATAAACTTAAGTTATTCTATAGGCTTATTTGCATTCAATAAACCTTTCAAAATTTTTTTTGAACTGTTTTTTATCAGGGGCTCTCCACTTTTTTCAGTGTCTTCTTACAATTTAGAACAGTAAATATATGACCTATGGATTTAAACAAAAAGAGAAGTTTAAAACCAAGAAATGTAAATTTGAATAAAAAATTATATACATATAAAGTATAATATATTCAATATACAACAAACCAAATTGCTTTATGTTAAAAATAAATATAAACTTATGTAATGTTATGCAAAGAGATAAAATGTGTTATATATAATCAGCTTTAAATCTTCATCTCCTTGTCAGATCAGGTTATCCTGCTACTGGTAACATATAGCCCAGTACAATCTGCTTCATGTCCTGCTGCCTTGTAGGATATGCTTTTTAGGCAAAGGCTAGGAGATGCCAACTCCGATTTAAAACACCCCCTGCCTTGGGGCTCTTGGTTGAGTAAAGGCTAGAGATGGTGTCTCGATAAAAATACTCATCTTGGGCAGATGTTAAATGCACCCAGCTACTGTCTTGTAAAAGGCCTCCTAGGCAAAGACTTAAGGGGTAAACAAATTCTATCTGTTGACCAGCCTCGCACCCCTTCTTCATCTATTAGGTTGGCGCAGATGTATTTTTAATACATTGTTTCCAGTTTAGGATGTTGAATGCTGGATCTTCTTGACTCAATGCATGGGTTTGCTTGTGTCACTGTTTTTATGACTAGGCAACTCATTCTATTATCTCCTTATGAGGGTACAGCTCTAAAACTCAGTTTTATGGTTCTGAGGCCGGCTGGTAGTCAGGTTTCCCGAACTCTGTGGTAGCTCTCAGAGAGGCTGATTCCATCAACAGCTGAAAAATATCAAAGTATTAACAGTGCCATGTTGCGCATGGATGGTGTCACTGTTTGTACTTTTGGTGTGCATTGCGGAGGCCACATTTGGAGCCCTTTGTTACGGCTTAGGGTTTATAAGTAGTAACGAGGCAATTGCTTGGGCTATTAAACGGTGTTCTGAGTACTATCTATGCTTTGAGTCAAGTTCTTCAATCTAATTTAAAAATGAATAAAGTACCAAAAACTATAAAACACAAAAAACCATCATCATCACCAAGTTCTCTAAACCTATCATTCACTAATATTCGTGGTCTTCGAAGTAACTTTTTTTCTGTTGAGTCTTATCCCTTGCAAAGTTCACCAGACCTACTTGCTCTTTGTGAGACTAATTTGAGTTTGGCTGTCTCATCTTGTGATCTTAATGTTGATGGTTATCTTCCTCTGATTCGTAAAGACTCCAATAGTCACATGCTTGGCCTGGGCATTTATTCGTAAGAATTCACCTGTTTGTCGTGAAACTAGGTTTGAATCCACAGACTATTCTTTCATGTGCTTTCGTTTAGCACCACTTCACTCTATTGCCTTTCTCTTTGTTCTATATCGCTCTCCTTCATCTCAAGACTGCACTCTTTTTGATGTTATTTCTGATCATATTGACCAAGCCCTCTCTCTTTATCTATCAGCTAATATAGTTGTTGTCGGTGACTTTAATGCTCACCACTCTGAATGGCTTGGCTCTAGTGTCAGTGACTCTGCAGGCATTAAAGCCCACAACTTTTGCCTTTCTCGATCCCTAACTCTAATAGTCAACTTTCCAACTCGCTTTCCTGACAACCCTAATCATTTACCTTCTCTACTCGACTTATGTCTTGTTTCTGATCCTAGTCAGTGCTCAGTTTCCCCACATTCACCCTTAGGTGCTTCTGATCACAGTTTGATCTCTTTAAAACTAATATCTCATTCTTCTTCATCCCCTGAATCCCCCTATTATCGAACCTCTTACAACTACAGTAAAGCTGTCTGGGATTCTTTCCGTGATTTTCTTCGTGATGGCCCTTGGGTAGAAATCTTTCAACTTCTTGTCGACAAATGTGCTTCTTACATAACTTCGTGGATTCAGACTGGCATGGAATCTTTTATTCCCTCTCGACGATTCCAGGTCAAGCCTCACTCTCCTCCATGGTTTTCCTCACACTGTGCTGCTGCGATTGCCAATCGAAACCGTTGCTTCCATATTTATCAGCAAAACAATTCTCCAGAAAACAGACGTCTGTTTATTACTGCTAAAAACAACTGTAAAAAGGTTTTGTCTAACGCTAAAACCCGCTATTCTCAGGTCATGAAATCTCGTATCTCATCTCAAAAATTAGGCTCTCTGGAGAACTTTGACTTCTGGAGAATCTTTAATAATATCAATAATAAGGGCACATCTATAATTCCACCTCTCTTGTATGGTTCAGACTTTGTCACCTCACCTAAAGACAAAGCCGAACTGTTTGCTAAAAACTTTTCATCAATATCATCTCTTGATTCCACTAATTGCGTTCTACCTGATATTGCCAACAAACAGGTTGATCCATTGCTTGACATTCATATCACTCCAGCATCTGTATCTAAAGTGATTTCCTGCCTAGACTCTTCAACAGCTTGTGGCCCAGACAACATACCTGTTATTGTCTTGCAGAAGTGTTCTCCGGAGCTGTCGTCTATACTCTCAAAACTATTCAACAAGTGCTTATCAGAGTCTTGTTTTCCAGCCTGCTGGAAAGCCACATCTGTTATCCCTATCTTCAAAAATTCTGGGGAGCGATCTGATTTGTCTAACTACCGTCCCATAAGTCTTCCTATCATAAGCAAGGTTTTTGAATCTTTAATTAAAAAACACTTAATTTCTCATCTTGAATCTAATAACTTACTTTCTGACCATCAATATGGATTTCAATATTCTCGTTCTACAGCTGATTTGCTAACAGTAATAACTGACAGGTTTTATCGTGCATTAGATGAAGGTGGAGAGGTTAAGGCCATCACTCTTGACATTTCAAAAGCGTTTGATAAAGTTTGGCATGCTGGTCTTCTCCATAAGCTTTCTTTTTATGGTGTATCCGGCAACATCTTTAAGATCATTGAATCCTTCCTTTCCAATCGTAGCATAAAAGTTGTCCTCGATGGACAACACTCTTCTTCTTATTCTGTAACTTCAGGGGTTCCTCAAGGTTCTATCCTTGGCCCTATACTTTAATTTACATTAACGATCTTCCAGATATTCTCACATCTAAGGTGGCATTGTTTGCTGATGATACTACCATTTATTCTTGTCGTGATAAGAAACCAACACCCTCTGATTGCTTGGAGGGGGCATTTGAGCTTGAAAAGGATCTCACTTCTGCTACAGCATGGGGCTCACAGTGGCTGGTGAACTTTAATTCAGATAAAACTCAATTTTTTTCAGCCAATCGTTATTGCAATAATTTAGATCTTCCTATATTTATGAACGGTGATGTACTCGATGAGTCACCTACTTTTCATCTTCTAGGATTAACTCTTACTTCCAATCTTTCTTGGAAACCATATATCAAATCGGTTGCAAAATTAGCATCTGCTAAGGTTGCATCTCTTTATCGAGCTCACCACTTTCTTACTCTGGATTCTATTCTCTATCTCTATAAATCTCAAATCCGGCCTTTTATGGAATACTGTTGCCATATCTGGGGCGGATCTTCTAATGATGCCCTTTCTCTTTTAGACAAGGTGCAAAAACGCATTGTAAACATAGTTGGACCTGCTCTTGCAGCCAACCTTCAACCATTATCTCATCGTCGTAATGTTGTTTCTCTTTCTCTTTTCTACAAATACTATAATGGGCACTGCTCTAAAGAGCTAGCGTCTCTTGTGCCATCTACTAAAATTCATTCTCGTGTTACTCGTCATTCAATTAAGTCTCATCCTTTTTTCTGTGACTGTTCCTAAGTGCTCCAAAAACGCTTATTCGTCTAGTTTTTTTCCTCGAACATCAGTTGTTTGGAATTCGCTTCGTTCATCTTGCTTTCCTGATTCATATAATTTGCAATCTTTTAAATCGTCCATCAATCGTTATCTTGCTCTACAATCTTCATCTTTTCTCTTACAGTAACTTCCAACTTTAATTAGTGGCTGCTTGCAGCCTTGTTGGAAGCGAAGATTTAAAAAAAAAAAAAAAAAATCTATTTTTTTTATTTCAATTTCCCTTAAAATTTTTCAATTTGCATGAACAAAAGCTATGTGTTCTCCATGCGTAGTTAGTCTAAATCGTATTGATTTGTGGATATTTCGCCCAGTACTAAATAATCTTTTCACTAAACACAGAAGAAGTTCCGAAAAATTTTCTTGCTAAGTATGAGAGATCTAAAATTTTATTGTTACTATAGTGTTTCTTTACACATGTTTCTTTGTAAATTCCCCACCATTTATAAGGGCATTCTTTTTATGACAGATCAGGTAGTGATAAGTAAAAGTTTATTTCATCAGTTCTAATTTATTAAATGAATTCAATGATAAGTAAATAAAAACTTATGCAAAATGTTAAATTTTATTATTAAAATCACAATTAAATGTTAATGAATATTAAACAACTTTTCATAAAATAGTTATTATATGAAATATAAGGTTTTTCCTTATCAATTTAATATTATTAATTAGACAATAAAAAAAATGTTAGCAAAGTTATTATTTATTACTTATTTCAAAATTACTTTGAATTTACATTTTTTCCTTTTTCTCAAGATAAATTTGTCCCTCTATTGAAAGTTTTTTACAGTTATTTTTTGGTTTCATTGATTTTGTTAATTCAGTGTCTGCAGGTACTTTTGAAACTTGATAAAAGTTTTATATGCTTTCTGTCATTTTTTATTTTTTGAATGGAGATTCTTGGGTTGATTCAGATGAATTACTTGCCTCATTATCTGATTGAGTCATGTTGTTGGTTATGAAAAGGCTATCTGTAATATCAGTTTTATTTAGGTTCATGTATTGTTCTTGAATATTTAATTTAACAGTATCTTTCTCCTTATCTGATATGACATAATTAAGTTTGTACCTTGAATCTTATTTTTGATAAAATCCTCTTTTAAGTCTTCTATGATAGTTTCAATTTTACCTGCATTTTCTGATGCATAGGTCAGGTATGCTTCCATTGAAATTATAAACGAACAAGACACAGATGTCTTATTTTCACTTTAAAAAATGTTTTAAAACTAAGATAACCGTTTCAGCTAATAACCATTGGTTAAGCGTTTCAGCTACTAACCATTCGTTTTCTGTAAGATTGGAGGCAATACATTTTTGATTTCTAATAAAAAATAATGTCAAGGAGGTCTTTTGTTCCACTAGCCTTTCTAGTATGTAAAATGTTGAGTTCCATCTCATTACTACAACTTGTATAAATGAATGTAGGGATAAATTTAGCTGTCGCTGAATTTCATGTAGCATTAAGGATGAAGAATGGTGAAAGTTTGTGACAATTTTTCTAGCTTTAGCTATAAGATCCTTTACACTTTACACTTTTATTTACATTACACTGATCATTTATACTTTTTTGCTGTTTTGTCAGAATGGACAAAGTACACTTTGTTAGTGGGTATGTTCCATTCATTTAAAGAATCCTTTAAAAACTTTGATATCTTTAAACCTGTGTTAGAGCCTGTCATTTTTTTAAGTTGAAGCACAGCTGTTATTGGCTTTAAGTTTATCCATTGTGCTATAAATAAGTTTATCCATTGTGATTATAATGTCGTGATGTGTAGAAATTCAAAAAATCTGCTTTTGCTAAATCATTCATAATTTGCATTTTCATATTTTCATAAATTAGAGGAGCAACTGTTTCCGTCATATTTTCCAGCAGACATAATATATTTAGGCACAATTTGTTAATTAAATCTTTGGTGTGTAGCTAAAGAATATGGCCTAATATCGACACATATCATTTCTCCAATGAGCTAGTAAAGAAAATGACAACAGCTTTTTGCTGTCGTCATTTTCATTACTAGATGAAGTAGACCCAATAACATAGCTTTTTTTTTCTGTGCTAGTTTTTTTTAAAACTTAAAGGTCTTCCATTTTCTGAAAAACTTTAGGACGTTTTGCTTTCATATACCCTTTTAAATTAGATGCTACCTTTTTTTTGTATGTATATATATGTATATAATATATATATATATATATATATATATATATATATATATATATATATATATATATATATATATATATATAGCATATATATATATATAACATATATATATAACATATATGTATATATATATATATATATATATATAACATATATATATATATATAACATATATATATATATATAACATATATACACACACACACTCACATTGTTGTATATAAAGTTGGTTAGCTAGTAGTTAATGTTGTAACCGACAGAGTGACACTATGACAGTCAAAATGATTGATTGATTCTCATGCTGAAAAACTCAATGGTGCTCTATTGAGGTTTTCTCTGTGCTTTTACCTGTCATTTCTTTGTAATATTTTCTTTTTAAAACAGTAGTCATTCATCTAATTTTTAATGATTCGAAAATAATTGTTTATGTCTAATTAGCCAATATCATGCAAAATTTTATTCATTTGTAGTATATATTCTCTTTGTCTTCTTTTCACTAAGTTACCTCTAATGTTTTGAGTCTTCTTGGATACAAATGGTTTCTGGTTGATGCTACTAGATGACTTTGTGCTGGATTCTTTTGATATTGTTTCAATCAGATTTTAGAAACAGCCCAAACATGGAGCTGTAAACTCTCAAACAGGAGTTAAAAACTCTCAAACAGGAACTGTAAACTCTAGTAATGAGCAAAAAAAGTCAAATGAAGAGATCAAAGTAACTTATGGTCAAAACGAGAAAAACATTTCTTGATACAACCAAGCATTTGCTTTGTTAGTAGAAGTAATGGCTTGGTTTTCCACTATGGGTGTGACTGAAAAACACACCAAGATCTCTTTCAGTGTGTGACTCAACTGTTTGCCATTTATATATTACAAAATGTTCTTGTTATTATGGTACACATATGGTATGCTAAAATAGAAAAGGCCAGTTTTGAGTCCATTTGTAGGCATCATTTAGGTTTATTAGTGCATAGTTTGAAACAGACAGCCATTTTTAAACAGTTTTTTTCACTGATCTGAATTGACCTTGAATTTAGCTATTAACTAAAAGTTGCCAAAATAGTTAATGTTAAAGGAACAGCAAAACTGTCAGCACAATTTTTAGGAAAAATGAATGTATTTTATCCCATTGTTTTGATTAAAATTTTTTAGTTCATTTGATTATCATTTTAAAGTTGATGTTATTTGGAACTACAAAGTAGTTTCATTTTTAAGTTAATTTGGTTAAATTTAACTGTGAAAAGAATTTCTCCTTCATATTCAGTTTAAAAAGTTTTTTAAAAATATTTGTTAGTAGATAAGCTAGCAAAATTAAAAATATTTTTTACATTAAAGTTTTTATGTAAATAGTTCTTATGAAATAGTTCATAGCAAATGTAAATTTGAAGTTATTATTATTTATTGAATTAATTAAATTGCCAATTTAATATTATGTTTGTTAGAACAAAAGTTGGTTTAATGAAGATGGAAGCTTGAAAAGATTAGCTAACCCTTTAAAAGAGAGTCTTGTACGTGAAACTATAACAGATGAAGATGAAATTAATCCTCTCTTAAATCTTCAATGGGGGAAGGTACTTTAGTTTTAAATCTAATGAAATAAATTCAATAATTTTTTTTTTTTTTTTGTTAATTCACCTCCCCAAGGCCCAGTAGGCCACTACAGACAAGGAGGCTACTTAATTGTGGTTATAACCCTCTCTCAACTCTCAAACTCCGAAGCACGAAACTTGACAAACAAGCCCGCTGCACGGAGAAACAAGTTGAGTGCGGTACTACCAAGGATGTGGTGGGGATCAAACTCGGAACCTCTCGCTTATGAAGTGAGCGCTCTACCGCTACACCACTACTGCATTACAATTGTGGGTTAATAATTCCACTGATAATAGTTTTAATATAGTTGATATTAAATTTATGTGTTTATTATTCAAACAAGTACTATTCATGTTTTATCAATTTTCTAATCAAACATATTAGTTTAATAATTTTAATAATAGTTTTAATATAGTTGATATTAAATTTATGTGTTTATTATTCAAACAAGTACTATTCATGTTTTATCAATTTTCTAATCAAACATTTTAGTTTAATAATTTTGTTGTAGTTACTGCTGTGCCTAGTTAATTTTTATTTTCTTAGTTTAGTAGTTTAGGTTTTGTGAGTTCAAATTGTGTTTATTGGTTTTTTTTTTATTGTTCTTCACAAACTTTTTTTATTACTATTGTATGTAAGATTACTACTACTTGTATGTAAGGTTACTTCTACTTTTACTACTTTTCAAATTATTTTTTATTGCATTTACAAATCTTTTTTATACTGTTTCTTCAATTTTGGTACTTTATAAATTTGGTTATTTATAGTGCATTTATTTACTGCAACAAGAAACAAGTGTCTTTATTTTTGTCTGTTGAAATTCGCTTTGTTTGAAATTTACTTTGTTTTAGTTTTTATTAAGTACAAGTTCATAATTGTATGTATTACGTTCATTCCTAATTTGAACCTAAATTGAAAATTTAGGTTCTAATTAGGAATGGAAAAAAAATTGAATTTATCACAAAATTGTCGTTGCTGTTGATTGCTTTTCACAAAATTGTAGTTGCTGTTGATTGCTTATCACAAAATTGTGGTTGCTGTTGATTGCTTATCACAAAATTGTAGTTGCTATTGATTGCTTATCACAAAATTGCAATTGTTATCACAAAATTGCAATTTTTTTTACTTTTTTATTTTTTTATTTTGTAGTTCACCTCCCCAAGGCCAAGAAAGTCACTGCAAATGAGAAGGCTACTTGTGGTTATAACCCTCTCCCAACTCTATAATTCCAAAACATGAACTTTGACAAACAAGGTCGCTGCGTGGAAAAAAAAGTTGAGCGCGGTACTACCAGGGCTGTGATGGGATTGCTGTTGATTGCTTATCACAAAATTGTGGTTGCTGCTGATTGCTTATCACAAAATTGTGGTTGCTGTTGATTGCATATGCTTGTTTTCTATAGTATGCAAAAAAAAACTATTTTGAAGTCATTTAAAGTATTTCAATGTCATGTTTTTATTTAAAATAATTTTAAGTTTTTGGTTGACATGTTTTCAATGTTTTTTTTTTTAATAGTATTATTGACAAATAATCATGCATAGGTAGCAACTTCAAATAATCATGCATAGGTAGCAACTTCAAATAATCATGCATAGATAGCAACTTCTAATAATTAAAAAACAATAATAATAATGGCTAAAAATAAAATTTAAAAATGAATTTTTAAACACATTCATTTTATGCTCTTGAAACATAATTTAATATACAGGGATTATATATTTCCAAATGTATTTTTTGGAACTCAGGCTATTTTTTATCAACTTTTAGTTTTACCGAATCTTCTAAAAATTTTTCTTTAATACAAATTTAAGCATATATTTTTGCAATAAGTTTGCTGTGTAACTTTTTCCGTTAAATTTAATAAAATAATATTAGAATTGAAAAATTTTCGAAAAAAAAAAGGTATTTTTAAGGATCCCTCAAGTCCCTTAAACATCAGATGGGTCCCTAGTATAATCAATAAAAAAAGTTTTTCAAAAGTATATCATGTTGGGTCTCAAAATAAGCGAAATTATATAAAAATTTCAAAATAATCATCAATAAAAAAAAAAAAAATTTTATAATTTTTTTGTAAAAATGAATATTTGTTTTTAGTTAAAAATGTAACTTTTTAGGCAATGAAATAAGAATATTTTTATAAAATAATAAATACTTTTGAAATTTTTATATAATTTTGCTTCTTTTGAGACCCAACATGATATAATTTTGAAGAACTTTTGTTGATAATATTAGGAACCCGTCTGATGAAAAGAGACTTAAAGGACCCCTAAAAATAGCTACTATTGCATATATTGATCAGCTAAAAAGATAACCAAAACTTTCTAGTTTTGGTTATCTTTTTAGCTTTTTAGCATACAAAAAAAACCCATCCGGAACCCTCACTCAATGTAGCGGCACTCCTTTGCGGCTGCAGACTATAAGATGGTCAATGTATGTACTAAAGCCCACGGCAGCAGGTTATTTCAGTGTGACACCACAGTGCTTATCTAAACACACATTTATAGTTATATATATATATATATATATATATATATATATATATATATATATATATATATATATATATATATATATATATATATATGTATATATATATATATACATATACACATATATATATACACATATATATATATACACATATACATATGTATATATATATATATATATATATATATATATATATATATATATATATATATATATGTATATATATATATATATATATATATATATGTATATATATATATATACATATATGTTATTTTTTTATTAATTTTTTATTTTAATTCTAGGCTGAACCCACCACGTTTAACTCTCAATATATTGATGAAAAAGGTAATTAGATGTAACTGTTATTTTTTTAACTGATAAATGTATCAAATTAAACAGACGTGTTCTTTTTTTTCTAGGTTTACACTATTATCAAATTGATATTGATGTCTCAATGATAAAGTTTTCACATCAACCTCTGTTTAGTTTGGAGCATGTATTGGAATCTAAATTAATTCAACTTTATAACCAGTTTATACTTCGAGAGAAAAGTGGGTTTAAAGAGCAAATTAACAACAGGGTAAGATAATTAATTGTAACAATTGAATAGTAATTATTATATATATAATAATAATAATAATAATAGTAATAATAATAATAATGCTATTTTAGGTCCAAAAAAAATGTTAAGGTAGAAAAAGTGCATCTAATAGCGCTAGAGTATATATATAAATATATATATATATATATATATATATATATATATATATATATATATATATATATATATATATATATATATATATATATATATATATATATATACATACATATACATATACATATATGTATATACAAGCCTCAGTAGGAATGGTGGGTGATCATCCAAGTCTGCCTCCACATCCATGTAAGTCAGTTTACACCTGTGAAATACAGTCCCTGAATATATTTTTTTTAAAAGCAACAAAGTTTAATGTTTTTTGGGTTGTATTTTACTTATATAAACCAAAATAGTAAAAAACATTTTGTGCATTTAAATAAAATAATAATAATAAAGTTACTTTTCATGACTTGAGTTAAGTGATTGTGAACTGTTATCTGGAAATAATTTTGATCCCCATATTCACAGTTTACTAAAAACCATAAACACTGTTTTAATGAAACAGTAATCTTATTGCAAAAGTAATGTTGCAATATGAAAAGTATTGCAAAATGAAGAAGCAACCTTATTGCAAAATGATAAAGTAATGTTATTGCAAAAATTATTGGAAAAACAGAACAATAAATTGCAAACTGCAAAAATTGCATTACTTAAATTAAATATTTTAAATTATTGTTTAAACACCAGGTAATTTAAGCATTATAAATTTAAAAAAAAAAGTTATTTTATTAGTACCTCAGTGAAAAATGATATCATAGTACCCTGGTGGGAACTAATATCATAGTACCCAGTGGATCTTTAGCTTATTAAGCTAGCTGTCCTCGTAGCCAAATCGCTGTCTTTATCTTTACAAATATCAATAACTTTTCGCTAACTTTTATTTTAATAATAAAAATAAAATATCACTTTAATAAGTATTACATAGTTATAATCAAAAAAGAAAAATGTTCATTAATTATGCTTGTTTTATTAATACGTTTTTGTGAGCGTCTTTAAAGTAAAAAAGTTTATTATTGAAGATTTTATTCTGTCATTTGAACTCAATAAGCTCAAATGTTCATTATAAAGAATATTAAAAAAAAAAAAGTTCATTATAAGAATATCATCAAAAATATTTAAAAAATCTTTGCGCTTTAAATTTTTAATTTTATATTTTTAATTGAAAACTTTTTAAAATAAAATTTATTCTTTTTAATATGCAATTTTTTTTATAGTTGCATTTTTAACTTATTATATGTAAAATATGACTTAATCAAAGCGAAAATAATAGATAAATGCATATTTAATGACTTTAATAAAATCATTTTTATAAACATTTATGAAAATTTGTTTCCTTAAATTACCTTACTAGCCCTCGTTTTATTTATTCTAAATAAATAAATAAAAATAAAATCAGCAAAGCTAATGTTTTTTTAATTTAAATTCCTTATAAAATGGTAAAATGCTCTAATTGTTTTTCTAAGGGTTTTGGTCAGGGTAGCAAATTTTTTTCATTAAGATTTGTTTTTTTGTTCTTTTCCTGAAAAATTTGTACGGACTAAAGAAAAAAAATTGACCTATGTATATCTACATATGCTATTTTATATATATATATCTATATATATATATATATATATATATATATATATATATATATATATATATATATATATGTATATATATATATATCAACCCTTGGAATTAAGAAAAATGAGTGCGGCAATAAATTGCTGACCTCAAATTGTTAAGGTTGGCATCAGGTTGGCAATTTTTTGCCAAAGGTAAAAGTTTTATTATAAAGCTATCTAAATTTTTTATATGAAAAACATCAGCCCGAAAATGCAGAAATGGTTAAGTTTCCTGGTGGCTATACTTGACCAGTATGTGCACCAAGTATTTTTAATGTTCCTTTTTCTTGTTTACCAACACCAAAATCAGTGCATTGCTTGACTTCAGCTTTGGTAAAAAAGAAAAGCCTGAAGATCAGTAACTTAATTATTTTATTAAAAAAAATAATATTAATTTGTTTTAGTAATTCTATCCTGAATTACACAAAAAGTATTAAAATATTGTAATATCTCAGCTAAAAGATCATATGTATTTTTATGTAAAATGATTTTAAAGACAATAGTTGTTTATGATAAGTGTGCATTGTGTTTGCTGCTAACTTTTTCTGCTTTTAAACTTGGCATTAGCATTCTATTAAGTAATATATTGAATAAGAGCAATGGCTTGGTCTTCTACTCACAATTTTATGATATCGTCAAAAAAGGTGACAATTATTCTTTCAAATTATGAATTTGAATTAAAATATGCAACCAAGCAAAATATAAGCGGTAATAGTTTAGGGCTCTTGCTTCATAAGCAAGAGGTTCCAAGTTCAATCCCCATCGCGTCCTTCGTAGTACCGCACTTAACTTGTTTCTCTGCCCTTAGATTAGTTTTCGGAGTTGTAGAGTTGAGAGAGGGTTATAACCACAATTAAGTAGCCTCCTTATCTGTAGAGGCCTTTAGAGCCTTGGAGAGGTGAATTAACATATATATATAAAAAAAAGAAGGAAACTGAGTTTTATTACAAGACAATTTAATATGTTGTGTGACAAAAGTTTCTTTATAGCTGATAACTGCTTTGCTATTTTAGCCTTTTTATAACTGCAACTATGATCAACTATGATGCAACTTTTTAGTGTTTTTAAGTAAACAAAAGCTGCAAATCTATATATTTCTGCCACAAACATCTTTTTTAAAAAAAACATTTAAAAAAGTAATGACTAATCATCAGAAAAATGCCTTTTACATAGTTGATGAGGTATCAACAACTAACAGTTACTAACTTAGGTAGAGTTTTTTGGATTTTGCCATCTCATTTAAATGATTTTAAATGAGATGGCAAAATCCAAAGTAACTTCTATGCTATGTGTTATGATAAAGTGCTTACATGGTGGACCTAGTTTGATGGTTTCCTTTCCTCTTTTTACAAACTAACATCAATGTATCAATTCACTGTTGTGAAAGAAGCTGCTGCTATAGTTGAAAAACATGGTGCCATTATTTTAGGATCTGTAAGGTATAATTATAAAAACATGGCGCCATTGTTTTAGGATCTGTAAGGTATAATTATAAAAACATGGTGCCATTATTTTAGGATCTGTAAAGTATAATTATAAAATCAATCAGCAATACTGCAAAATTTTCAAATTATTGCTGACTATCAGGTCATTCATCTATTCGATGATCAGCATGTTTGATTTCTTTTGTTTGATGCAGTTCATCTTCTTAAATGTTTATGTAACAATTGGATTTCTGAAATGTGTCAAAACTTATCTCTTGATTGTCAAAAGTCAAAGTATTATTATAATATTATTAACAACACTAATATTATAATACATTTATTTAAATATTTAATAATATAATAGTGTTGTTACGACTATTAAATAATTTGGCTGTCGACTAAATTGACTAATATATTTTCTTGACTAAAATTCGATTTAGTCAAAATATAGGAATGATTTTTTTTTTTAAACAAATTATCAAAAAAATAATAAAGTAATTTATTTTTGCTTTATATTTTTTAACATCATATCAATTAAATGTTAATGGAACAAAACAGTATTAGAGAACGGCTGCTCCGACAACTGGACAATTTATTCCTAGACCCCAATGATTTAGGGACTGCCTTAAATACTTGCTATATATCAAAGTCTTTACAATCATATTTATAATGTGACAGTATAGAAAAATTTTGATTTTGGAGCTTTACAACTTAATTTTGCCCCAGGACCCCAAGCCATCTTGAAGCGGCCCTTTATGAAAATATTTATCAAAATCAAAGGTATTGAGTAAACAAAAAAAAAAGAAAAAAATTATGGAAATACATAACCGATTGTTTAATTTAGTATAATTGTTTTCTTTTTTTAAATGTAGTTATTAAGGTGCTCCCAGAAGTCCTTATTAAAGAGCATCAGAAAGAGCCTAAATAATGTTAGTATGCTATAAATTAGATAAAAGAGTAAACAAAAAGTAATAGTTTTAACTAGAGATATCATACTTCCTAAAATAGCCATTCATTATGTACACTGCCACTAGCAAATAATAAATTTTATTTAACAAGTTCTATTATTATAATGTTTTGCGTTTGCTGACCAACACTTGTAAGGTTTGCTGTCGCGATTTGCGATTGGAATTATTCTTTCTCACATCTTCAAATGTGTGCATTTTTTCCTTGAGATAAGTTTTTTTTCACATTTTTTTTACAAAGTAGAGCTGAATCATCACCGGTGCTACTAGTCACTGGTGATTGTTCATCGATGTCAAGCAGCTTTTTACTGAGAAGGATTTATTGCATCGTTTTATTGCAACCGTATAATTGGTATTGCCATTAAAGTTAAACGATGTTTTAAGATCAGGTTGTAGTGAAAATCTATCTATATCAATTTCTGAAATTACCTCTGAAATGAAAGAGCTGAGCTGGCTATTTTTGTAATCTTTTTGAGTGGTTTGAAGAGTATGATATGTTTATACATAACTATAGTTAAATCAAATTGATGTAACAGTCAAAAAATAGTGTGTGCTGTTACACAGCGAAGTCATTAAATAACAAAAACGCCCACAGTGTAAAGTTTTTTACTAGAATACCCACAAACATATTGTGGGATTTTTTGAGTTAACGTTTTTAGCCAGAATAGGCTAAAAACGTTAACTCAAAAATCCTTGTTTAGAGAAATCAAGCATTTAAGTTTTCTTCCAATTTGAAACTTTTATAATCTTATTAAATTGCATTTGGTGTTAACATTCAAATACACCATAATGTTAATTGTTTAATTAAGAAAATATTTACAGCTTTTATTTTTTTTAATTAAAAAGCTTTTAGCCTAATTAAAACACCCATTTTATGAGAAAATTAATTTTATAACAAAGAAAAAATTTTCTCTGGTTTTAAAAATACATTTAAACATCTTTAAAGATGTTTCATTCGATTTATATTTTGCTAGTTTGTAGAGTGTTGTAAGTTTTACAGCAATGCATTAAGTAAAAACCGCCAATTTTTGACTTAACGTCTTTTGTCAGTACACCCACAATATACACTTTAATGAACCAGGTCGGAACCCTCAAAAAAGTAAAGTGTCACAGAATATTTGGCACCGAATATTTGTCACCGAATATTTGTTGCTTTGGCCGAGTATCTAGCCAAATATTCTGTATTTGACTAGACGCTCTATTATTTTTATACCTTTTTTCTCTAGTTATAATAGTATATGCTTTTGTTTTTATTTGAACAAACAAAAAGAAAATCCAATCAAAAGATAAAAGGATTATAAGATTTTCACTTAAATCAATTTTTAGTTGTATAGTAGGAAGTCTATAGTCAATTAAATCAACTATTCGTTTTTTTTTAGTCAACTAATTTCAACTTTCGACAAGTCAACTTTTAGTCGATTTAGTCGAAGTTGATAACAACACTAATCAATATGAAAAAAATAACATTTTGAAATCAGTTCCAATACTCCATGTTGCTGTTTAACTTTTTAGACTTCAACTTCAGAATGTGCAACATGTTTTAAGAATATTTAATTAGAAAGTAGAACCTGCTCTGAAACTAAAATTACCCTCTTTTATTCAACAGGTTTTAGGTTGGTGGAATATTGTTTATGTTTCTGCAAAAGGGCAGACTATGTGACCACAACCGCTCTGTACAAGATAAAAATTCAAATAATCTGCAATTAATTTTGGAACAATTTAAATCCATAAAGTCTTTGAGCAAACCACTGAATGATTGATAGCTGTCTGCAAGATGATTTCAGTCAGCTTTGATTATGTTTTGCTTAGTGGGCTACAAAGTGACAGAGTTTAAGGAGAGTTTTCTGTTTATAGACGATCAACTTTTATGACAGACGGTGATGTTTTCTCTACTTTAAAAGCATTTAGCTCAATTTGCTGCAATGTTTCTAGAATCAGTAGAAGTAGGTCAACCCAATTAAAAAGGTCATACATATGAAGGTCCAATTAGTTTTAAAGATGTGACCTTAATTGAAATATGTATTTATGTAAGTCTTTCTGAAAATGAACTCTGCTGCCTATGTGACAGGGTGGCTGGAGAAAAAACGTGAAGGTGAACTAGTTTATACTAAGGGTAAACTTAATAAGGGTAAACCTAATAAATTCATTGAAGTGGTTTCAAAGGATATTTGACAGTTCCTCATGAGTGTATGTATCAGCTAGTTAAAATTGGTTTATGCTTTGTGAAAAAACCAAACACTGAGGATGTTGTAGAATAAGACTTTTAAACATTCTGTCTATAATGAACACATATAATGATTTTGGTTCATCATCATAAAATCTTTTCAGATGTTTGGCAAATGTTTATTTGAATGGAATTCAAAATATGCAAAGACTTAAAAAAGTGCATGTCTTTGTCAAACATCAATTAAGAAGGCACATATTGCGAAGTAATATTTATTTATAGATAAACTTTGTTAATATTTTGTTAACTTGCTTATAGAGTTTATTATACTGCCTTTTTATATTTAAAAAAAAATAAGTTTTTGTATAATTATAAAATCTTCTAGAGAATATTTGTTTATTTCTTTATAGGTAAACTTTATCAAATGTTCTTCATTTTTTTGAAGAGAAAGTTATATTATATTGACTTTATTATATTGATATGATATTTATTATTGATATGATATTTGATATGATATTTGTTGATATGATATTGATATGATATTATTATTTATAGTTTTATTATATTATTATTTATAGTTTTATTATATTATTATTTATAGTTTTATTATATTATTATTTATAGTTTTATTATATTTGTTGATATTTGTTGTTATGATATTTATTATTATTTATAGTTTTATTATATTGACTTTATTATATTGACTTTTATTTTATTGACTGTTTATTATTTTTTATCTTATATTGCGTGTTTAGATATAGCCTCTTGCCTGGGGCTTCAGCACATACACAACTAACTAAATAGGTATAGCATGCAAGGAGTGCTGCTACATTGACAAAGGGTTTAGATTGGGATAGCAACCATTTTTTTAAATTATTTTTTGTTTTTTATTCTTTTCCTGAAAAATTTGTATAAAATAAAGAAAGTAAAAAAAATTGATTAATGTATACACTATTATATTATATATCAACCCTCAGAATTAAGAAAAATGAGGTAGACAAAGGGTCTTGAGGCACTCCTAAAAATATTTTTTATTCAAAAAAATTTTAAACCTAGTATTTTTGTATTATATAGAACACATTTAGTTAAGTGCAGTAGACTATTTTAAAAAAAGTCGTTTTTTGAACCACCCTAATATATATATAATTTATTTTTAGTTGGAAGCATTATGTGCATCAAAGGACCAATTAAAAGCTGAAATTCAAAATGAAACTGTTGAAAAAACTATAGAAAAAAATAATAATCGCATTCACAGCATTCAATGTGAAATTTGTGAGCTGTTTAAAAAAAAAAGAAGTGAGGAAGTGCGAGATAGACAATTGTTAATTAACATAATAGAGACATGGCGAACATTAAAAAAACTTCGTGAAACTCAAGGATATACTAATACTCCAACTATGTTAAAAATTATGAAGTAAGTAGAATTGTAACTGTTAAAATTGTCCTTAAAATGAGCTGCATACTTCGATTCCTCCTTGATACACTCTTTGATTTGTTTGATAACATTTAGTTATTTGGACTTAGTAAAATATCAACATACTATAATAATAAATCAATCTATTTATATAAAATTAGTACAAGTAATTGTTAATTTAACTAACAGGATGTTAGCCATGAATAAGTTGTATACATTTTATACGTTTCTATACGCTTTTATAATATTGGAAATCTATATTACTGCTGTCTCCCTCCTCCATCCCAGTGAATTTTCTTTGTTGTTAAATGTGAGTATGAGGAAAAACTAAAAAGTAAAAATATTGTTGATTGCAGTAAAAACTAAAAAAAAATTATCGTTAAAATAAATAACATTTTCAATGTTGTTTATTTTTCATAATTTAATTTTGTAGTTCCTGTTATAATTATATTTCCATTATTGGAGGGCATTTATTGTCACATTTAATTTTTTGAATTTAAATTAAATTGTTAATTACACAAGAATGAATAGAATGTTGAGATTTCTTTATTTTATAAGTAAAACTTTTTTTTAATTTAATAAAAAGCAGAATTTCAAGCAGAATGCTAGTTAAGTTTTATTTTATGTTATGTATTGTATGTTATGTATTGTATGTTATGTATTGTATGTTATGTATTGTATGTTATGTATTGTATGTTATGTATTGTATGTTGTGTATTGTATGTTATGTATTGTATGTTGTGTATTGTATGTTATGTATTGTATGTTATGTATTGTATGTTGTGTATTGTATGTTATGTATTGTATGTTGTGTATTGTATGTTATGTATTGTATGTTATGTATTGTATGTTGTGTATTGTATGTTGTGTATTGTATGTTATGTATTGTATGTTATGTATTGTATGTTATGTATTGTATGTTGTGTATTGTATGTTGTGTATTGTATGTTATGTATTGTATGTTATGTATTGTATGTTGTGTATTGTATGTTATGTATTGTATGTTATGTATTGTATGTTATGTATTGTATGTTATGTATTGTATGTTATGTATTGTATGTTATGTATTGTATGTTATGTATTGTATGTTATGTATTAAGCAGTTGTGGCGCAGTAGTTAGAGCGCTTGCTTTAGTAGCAAGAAATCCTTGATTTGAAGCAAGCTCTGGGCATATTAAGCGCCAGGTAAGGAAGGACAAGTGAACTTCCAATTTAAATCCTCTTCTGTTGTGCTCTGTGACAAGACCGGTAGGTCTTCTTGGGGCACCTAAAATAAAAATTTAAAAAAGTAAATAAAAAAAAGAAATTAAAAAAAAACACTTTTATTGAAAAAAATAAGAAAATGACATTAATATGATATTAATATTAAATGGCATATATATTTTATGCAGAATTTTATATATTATACAATTTAAACCAACTAGGACGACATTGTGGCTACAACCCTGAGAAATACAACATTGTAGTGCTATTAGGCTGGCTAACACCTTCAACATCAATTAATCTAATTATATGTATTTGTAGACATCAATTTAATTATAGATGTTTATATTTTATAGAATGCATAATAAACTTTTAATTTATGCATTTTAAAATGTTATGTTTCTAATTTTTTTTTCTAATTTTTTTCTTGTTGTATTTACTACCTTCATAAGCTAGCACATCAGAGTCAGGCGTAAGACCTACAGAATGAATAGAAATTGCTTGGCCTTCATGGTTTGAACTCTGAATCTTCTGTTTATAATTAGTAATTAGTAGTAGCTATAGTGTCTGTATGCATGTATCAAAAAAGTGTAGTTTATAAATTTAGTACAATTTATGGTCTAAACACTAGACCAGGGATGGCCAGACTTTTTAGGACAAGAACCGCATTCAAATACTTATGTGAGCTGAAGAGCTGCATTAAAAATTTCGTTAAGATAATTATTATGCATTTCTTTTTTTAAAGATTTTTTTGCAAAAAATTTAGATAAATAATAAGTGTTTTAAAATACTTCATGAAGTTGAAAATTAAATTTTTTATGAAAAGAAATAAATTTTTCTGAAGAACTTTTTCTAAAAAACTTTTTGTGTACAAATTTTATATTCACTACTAGTTTTTATGTCTAAATTGAAAAAAAAAAATTTCAAAGACAAAAACTTTACTTTAAATGTAAGCTTGTTTAAAATTTCAAATTACCTTGAGTATTTCACAAAATTCATTTCAATCAAGTTAAATAAAAATCTGATTCCCTTTTTATTTATACTAGAAAACCATTTATAGAATTGTTAAAAGAAGCATATTCACATCATAAGTTTTTAAAAAAGTAACAAAATTACAAGCAGTTATAAATTTCTTAATCAGGCACTAAGATTCTGAACTATACTTGCAAGTCTCTTAAAATCTGGCTTCAAGCTTGTAGTCGCTGTTCTAAGTAACTCTGACAAATGCTCAGTGGTGAGATTTGCACGATACTTTGATTTGACAAATTTCATAGTGGAAAAAAAGATTCATATGTGTATGTTGAACCAAAAATTGAAATAAATTTTATGCTAATTTTTTTTAGTAGGGGATACTTAACCTCAGGCACTATCTTCCAAAGTTCCAATAAATTTAGTGTTTTATGCAGCATCACAAGATTTTGATCTTCTTGGAGATCTAATAGTTCTGTTTCAAATTGAGGAAAATGCTTAAAGGTTTTTAAAGTAAGATCTTTCTGAAAAAAGATGATTTTTTTTTGAAAACTAAAAATAGTTTGAGTAAGATCAGATATAATTTTTTATTTTCCCTGAAGAAACAAATTCAGACTTTGTAAATGTTGCATTATATCAGTCAAAAACAAAAGATCTTGCAAAAAATTCATATCATCAAGAATTTCAAGTCTTTTTCTTTTCAATCAAAAAAGATTTAATTGGTTCTAATAATTCTACGAACTTAAATAAAATATCACTACTTGAAAGCCACCGTACAGCACAGTAAAATGATAAGTCATTTGGTTTGTCAGCAAGATCCAATTCATTAATAACGTTTTTAAACTGTCTGTGATTTTTAGCAATTGATCGAATATAATTTACAATTTCTGACACTGATTTTAGAACGATTGAAAAATTAAAATGTTTTGCTACTAAATGTTCTCGATGAGTCAAACAATGAACTGGAATGAACTCTGGATACTTAGGATCACTTTTTAATAAACCAATAAGTCCAACATGTTTGCCAACCATTGCTGGTGCACCATCTGAAGCAACACTAACAAGTTTGTTGGTAGGTGCACTGGCTTTAACTAGAACTTTTTCAAGAGCTTCCTTTATATCAACTCCACGAGTTGTATCTTCTCAACCAAATCTAGTAATTCTTCTTTCATAATTACATCTGATGTTACATACCTTACAAATACTGCCATTTGAGCTTTATCTTGAACATCTGTTGATTCATCCAGAGCTAAACTAAATGCTTCACAGTTATTTAAGTCATTCAACAATTGCTGCTCAATATCAGCACTAATCTCAGATATTCTTCTTTCAGTTGTTTGTCGAGAAATAGGAATCTGTGAAGTTAATCTTTGGATTTTTCTATTTTTAGGATCTAAAACTAAGAGGACATCTGAAATATTTTGCTTTACAAATTCTTCATCAGTGTATGGATGTTTTTCTTTTGCAATGTTCCATGCTATAACAAAACTTGCTTTTGTTCTAATAATTGATTCTTTACTGATTTGATTGTTAATTATTGTTTCGAGCAACTCAATTTTATTTTTCCTGTAATCTGAATTTAATGGATATTCCTTGAAAAAATTTATATGATTTGTTTCATAGTGGCGTTTAACGTTCCCTGACTTGTTATGAGCAAATTCTTTATTACAAATTAAACATATTGGTTTATTTTCTTTTTCAATAAATACAAAGTTTTCTGTCCAATCTTCATTAAATATTCTTTTCTCGTCATCAATTTTTCTTTTCTTACTGCTGTTTCGAAGTGAATTATTGTTAGTATTTACTTTATCCATTTCGAAAAATTAAGTTTTGCAATTAAATAAAGTAAATATGAAAAGAGCCCTAATGAAATTCCAAGAGCCGCATGCAGCTCACAAGCCACATTTTGGCCATCCCTGCACTAGACAATAAATTAATAATGATATTAACCTGTGTCACAGCAGAATTTATGAATATCGTTAATATTACAAATATATGATATAAACCTAACAAAGCGTTAAATACCATTGGTGTAAGAGGTAAAAAAAATGTTGGTGCCATTAAAATCGATAAGAATAGTAAATAAATGGTGGTCCCCCTCCTCAGGAATGCACTGCAATCACCAATGAGCTCAAGATCTGCACTAATGCCACTCGTCAAGGGCGTGTCCTTGAAACAAATCTCATTGTCTGCACTCTACGTCATGCTAGTCAATATTACAATGTAATAGGACTACACTACTATAGCTAAAAGTCCCAAACTCTATCACTGTTTTAATACAGCTTTAACATTCTTAGAGATCTTGTGAAGGTGGTGAGGGATGTGTGTGGTGTGGCCTTATGGCCATATCACTCACATAAGTGCATGCGATCACACTTACATAAATATATCAATACCTTGACATATAAATATCATGTACACTCACACTAGAAGAGACAAACATATGCACATACACATATGTGCATATATTAAAATAAACAATTGCAATGTTTAAAAGACATTAGTCAAGGTGTCTATGGTCATTGAGGCATTTTATTTATTTTTTATTTTGGTTATTATTTTTAATAAGGGGTTGTTGTTGCAACCCAATCTTAACTAGCTATGAAACATAGTCTTTGACAAAGAAGATATGTATAAAAAAAAAATTAGTTGAGCACAGGAAAACAAGTTGAATGTTTGCAGGTACTTGGTTTCTTATGAAGCCACTACCATGTGCCACTACTGTAATTAAACTTTTAAATCAAAAGTTTAAAAAAAGTGTAAAATTAAAGTTTCCTTTTTAAGGTGTTAGGCTTTTTTTATTAAAAATTTATTATTAACATATATTGGTTAACATATAGTCTGGTATATTATGGTTATTAAAGACTAATTAAAATAAAGTTTCTTAACAACTTATAATTAGTTTGTTGTAACTCAATTTTAATGGTTAACATTTAAATAGAGCTCCCAGAAACTGTTAGTTTATATATCATATAAATATTTTACCACAAATTGTTAATTAATAGAACATCTTAATATTTTACCATAAACTGTTAATTGATAGAACATCTAAAATTTCACCATAAACTGTTGATTGATAGAACATCTAAACTAAAGTTACCAAATACTAAAATATGATAGCGACACCAATTTTATTATAAGTTAATTAGCTGCTTATTAATTGTTTCATAAATATAATTAATGAAAATCAAATAAATTTTATCTTGACTATTTATTGAAACCTTAAAGTTTTTTGAAGTTTTAAAGATTAAAATGGTCCAAAAAAGTGTTTTGCAAGAAAAAAAGATGGAAATAGTTCGATATCTGAGAGCCGAATGTAAAAAAAATATGGAAAATAGTTTTTTTTTTTTTTTTTCAACATTTTCACTTTCAACAAGGCTACAAGCAACCACTATTAGAGTTGGAAGTTACTGGAAGAGAAAAGATTATAGAGAAAGATAACAATTGACAAATGACTTAAAAGATTGCAAATATATGAATCAAGAAAACAGGATGGAAGGAAGCAAATTCCAAAGAACTGATGTTCGAGGAAAAAAAATGGATAAGTAAGAATTTTTTGAGCACTTAGGAACAGTCACAGTAAAAGGATAAGATTTAATAGAATGGTGAGTAACACGAGAATGAATTTTAGTAGATAGCACAAGAGACACTAGTTCTTTAGAGCAGTACCCGTTAAAGTATTTATAGAAGAGAGAAAGAGAAGCAACATTACCACAATGTTAAAATGGTTGGCGGTTGGCTGCTAGAGCAGGTCCAACTATGTTTATAATGCGTTTCTGCACATTGTCTAAAAACAAAAGGGCATCATTGGAAGATCCATCATAGATATGGTAACAGTATTCCATACAAGGACGGATTTGAGATTTATAGTGATAAAGAATCCGGAGTGAAAGTGACAAACACGATAAAAGGTTGCAACCTTAGCATATGGTAATTTTGCAATCAATTTGATATATGGTTTCCAAAAAAGATCAGAAGTAAAAGTTAATCCTAGAAGATGAAGGGTAGATGATGCATCGCGTACATTACCGTTTAAAAATATAGGAAGATCTAGATTAATACGATAATAATTAGCTGAAAAAAATTGAGTTTTACCTGAGTTATAGTTCACCAGCCACTGTGAGCCCCATTCTGCAGCAGAAGTGAGATCTGCTTCAAGCTCAAATACCTCCTCCAAACAATCAGAGAGTGTTGGCTTCTTATCAAGACAAGAATAAATGGTAGTATCATCAGCGAAAAATATCACTTTAGATGTGAAAATATCTGGAAGATCATCAATATAAATTTAAAAAGTATTAAAAAGAGGCTATTGATAGAACCTTGAAGAACCCCTGAAGTGACAGGATATGAAGAAGAGTGCTGTCCATTGAGGACAACTTTAATACTACAATTGGTAAGAAAGGCTTCAAAAGTCTTAAAGATGTTACCTGATATACCATGAGAAGAAAGCTTATGGAGGAGACCAGCATGCCAAACTTTATCAAAAGTTTTAGAAATTTCAAGAGAGATATCCTTAACCTCTTCACATGTATCTAATGCACGATCAAATCTCTTGGTTATTGCTGTCAGCAAATTAGCAGTAAAATTAGAAGAACAAAGTCCATATTAATGATCAGAAAGTAAGTTTTTAGATTCAAAATAAGAGATTAACTGTTTGTTAACTAAAGGCTCAAAAACCTTGCTTATGATAGGAAGAAAACTAATGGGGCAGTAGTTAGACAAGTCATATTGCTCTCCAAAGTTTTTGAAGATAGGGATAACAGATGCTGCTTTCAGGCTAGAAAACAAGACTTCAATAACCACTTGTTAAATAGTTTTGAAAGAATAGACATCAGCTCCAGAGAACACTTCTGCAAAACAGGTAGGTACAAGATAACAGGTATGTTGTCTGGACTGCAAGCTGTAGAAGAGTCTAAGTAGGAAATCACTTTAGATGCAGAAGCTGTAGTGATAGGAATGTCAAGCAATGGATCAACCTGTTTGTTGGCTATATCAGGTAGAATGCAACTAATGGAATCAAGAGGTGATATTGATGCAAAGTTCTTAGCAAATAGTTCAACTTTGCCTTTAGATGAGGTGACAAAATCTGAACCATACAAAAGAGGTGTATCAACAGATTTGCCTTTATTATAGATACTGTTAAAGTTTTCTCTAGAAGTCATGAGAGCTTAATTTTTGAGATGAAATATGAGATTTCGTGACCTGAGAATAGTAGGCTTTAGTGTTAGACAAAACTTTTTTATAGTGGTTTTTAGCTATAGTAAACAAACGTCTGTTTTTTGGAGAATCGTTTTGCTGATTGATATAGAAGTAATGATTTTGATTGGAAATTGCAGCAGCACAATGTGAAGAAAACCATGGAGAAAAGTGTGGCTTGACTTGGAATCGTCGAGAGGGAATAAAAGGTTCTATGCTGGCCTGAATCCAAGAAGTTATGTAAGAAGCACATTTGTTAACAGGAAGACAAAAATTTTCTATTATGAAAAAAATCAGAGAAAGAATCCCATTCAGCTTTAAGGTAGTTGTAAGAGATACGATAATGGGGGATTCTGATGATGAAGAAGAATGAGATAATAGTTTTAGGAAGATCAAATCGTGATCAGAAGCACCTTAGGGTGAATGTGGAGAAACTGAGCACTGACTAGGATCAGAAACGAGACATAAGTCGAGAAGAGAAGGTAAATGATTTGGGTTGTCTGGAAAGTGAGTTGGAAAGTTGACTATTTGAGTTAGGGATTGAGAGAGGCAAAAATTGAGGGCACTAGAGCCAAGTCATTCAGTGTGATGAGTATTAAAGTCACCAACAACAACAATATTGGCTGATGGATAAAGAGAGAGGGCTTGGTCAAAGTGATCAGAAACAACATCAAAAAGAGTGCAGTCTTGACATGAAGGAGAGCCCAATAGAACAAAGAGAAGAGCAATAGAGTGAAGTGGTGCTAAACAAAAGCACATAAAAGAATAGTCGGTGGATTCAAACCTAGTTTTCCAACAAATGGGTAAATTCTTACGAATGTAAATGCCCAGGCCAAGCATGTAACTATTGGAATCTTTACAAATTAAAGGAAGATAGCCATTAACACAAAGATCACAAAATTAGACAGGCGAACTCAAATTAGTCTTACAAAGAGCAGGTAGGTGTGGTGAACTTTGCAAGAGATAAGGCTCAACAGAAGAAAAGTTACTTCGAAGACCATGAATATTAGTGAATGATAGGTTTAGAGAACTTGGTTATGACAATGGTTTTTTGTGTTTTAGAGTTTTTAGAGCTTTAGTCATTTTTAAAATTTGTTAAAGAACTTGACTCAAAGCACAGATAGTACTTAGTACATTATTTAATAGCCCAAGCAATTGCCTCATTATTTTTAGCAAACCCTAAGCAATAACAGAAGGCTCCAAATGTGGCCTCAACAATGCGTACCAAAATTATGAACAGGGACATCATCCATGTGCAACATGGCACTGTTAGTACTCTGATATTTTACAGATGTTGATGAATTCAGCCTCCCTGGAAGCTACCACAGAGTTAGGCAAACCTGAATACCAGCCGTCCTCAGTACCATAAAACTGAGTTTTAGAGCTGTACCCTCATTAGGAGATAATAGAATGAGTTGCCTAGTCATAAAATCAGAGACGCAATTAAAACCCATGCATTGAGTTAAGAAAACCCAGCATTCAACATTTAAAACTGGAAGCAATGTATTATAAATACATATACGCCAGCCTAACAGATGAAGAAGTGGTGCGAGGATGGTCAACAAGTAGAATCTGTTTATCCTAGAAGGCCTTTTACAAATAGTTGCCGAATGCATTTAATTTCTGCCCAAGATGAGTTTTTTTATCAAGACACTATCTCTAGCCTCACATTCTCAACCAAGAGCCCCAAGGTAGGGGTGTTTTAAGAGTCGGCTTCTCGTAGCCTTTGCCTATAAAAGCATATCCTACAAGGCAGCAGGACATGAAGCAGCTTGCACTGGGTTATATGTTACAAGTAGCAGGACAACCTGACCTGATTAAAAAAAATATTGTCCAAGTGAGTGGAGGAAGTTACTATAAAATAGTGAATGTAATTAAGAAATTTGTTTGTGATTAGGAAAAAAGTTATATTTCCCCACAAAAAATTTTAAAAGTTATGTTGCAGCTGGTGAAATATCAAAATTCTAGAAAGTTTTCTCTATAAGATTGTAAATAATCAGTCTTTTAAAGTTATAAAATTAATTTAAAGACAAAGTACTTTATAATTGCAAGATTTATCTGCAGAGCTCAATGGCATCAATGATTACACATGATAGTGTAAGTAAAGATGCAGTTTAAATGATTTTGTTTGGACATTGAATTGAGTAACAGATCAGATAAAATGTAGAATGTAATAAAAAGAACAACTCATGTTCATTGTTAAAGATTGGAGTCAAGTTATTTTTAAAGATAAAAGCAATTTTTAAGCATTCAATCAAAGGTTTTAGTCAAAGTTGTTAAAAAGCAAAAAGTAGGAACGGCAAATGTGTATATCAAGAACAAAAAGTGGTTCAGTTTTTGGCATGAAGGTATAGATTTAACATATATTTAAAATGGTACCATTTATCATATACAAGGAAACATTAGAAACGTGCCAAAGTTAAAAACATAATGATTCTAAATAACAAAGTATTTTTTTTTTTAAATTCAAAGAAACATAGACGCATTAAAATCTATTTTTTGTCAAATAGTTTTATTAGTTTACTTTAATTAAATTTTTATTTTTATTTTGTGTTAATTTTTGAATGTGTAAGTAAAATTTAAAAAAGTTAAAATTAAAAATGTTGATATAAGGTGGAGCCATATGTGTTCTCATGCTAGTTTTTTAAATAATGTATCAATAATCATAGTAACATCGTTGGATGATGGGCATTTATATAGAAGCTTGTTTATGTGTGTCCTCTCTATGGTAAACTTCAATGCTTTTTTTGTGTGAACTATTTGTGTAAAGTTCAGTAATATCTGCAGTGATGAACATGAAGTCAAGTGAGGCGAGTTTGTTGCTCAATGGTGGCAAGGAAATGATTTGTGTCTATAAGGTATGCTGGGAATGATTCAGCAAGAAAGTATTATTATTATTTGAGTAATGAAATGAGATGACAAGTCTGATGGACCATCACAGGCTGATATAACTGAGTACATTAAGGCATTTGGTTTATATATTTGGGAAGGCCATAAAAAGTGGTGTGCAGCATGGTTAGTTAGGTTGTATGTATGAGACTGTTTCTTCATAATATTTTGAAGTTGATGAGATGATGTTTTTTATTGTGTACATAGTTGGGTCTATGGGTGTGTACATAGTTAGGTCTATGGTTTGTGTACATAGTTGGGTCTTTGGTTTGGGCAGTTTTTTCATTGATCTTCAACTTTATTCTCATACTCATTAATGTTTAAAATCACATTACTGTCTCCTACAGTTACTTACACCAAGAAACTAAAATCACATTACTGTCTCCTACAGTTACTTACAGCAAGAAACTAAAATCACATTACTGTCTCATACAGTTACTTCTACCAAGAAGCTAAAATCACATTACTGTCTCCTACACTTACTTAGGCCAAGAAACTAAAATCATATTACTCTCTCTTACAGTTATTTACACCAAGAAGCTAAAATCACATTACTGTCTTCTACAGTTACTTATTCCAAGAAACAAAAATCACGTTACTGTCTCTTACAGTTACTTACACCAAGAAGCTAAAATCACATTACTGTCTCCTGCAGTTACTTAAACCAAGAAACTAAAATTACATTACTGTCTCCTGCAGTTACTTATGCCAAGAAACTAAAATCACGTTAATGTCTCCTACAGTTACTTATGCCAAGAAATTAAAATCACATTACTTTCTCCTAAAATTAATTATTGATTTTTTATGTGCATCTATGTTTTTGTGCAGTAGTGTCATTTGTAACTTTATTAAAGTGAAGTATAAGTAATTAATTATAAAATATAGAAAAAAATTGAATTTTTAATAAGCATTAAATCTAGGTAATAAAATATTTATAGGGAGCCTACAGACAAAGAAACAGATGAAAAAAATATAATTTTAGAGATAAAAGAACAACTGGAGTCAGAAAGGTTTTTTTTAGAGATTTTTATTATTATAATAATTTTTCTAAATAATGTTCTTGTACACCATAAAATTTCATCAAAAATATTCCACATAAAAATTTGAACATTTTATTATTTTTCGCATAATTTATTTATTCATTTAATCTTTTTTTTCTATATACATATAATTTTTTATAGCTTACATTCATGATATTGTTTACTCTTGTTACAATTGTTATTTTTACTTGTCAGCTTTCATTTTTATTTCACATTTCAAATATAATTTAATTCTTGATTTTTATTTAAAAATTTAGTGTTGCTTTTTCAAGTCATTGCATATACATAAAAAAAAATCAGCAGAAATTCATACTTGAAGATATTAAATTTTTTCGCTTTTTTTTAGAGCTATGTATGTAGAACAGCATAAAAATGAAATCGAATATTACATGATACATTTGCTTCAATGGAAACGTTATAAAAAACAAAAGGTGTAAGTTTTTTACTCAACAGAAATGTTTTAAGTAACAAAAAAGTTTATATTTTTATATAATGATATATATTTATATTTATATATAAATATATATTTATATATTTTTAATATTTATTATTTTATTGATATTTATAAATTTTGAAATATTTCTGATATCTTAGCTCTATGAATTTTGCGCATATTAATTATATGATAGAAGGATGATCATTAATAAATAAAAATACTTTAAATCAAGTTCAATATAATTCAAGACAAATTGTTTTATATTTAGTTAATTAAATAAGTTCTTTAACTAGAAAAATCTTTATACACATTTACAGAAACTAATTTATATATCTATAAAAAAAAACTTTCATAACAAATCAATCTAACATAAACAATAATAACAGCTTGAAAGTTTAAAATTCATTTATAAATCTTTTATTTCTATTAGTTTTTTAAAATTTATTTATATTAAATCTGATGACCTCAAACAAGACAAAGATCTTTTTTATAAAACAAATTTTCACCTTGCTCAAAACACATAACAAATTTTCTAAATTTGGCAGCTAAATTTTTACTATCAGCTTTGCTGTACAATTTAAACCATTTTAAAACAAGATGTAACTTCTTCTCTTGATCCTTAACTGTATGCAACTTTTTAAGTTCCTTATTTACACTGTTATGCAAACACTCTTCCTTCTTGTCACTTAACAACCCAATTGTTTTATGTTGCTTAACAAAAAGTGTTAAATTAAAAATGAGCTCATGCATTCTTTGAGTAATACTTTCCTTTGGAAAGTAAGTATGAAACTTAAATGAAAATAATTTGTAAACAAAAAAACTTTCCCTTAAAAAGAATTAATTGCAACTTAAAAATACTTAATACGCAAAAAAAGTTATTCCTAATTCCATCTTCAATGACACTACAAAGTTTAGTGATTTCTCAAGAATATTTAACAATAATTAGCTAAATATACATCACTATGGTAAACTTGTGGATCAACCTTCATTTTTTAAAGAGCCTGAAGAATAGCTCTATCATGAGACCCTATGTTTTTTTTATTCATGATCCTCACACTATTTGCAATCAATTATAGTCAATATCTAAAACCTCACTTGCACTATTGTTAAATATTAAGACTTTTTTCAACCTGACATTTTAAACAACTGAAGTTTTTATAGTACACAATACATTCTTTTTAGGATCATTAATAATTTTAAAATTTTGATGAAATATTATGCACATACCACACTGCCTCCAATCAGTATTAAAATTGTATCTTGTAATCTGATTTGGAAAACAAGCTGTAAAAAACAAGGAACCTGTGCGAGCAGGCTCCTTGTTTTTTACAGCTTGTTTTTTATTGGAAGAATTTTGGGATGCGCATTCTAATTGAGAAAAATCATTTTACTTGCTAAGCATTCTGCCTATAGATTTTCAATGTCTAAAAATTATTTACCTAAAAAATATATAGCTTCTGCTGTAATAGAATATATAACACTTTTAGCAGCCCACATATCACTCAATCTTACATCTCCACTATTAGGTAATATTAAACCAGCCTTACAATATAAAGTCTTACATTCTTTTACTTATAACTTATACAGTTTTAACACTATATCTAATGTAATATGCAAATCAGGAGGCACTACATTTTCTAAAGTTTTTATTGGAGAAATTACAAAAGAAATAATTGAATGATGAAACATACCTAGAGTTCTAAGGTTTCCATCATGTCTATCTTCACACGAGTTTGCATTGTAAGCCCTTTCCATAGATTGTATAGCATAGAGGTTTTCAGAGATTTCGACTTGACTAGGTCTGTAGAAGTAGGAAAGCTAGTTGTTGAACTCCTATGTCCCAGAACATCATTGATTAAATGAAAGTCTCCACCTAAGAACAACTTAAGTTTTTTTTGCCATTTAATTTAAAATCTGACAACAGAGTGCTTTTAATGTTGTTGCTATAATGCCCAAGAAATACTTTCACAAAAATCTGAACTCTGACTTAAAATAAAATAAAATGAAAATAAATCATATACAGATCCACATGATTTAGAATTGATAACTTAAAAATGGAATTTCATATATTTCCCACTTTTATTTTCAGCAAAAAAGAGGTATACCTCTCGCAAAAAACCAACAATAGAGTTGAGATGGTCACCAAATTGAAGATTGTCAAATATCTCTTAATAAAAGATAGAAGTTTTCAAATTCTTATATTCATCTTCCCATCTTTCTTTCTATCGTATAGTTAAAAAATTTCCCTTTCACTTGAAAACATAAAAATTGACAACATAATAATATAATAAAACAAACTTGATAAAAGAAGATCTAACAGTTTTTCTGATTATTTGAAGAGAAAAGATCTGCGTAACTTTGTTTATTTATTTATTCATAATTTGTTTTGCCAAAATTATTGTTTTATTATAATTCCCCCTGATAATAGTTTGAGACATAAGGCATGTAAGGTTACATTATTGCTTTAAACTTGTTGGAAAATATGATAAGTTTGAAAACATATTGCCTGACATAGCTAGAAGTACATAAAATATTTTTATAATTTTAATATGCATAAATGGTTGAAATTTTAATAACTTATGTCATCCATTGAAAATAACTTGTTTTGCATTTAAAAAGGATAATTTTTATAATATAAATGCATTAAAAACAGACTTTTTTTTGAAAAACACTTGGGCGACATAAGATTCATATAGATTAGACATTCATGGATATAATCCGAATTTCAACAGTCTAGCATATAGAAAAGTCAGCCAATCTTAGTTGGCCCAAAGCAGGTTTTCCATAAAAATTGCAAAAAATAGAAAAGTGATCCCAAATCATTAGCAATATTTTAACATATTTTTGTTTTATTCCATCTAATGTGAATATTTATTTAATAAAGAATGATAGATCTTTTATAATTTTTATTTGGAGATAAAAGTGTTAATAGAAAAAAAAAACTTTTATTTTAAAGTTAATGAATTTTTAAAATTTTGGTGCAGAAAGTTTTTTTATAAACTTGTGACATAATGCCCATTTTTACATTGCAGGAAACATCCGTGAAGTTTGCATATGTATTTGATAAATGAAATACTGTAATAATGTAAATACTGTATTTGATAAATGAATAAAATTTAAAGGATAAACACTAGTTTAAAAAAAATTCTAGTCCTTTAAAAATTTGTTGTTCTTTTTATATTTTATATTTAACATTGTTATTATTTTGTTTATTACAGGATATATTTCTTTTAATATTAATTTTAATATTTATGTGTTTTATTTACAGAATTTTTAATAATTATTATTATGTTATTAATCAACTCAAAAGTTTGTGAATTAGATGTTTTAAAAATTTGATTTTAATTTTAGAAAAAATTGTTAAAAAACACAACAGCTGCAAACGTAGAAAATCTTGTTAAACTTGCGGATTTAGAAGGTATTTTATTTAAATTAATGTTAAATTTTGATCAGTGTGTGTGTGTATATATATATATATATATATATATATATATATATATATATATATATATATATATATATATATATATATATATATATATATATATATATTTATATATATATATATATATATATGAATATATATAAATATATATATCAGCCCTTGGAATTAGGAAAAATGAGGTTGGCATCAGACCCTAATTCCGAGAGCTGATATATATATATAAAACATGTTACAATTAAAAATCCGGACAAACTTTGAGATTGATTATCTTTTGAATGGAGTTATCAATTTTATAAATTTAAAAAGCATATTAACAAAACGTTTTTATTTTACAAAATAAAAAAAAATTATTTGTTAATCAGTCCATTTCCCTGAACAGTCAACTCTTGTAAAGGTACTCGCCCCAAGTGAAAAATGCAGAAATGGTTAAATTTTCTAGTGGCTATATTTGACCAGTATGTGCACCAAGTATTTTTAATGTTCCTTTTTCTTGTTTACCAACACCAAAATCAGTGCATTGCTTGACTTCAGCTTTGGTAAAAAAGAAAAGCCTGAAGATCAGTAACTTAATTATTTTATTAAAAAAAATAATATTAATTTGTTTTAGTAATTCTATCCTGAATTACACAAAAAGTATTAAAATATTGTAATATCTCAGCTAAAAGATCATATGTATTTTTATGTAAAATGATTTTAAAGACAATAGTTGTTTATGATAAGTGTGCATTGTGTTTGCTGCTAACTTTTTCTGCTTTTAAACTTGGCATTAGCATTCTATTAAGTAATATATTGAATAAGAGCAATGGCTTGGTCTTCTACTCACAATTTTATGATATTGTCAAAAAGGTGACAATTATTCTTTCAAATTATGAATTTGAATTAAAATATGCAAGCAAGCAAAATATATGAAGTAGTAGTATAGAGCTCTTGCTTCATAAGTCAGAAGTTCCGAATTTGATCCCCACCACGTCCCTCGTACTACCACGCTCAACTTGTTTCTCTGCACAGTGGCCTTGTTTGTTAAAGTCAGTGTTTTGGTGTTATAGAGTTGAGAGAAGGTTATAACCATAATTAAGTAGCCTCCTTACCTGTAGTGGCTTTTATGGAATGGTGAATTATTAAAAAAAAAAGGAAACTAAATTTTATTACAAGACAATTTAATATGTTGTGTGACAAAAGTTTTATTATAGCTGATAACTACTTTGCTATTTTAGCCTTTTTATAACTGCAGTTATGAAAAAATTTTATGATGCGACTTTTTAGTGTTTTCAAGTAAACAAAAGCTGCAAGTCTATATATTTCTGCCACAAACATCTTTTTTTACAAAAAACATTAAAAAAGTTAAAGACTAATTATTAAAAAAATTTATTAATTATGAACAACTTAGGTAGAGTTAAATAAAAAGTTAAATAAAAATAAAAAAGCCTAAGTACGTGATTTTGATAAATTTTTTTTCATACAATACTCTATTTGATTTCTTTTTTGGCAGAGATATTTAGCTTGCCCATTGTCTGCATACACTAATCTTTAATTTCAGTTTAAAAATCCTCAATCTGATGGAATTCAAGCACATTAGCAGGGTTTATGTCTCTCTGCACATATTCAATATTTTTGCCTTTTAGGTAATATTGAACATTGTTTAAATAGTGTGCAGAGACTAGAATGGCTTGTCTTTTCATTGATAATTTTGGATATATACTGCTGGAAAAAGGTTAAATCTTTAGGCTAAGCTATGCTGCCAAACTCTGTCTTTCTTATCATTTGATTTTTCTGGGTTTCTTAGGCGTTTTTTTTGGAGTCTGACCACTTCTAACTTTTCCTCCTGGTCCTATATTGATCTCTTTTTGCTGCAGTATATTGGACATGGTTGATTTTGGGACATTTTCCATGCCAAAGTAATATACATACATACATACATACATACATACATACATACATACATACATACATACATACATACATACATACATACATACATGCATACATACATATAGATCATACTATATGCTGAGTTTTTTAGTTTTGTTTAAAGTTTTACAAGGGTTGATGTTTTTTTCATAATTGTGACTGTTGTAGCAAAAATGCAAATTATGTGAACCAACAAAAAATCAATTTTGTGAAAAATAGTGTACAAAAATGATAGATGAAACCAAGTAATTTAAGTTGAAATTATCCTCTTAATAATATTATTAAACTATCTAGTTTTGTTCTTTCGATACTGTGATTGTTTTATTTGGAGTTGGAAAGAGTACGATGTTAAGTTTATTTATTACTCTTGATGCTTCTTGTTCCTAACATAGCTCAAAAAAGAGAATATTTCTAGGCAAGTAAAAATATAGATTTGAAAAATGGTTTACAGAGAAAAAATTTTTCATTTCTAATATTTTGTTATGCAATTCAGCCTAATTTCTTTGTTTTCTTTTCTTGGTTTCAATGACTCTTTTTTGATAACTTATCTTTTTTTTTCTCAATGTCTCTCGGTTTCTTGCTTTATAATCTTTTGATTTTCCAGCTTCTGTTTTCAATACTTTTTGTTATAGATAAAAAGTTTCGCTAAATTAAAATAATAAAAATATTGCAAATATTGCACAAAGAATGGCATTTCATCTGTAAAAACTTCTTTTTAAAAAAATGATGTTTGTTAAAAAATGATACTTCTTTGACATTAATTTAATTAAAAAAAAAAATTAGAAATACTTTAACAGACTTATTTATGCTCTTTAAACAAACAGCAAATATAACAGTAATTTTTTTTTGTTATAAAGTTTTTTTTTTTATTATTATTCTTGAATAGTTGAAAGTAGAGTTTAAACCAAAATGATAATTTTCAGTTAAAAATTTCTTTTCAAAATGAAGTTCAACTGATTGTTTTGTTAATAACAATATAGTAAAAAATTTCAAAATGAATTTCATATAAAATCTTTATTACTAGTTACCATATCTGAACAATTGATAAAATGTTAATTCAATTTTGTTGCTCAAATAGCAAAAATTTCACCAAACTTTTTTTAGCAGTTACAAAATTAAAACTAAAATAGAGAACAAAATATTAATAAAAACAAATTTAAAATTATATTAACAAGTTTAAATTATATTAGACAACATTATGGTATACCATACCATAAAGTTGCCTAAGTTTAAGTCGGTCAGTTAAGCTTTGAAAATCATACCTTAGGTTTAAATTAACATTTTTTAATGCTATTTTCTGAATTGTACATACATTGTAAAAATTAAATAAGAATAAAACTTTTGAACTTCTAATTCCATCTCATAAGTTTGGTCACTATATACATTCCAATGAAAACATCACAATATTACAAGTTTAAATTCCCACCAACACATCACAGTGTCACAAATTTATAATTGAAATAACACAACGCAATATCGCAAATTAAGCATCAAAAGTTCTGAAAATTGCTAGCTCTTATGTTATTTTATAATAAAATTGTAAGGTTTTTAAATCTTTAATTAAAAAACACTTAATCTCTCATCTTGAACCTAATAACTTACTTTCTGATCATCAATACGGATTTCAATCTTCTTCTACTGCTGATTTGTTAACTCTAATAACTGATAGGTTTTATTGAACATTAGATAGATGTGGAGAGGTTAAGGTTATTGCTCTTGACATTTCTAAAGCTTTTGATAAAGTTTGGCATGCTGGTTTTCTCCATAACCTCTCTTCTTTCGGTGTATCAGGTAATATCTTTAAGATTATTTAATTCTTCTTTTCCAATCATAGTATAAAAGTTGTCCTCGATAAGCAGCACTCTTCTTTGTTTCCTGTAACTTCAGGGATTCCTCAAGGTTCTATCTTTGGCTCTATACTTTTTTTAATTTACATTAATGATCTCTCATAAATGATATTACCATTTATTTTTGTCTTGATAAGAAGCTGATACTCTCTGATTGCTAATCATTATTGCAATAATCTAGATTTTCCTATATTTATGAATGGTAACTTGATTAGTCATCTGCCTCTCATCTTCTAGGATTAACTTTTACTTTTTATCTTTATTGGAAACCATATATCAAATTCATTGTAAAAAACCATCTGCTAAGGTTGCATCTTTTTATTGTGCTCACCACTTTTTTCCTCGGGATTCAATTCTTTATGTCTATAAATCTCAAACTCAAATCCATTCTTGTACGGAGTTTTGTTGCCATATGTTTTTATTTTTTTTTAGACAAGGTACAAAAACACATTGTAAACATGAATGAATCTGCTCTTGCAGCCAACCTTTAACCATTGTCACATCGCGGTAATGTTGCTTTATAAAATTCCTCTTTTCTTTAATAGTGGTTGCTTGCAGCCTTGTTGGAAGTGAAGATGTTTGAAAAAAAAGTTGTAAGAGGTATGTTGAAAGGGGGATTCTGGTGATGAAGAATGAAAAAATTGTTTTAGAGAGCTCAAACCAGTATCAGAAGCACCTAAGGGTGATTGGGGAGAAAATGGGCACTGACTAGGATCAGAACAAGACATAAGTTGAGTAGAGACAGTAAATGATTTGGATAGTCTTGAAAGCAAGTTGGAAATGTTGACTATTTGTGTTAGAGATTAAGAAAGGCCAAAGTTGTGGGCTTTAATGCCTGCAGAGTCTTTGACACTAGAACCAAGTCATTCAGTGTCATGAGCATTAAAGTCACCAACAACAATGATATTGGCTGATGGATAAAGAGATAGGGCTTGGTCAGAAATTACATTAAAAAGACTGCAGTCTTGAGATAAAGGAGAGCAATATAGAACAAAAAGTAAGGTGATAGAGTGAAGTGGTGCTAAACAAAGGCATATAAAAAAATAGTCTGTACATTCAAACCTAGTATTCCAACAAATGGACGAGTTCTTACAAATGTAAATACCCAAGCTAATGTGACTATTGGAGTCTTTACGAATTTAAGGAAGATAATCATTTAACACTAAGATCACAAGATGAGACAGTTAAACTCAAATTAGTCTCACAAAGAGCAGTTTGACTCAACAGAAGAAATGTTACTTTAAAGACCACGAATATTAGTTAATGCTAGATTTAATGGACTTGGTGATGATGATGGATTTTTGTGTTTTATAGTTTTTGGAACTTCAGTCTTCAATTTTTTTTAAATGTAATTTAGAAATCAGCTTTTATTAAGTTTAATTTAGAAATCTACTTTTATCAAAGTTAATTTACTAATCTAATTTTATTAAATTATACAAATCTAAATAACAACAAGTTAGCTATCAATTAGTAATAAAACATAGTAAGTATTTGTTTATGAGAAGTTTATTGTTTCTTTAAACATAAAAGGTATTTATAACTGTTTATGAAAAGTTTACTATAAAAATATTTTGTTATTTATTTTGTTTAAATTATTGTATTTAGTTGAAAAACCAATAAAGCCAAAAGATTTTGATGAAGAAAATTCTAGAAATCTTATACTTGATCATATGAGAAAATATCACAGAAAACCTGGTTATTATATTTCTTTTTTATTTTAGGTATATTTCATTCATAAAATGTATTTTATATGAGTGTATATATATATATATATATATATATATAAATATATTTATATATATATATATATATATATTATATATATATATATATATATAAATATATTTATATATATATATATATATATATTATATATATATATATATTATATATGTATATATATATATATATATATATATATATATATATATATATACATATATATATATATATATATATATATATATATATATATATATATATATATATATATATATATATATATATATATATATATCACAAACAATTCATAGTAAGGTTGCAATTTTTCGTTATCATTTTTGTCTTATGCTGTATTTATAATGTATGTGTGTGTGTGTATATATATATATATACACACACACACACACACGCACACACACATATGTATATATTTGTGTTTGTGGTGTGTTCCACTGCAGAAAGTATTTAAGTAATCAATTTTTGATCTCTTTTTTGTCAATTTTTAACAGGTGAATATTAAACTAGACACATGAAAGTTTATTAAAACTATACTTTTAATAATATTTTGATTAATGTTGATGAAATTCATAAATGCAGTGACAAGATTGGATTGTCAAAAAAAATATCCTCATCGAAATCTTTACCAGGAATTTTAAAAAAACAAGCATTCTTTTTAAGTTAAAAATATTACCGAAAGAAAGAAAAATGTTGAGGAAATTTTTAATAAAAAAATGGCATCGTATTAGATTTAAAACATCTGTTTCTTTTATAATAAACTTTTATTTTGAAAAAAAAAACATATAATTTATTATATTAATATAATATATTGATAAAACTATAATAATATTTTATTTTATGGTAAATAACAATAGTTCCAAATACCACAGTGTCTTTCCAAACACTCCAGGCAATTACCAGTTAATGCCAATTTTAACTTTGTTATATCATCAACATTTCTTCTGCAAGAGAACCATGGCTTGGCCCAGTGATCTACAATAAAATTGAACACCTCTATTATTGATTTTATTTTTGTCTGAGTCAAAAGCATATATTTCAAGCAATAGATAGCTCTTGAATTCCATCGTGCATTTGAAATAAGCCCTGGTTTAAAAAATGATTTGTGGGTTAATACATTGTGTCTCGATAAGAGTTGTACCCTTTACACAACAAATCCAGTTCCGTATAATCATTCCTGCCATGTTTTTTACTTTTAATAACTGACTCGTTAGGCTTGTATTTTTCAATTAAATTATGGTAGTTACTAATTAACTCATTAATGAATCTCATAGGCCATATCTCATTTTTAAAGTATATAATTGGCATACAGCATCTATGATTGCTGTTGCCTGACTTCATCTAGTTGTATTGAGAATCCTGGACCCACTATAATTCCCTTCAGATGCACTTGGTTTTCCTGCTACTACATTAGTCAAGTTTTATATTTTACCATCTAGTTCAGATACCAGCTTTTATTCAAATTTAACATTCGAACGCTAAAATATAATATTATGGATTTCAAGCAAAACTAATTTAACTTTGGTGTAACTAATTTCTCCTCACCTGTTATATTTTTATTTTCGGACAAATCTCTCTAAATTAATTTCAATTATTTGAGTTTATTAAATTAATTAAGTTCTTTTATTTAAGTTGTTTTAATAATTCCGAAAGTCATTGTGCTTTCTAATATCATATGGTGAAAAACACTTCATTGTAAAATGTTATTTTTACTGTGAATTTATTGAATTATCTAAATTATTTTACTCTGGAAATGGAGTTGGCATCTTCACTTTATTGCTGGCCAATATTTGACTTTTTTTTAGAAGAAAATTAACAAAAGAACTTTTGCAATTTTCATGTAATGTAATTTTAAAAATACACGATAAAGTTATACTTTTCCAAAAGCTTCATCATAAAACTTAAATTTTTTATTAATATTAGTCTGTCGATATTAAATTTTGTTTTTTTGTTTGATGTTTTGAATAAAGATGAAGCTTAAAAAGAAAGCTTAAACATTTTAATTTTGAACTTGTGTTACATAAGTATACATAAGTATACATAAGTATACATAAGTATACATATAAGTATACATATAAGTATACATATAAGTATACATATAAGTATACATATAAGTATACATAAGTATACATAAGTATACATACTTGTGTTACATAAGTACATAAGTACATAAGTAAAATAAAACTAAGCGAATTAAATCGAAAAATTTGGTCTCTTTTTAAAAAATGCTTTTATTATTTACATAATTATAAAAAAAAAATTGAATTTGCACTTACTCTTCAAGAAAAACTATTTTCGATTTGAAGACTATTATCATTTTTAAAGAAAAATCTCTAGGTAAAAGAGCGACCAATTATTTGTATTATCTTTAAATGAATGGAAAATAAATACCACCATCAATATTACTGATATTGCTTTTAAATAACTTCTACCAATTGTTAATGAACATTTTTTTTATATATGAAATAAATCTTTATATTTTAAGGCATTTTGAATAAGTTACACTATTCAAACTATTGGCTGTCTAAATAATGATAGTTGTATTTTAAAAGATGTTCTTTAGAAAGAAAAAAAAAGTTTTTCTGGGCTCCTAAAGTTGCATATCTAAATTAGACCAATTGGTCTTGATCTGGCCTTGCAAATTGACTTTAATTACCTCTTACACCATAAATAGATAAAACACATGTTAAATATAAAGAATATAAAAAAAGAAATATGCGAACAATTTTCCACATCTTTAGCTATATACAAATTGTGATAGCCACGCATGGTTTAACTGAACTTATTAATGACCTAATATGGGTCTGGCTACTTTTTCAACTGGCTTCTTTTTTGCCACAAGCAATAAATTGATTTTCTGTAAATTATCAGCTCACCTATTATTTCCTTGCTGAGGTATGGGCTGATTTTGGTGGAAATCTTCATTAATAATTGCAGGATAATGTAAGTTTAATATATAGTGTCAAAATAACATGTTTGTTTTCAGTTATTATACAGTTTGTTTTCAACTATTAATTGAACTTTTTTATTATTTGAAATGAGTATTGAACTCGCAACATCATTTTAAAAGTTTAAGTACAATTCATGATAAAAAATATTCAAAATATTATAATGTTTAATGTTTAAATACTGTACCTTTAAGCTTCACATAATGTTCTAATTTTTTCTAGCAATAAATTTTTTATACTTTTTAAGTTAAGAATTTAAAGATTTGGAAAAACTGTGTGTTGAAGTTAAAATTTTAAACCTAATAATATTATACTGTAAAATATACGAGTTCAAGAAGGCCCTGCAACTTTTTTTGTTTTTTTGTTTTATCTAAAAACTCAATAAGTTTGCATAATAAATTAATATATGGCATGCAAATTATATAGGGCCAATAAGAATAGACCCTGTGGTTGTCATAAATAAAATGAAATAATGCAACTTTTAAAAAATGTAAGACATCTTATAAATTAAAATAATTTATAGTATAAATAACTTGAAACTATTTTTTTTAATTAACTTTATTAGTTTAGACAGATAATTTTAGTAATATTTACAAATTTACATAAACAAGTATATTTTATATAAATATATATACATTGTTCATGTAATTAAAATATCCTTAGACATTAGGTTTTAGTTCATATTCTTCTAGTATGTGTTATGACTTTATTTGTTTTGGTGTTTGTAGGTTTTGTATTTTTATTCCGTCTGTGTTGCTTACCTAAGTTGCTTGTTTTAATTACAAGCTTCACTTTACACTGCTTTTATGTTGTTCTGAACATCTGTTCTACATATCTTTCTTTTTTTTTATTGTCTTATTCTTCTAAATTTTTTCCTCGCTTTATTTAGACTTGACAATTCTAGTCCTTTGATGCAAATATTTGCATTTTTTTTTAATTAAGGAGATAAAATTACTTTTGAATGTTGCACTTAGTAAGTTTACTAATATTCTTTACACCCCATCTTTTGATATAAATAAAATCTACAATTTCTTTAGATTACTTTGATAAAAAGAATGTTTGCATTAAGATATTTTATTCAATCTATGTAATTTATATTAAATCAATGTCTGTAAGTATTATTCAAGAGCTCTAAGTTATGATAAGAGCAGGCACTGTTTGTTTTGACCATCTAAAATTTTAAATTTTTTTGAGGTTTTTTCAAAAGTTGTTTTGACTCTGTTAGTTGCCTATATTTGATTGCATAATTCTGGTATTGCTTAAAGATTATGGAGAATAGATTTCTATAAAACATTGTTAATGCAAATTTTTTTCTTTGTTGTTCCTTTATTGTTTTACTTTAAAGTAGAGCACTTTATGTTAACAATATATAAATGCTTTATGTTAACAATATATATATGCTTTGTGTTAACAATATATAAATAGGGTTTATCGGTTCCAGGTACTCGGACTCTGCGAGTCTGTGGGTAAATACCCAGATCCGATACCCGGTTTAAGGCTCGGCAAGTCTCATGGTTCGTATGTTTTGCCTTGTTTTGTAGACAGCATTGTGTCATCCAGCTGGATCCCTACCTTTTCTAGAAAAATATAGTAGTAGGGTTTTTAAATCTAACTTAAAGTTGAACTTGGCCACAGCTATTTAGATGTTTTTAGAGCATTCAAGTTTATGTATGTTTCCATGTATGTCCGAATACACACTAAAAGAATTAACTTCATAACTTAAATTTTTTCTAATCGAATGTTTTTATATATAAGCGAATCTTTAAAGGATTTGCTAATAAAATATGTTTCTATATTGGCAAATGTTTTAAAAGCTTTTGCTAATATAAAAACTTTTGATTAGAAAGATTGAAGTTAATAAGTTAATTCTTTTAGCACGTATATCAAAATCTTAAAAAAAAAACACTTTTCATTTATTAATTACTTCTCTATTTTAGGAAAAAAGTGAAATATAATTTTACTAGAATATTTTTTACAGCCCCATTATGCCGAAGCACTCCAAAGTGTGGAAGTATTTCACTCAATGTATCGATTTGAAAAGTGGAAAATGGAATAAGTGTTCAACGATAATATCAAACAAAGATGGAAATACTTCATCAATGATTAAACATTTAAAAGTTAAACATGGAATTTCTTTACCAACACGGGAAGAAATAGGAGAAAATTCTGCACCAAACGATTTAAAACTATTGACTTTTTCGTTTCCGTCGCTAGAAAGCCTTTAGAAGAAATTGTCTCTAAAATGTTTAGTAAAATCAAGTTATAATCTTCTTAAAGCCAAAAGAGATGTTATGAATTTAATTAATTAGTTTTATGAAAAAAAGAAGTTGGAAATATTAGAATTGTTACTAGAAAAAGTTAAAGAAGGCTGACGATTTAGCATTACACTTGATGAATGGATGAGTATCAAAATTCGGAAATATCTCAATATCAATTTGCGTGGAATTGACTCTGAAGTTTATAATCTGGGTTTAGTGAAAATTTTTAACTCGTGTACAGCTGTACAGTTAGTTAAAAAAGTAGAACAACATTTAAACACATATAATATTAATTTTAAAAAACATATAGCTGGTTCAACTGGCGACAGTGCAAGTGTAATGATAAAATTTGGACGAGAATCCCTTAGTCTCTATAATTTGTGTTTGAGTCACACTACACTTAGCTGTTTGTGATGTACTATATAAAAAGAAAAGTATTACCATCTTGCAAGATTAAGATGACGTTGATGGAGATAGAAATGATCATTGTCAAGATGATATTAATGATGATCAAGATGAAAATTTCTGACGAGAGTGACGGTGACGTCGAAGAGTACGGACAAGTTGAATTAACAAATTTAGGCAATGTAGAAGAAAATATAAAAAGTGTTTGTATAATTGTTAAATTTTTTAAAAGTTCTTTTGTGAGAAATAATATTTTGCAAGAAAAGATCTAAATAGTTTTAGGAAATGAACTTCAGCTAGTGTTAGACGTAAGAACTTGTTGGAACTCAATGATCGAAATGATATCTAGATTTTTAAAATTATTTTATATCATTAAAGAAGCTCTGCAAGATATTGGAAGTGTACATTTAATAAAAAATATTAATATTGAATTATTAAATAAATTGGAAAATACTCTAAAGCCTATTAAATTAACTGTTGAAGCTCTTAGCAGAGATAATGCTAATCTTGCAACAACCCGATTAGCAATTGATTTTATGTTAAGAAAATTAAAGAATCCGATGGTAATTCAAGTAGAGAGCTATTAATGACGATGAAAACTCGAATAAATAGCCGTAAAATCAAGAAATAGAAGAGCTATTAGATTCTCTTGTAAATGGTACTTTGCCTTCAAAGAAAATACAATTATTTACAACAGATTTACTGAAGAGATTATTTGGTGAGGATGAAGAACAGCAAAACACGCATGAACAGGGGCATTCAGCTGAAAATAACAAAAATACTACAGGAAACACACTACCATTAACACTGGAGAACTACATAAAATATTAGAAAGTACGAAGTGTCCAATTTTGCCAAGTTGCGGAGATAAATTAACTGATATTAAAAAAGAATTTTTCTTATTTTCAAAAACTAAAAAAAGAACTGTATATTTAGAAAAATTGTATCAATCGTTTATGACGATAAAGCCAAGTTGCGGAGATAAATTAACTGATATTTAAAAAGAATTTTTCTTATTTTCAAAAACTAAAAAAAGAACTGTATATTTAGAAAAATTGTATCAATCGTTTATGACGATAAAGCCAACACCAACAAATTCCACACGAACATTTTCTGTAGCATCTAACTTCTAGAAATCGTTCTAGATTATCAGACAATTTATTAAGTGCATTAGCTTTTATAAAGTTTTATTTTTTAGGTAAAAATAATTGCTCTGTTTTGTATTAAACACTTGCAAGTATTTTAATTAATGAGTTTGTTTTTGCTAGTATATTTACATGCATTTTATAAAATGCAATATTTTTAAAAAGGTAATGTCAAGTTTATTTAGTAGTTTAAGATTATAATAAAATTATAGAATAATATATTTACGTTAGATGTTAAACTGCCTAAAAGTTGTTTTATTTACCTTAACGTATACAAAATCCATTTTTAAAAATCGACGTTAGAACAAAAAATCCTTTCATGCTATTGTTAAATTGCAAGTTAAAAAGACATATTGGACCCGGACCCGAACCCAGACCCGATAAATATACTTAGACTCGACTCGGACTCATCAGGTCTAAAAATGCCGGGTTTTCCCAAACCCTATATATAAATGCTCCATGTTAACAATATATAAATTTCATGTTAAAGTAAGTTCAACTATTTTCATTTCTTAAAATATGGTTTTAAATTATGAAAAGTTAATATGGCATTATGATCGTAAATATATTTCAATTACAAAAACAATTTAGTGCAATTAAACATTTTTATAGCATATATACATCTATGATTTTAAATCATGAAAGTTAATACAATATGATCTTAAAGTAGCTTGAGTTGTAGACTATTTTTGAAAGTAGATGTGTATTTATTATTAAGAGACTACAATGCAGGTGTGTATTTACTATTGATTATGATGTAGGTGTTTTTTTATTATTGAGAGATTAGAATGTAGGTGTGTATTTATAATTGAGAGATTATGATGCAGGTGTGTATTTAATATTGAGAGATTATGATACAGGTGTGTATTTATTATTGAGAGATTACAACATGTCTATGATGTAAACAAAACAACATGTTTATAGCAAAAATGTTCTCAACATCTTTACTTAACTTCTAGTTTATCATAAGGTTAAATGGAATCTACTATTAAAGTTATAGAGACAACAAATCTTATGAAAGCGTGATCGATATAAATTATATATGATTTCAAATATTAAAGGTTATTATATTTAAATTAAATAATTGCTTTATAGGTGAACCTATATTAACACCATTTCTGAACCATGGAGCAATAATAACCCCTACTGAGAAATGTCCAAGGTTTGTTCAATAGTTTTTAAATATTATATTTTGTAATGATGACCTTTGTTTGCTCTCTTAAACGTTTTTTCAGCTATGTTTAGTAACTCCAAGTATATTTACCTACATATTTAACTATATTTAACTACATTTTATATATAACTACATTTATCTTAACGTATATTTAACTACATTTATTTAACGTATATTTAACTACATTTATTTAACGTATATTTAACTACATATTCGTATATTTAACTACATTTATCTTGGTTGTGTTTTTTCAAAACACAACCAAGATAAATGTAGAGTTACTCCTTTTTCTTTACTTGTTCACCTTTTTGAGGTACATATACTGTAAATATATATTCAATACCACCTTTCTGATAGCAAATCAATTAATACCATCACTCTTGTTTACTTGTGTTGTCTCAACTACTTGATTTATCCCTTTTCTCATAATAAAATAATATCATCTGGCACTCTTTTTTCACATTCAACTTAAAAATTTTGTACTAACTATCTTCATATCCTAAAATTTTACTACTGAGGCCTCATACTCACCTAAGACTAGCATTATACTGTCAAACACCCCTCTTGATAACCCATACAGCAGGTGATCAGGTCTTTTCTTTATATGGTTTTAGAGCAAATTTTTGCATTAACCTATTTTAAAACTTAGGAAACTAAGTATTTTTTATTGTATAGCTATCATCAGGAAGGTTACATCCATGGTTGATGAGTTTCTTTTAAGTAGAGTTTTATTTTAAAGTTTTATATCTTCTAAGTGAGCTGCTTTTAAAGAGTCTCACTCAGAAGTTTATAGAATCCTTTTTTTAAAGAGTCTCACTTACTCAGAAGTTTATAGAATCCTTTTTTTAAAGAGTGTCACTTACTCAGAAGTTTATAGAATCCTTTTTTAAAAGAGTCTCACTTACTCAGAAGTTTATAGAATTTTTTTAAAATATTATTTTAATGTTATGACTAAAACTAAAACAATTTTTTGAGTTTTAAAACTAAATTCAAAAAACTAGAATTTATTTTTAAATATTCTTTTAAACATCTTGTAAATCAATTTTTTGAACTTATTTAATTTCACTTAACCCAGATATGGTTTTTTATATATTTTATCTGATTTTTTCTTAAAATCAGATAAAATCTTCCTTCTTCCCACAAGGGGTCTAGAGTTATTAGGGGCCCAGGCCCACCAACTTTATAAAAAAAAAAATTTTTAATTGGCACCGTAAAAAATAATATGCAGGTATATAAATATTTTAACATTAACAATTTGTACAACTTTGATGTAACTAAGAAATGCAAAATCTTTTTCAGATAATTTTTTTTTAGCTTCAGTAATAATCTTAATAAGAACTTCAAATTTCATACTTTCATAGTGAGCAACTTTTTCTTTATCTAAAAAATTAAAATAAACTATATTAATTCATTTTATAATATATTATTATGCAATTTTGTTAAATGGTAAATATGATGTTGTAAAGTTATGCAAAGTCCAATAATTAAGATATTTTAGTAAAACAATAACTCACAGCTTGCTTTAAAAAAAATGGGACAACTTTGCAATTAGCAAAAAACGAAAAAAAATGTTTCAAAACAGAGCTTAAATATGTGGACAGTGTTTCAGATTTGCTTAAATTATTAACAATAGCAAGGCATTGATAAAATGCGGAAACTTTTAATGGGTAAAGTGCATGAATAAACTGTGGAAATAGGGTTGGAGGCTTCAGCACATGCATTAACTGGTACAGGGAGAACATCTAAAGTAGTAATGCTACATTGACTGAGGATTTGGGTTGAATAAGCAATAAGGTTAAAGGTGAAATTTCCCACATTTAACATTTTACACGTTGAAAATTTCTGCATTATACCTATGTCCACATTAACATGGCCATGGTTGCCATTACAATGATGTAATGGCAACCATGGCCCACCTAAAATACATGGCCTTACATTCTGCATTTTTGCCAAAAAAGTAGAAGGTCATTTATATTTATGATAACATTTTTATACATTTATTTTTAAATTAACAAAAACATCTAAATAGGATTTATATAATAGCTTCAATAATAATGTCTTGTTTATTTTAATTGGAGTTGTTTAACACACATTAACATATTAGAAATAGTGTTTGTTTTTTGACCTGATCAATACAAATTTTTTTTTATAAGGAACAAAACAGAAAAATTTTAATAATATAAATATTTTTATTAACTCCTTATGTTAGACTTCAATATGATGATCTTTCAAGTTTCATTTAATTTCTATATCATAATTAGAAAGTAAATAGAAATTGGTAGATAAAACAAAAAATAGTTGTAATCACATGGCAAATTAGAATTTGAACAATATCGTAAATGAGGAAAGCAGGTCAAACTTGCCATAATTTATATATTAAATCAAACCAATTAATTCTAGGTAACAGAAAAAAAAACATGAAACAAGTAAAATGAAACTTAATACAAAGTTACTTTTACACAAATTAAAAAATATGTATTAAAAATTATTTCCTTCTTTGTTTTTTTGAACTAAGTTAGTAATAATTTTTCAATAATTGTTGAAGTATATGTTTTAATTAGTGTGATGAACAAGATCTTGACCTTTAATCCAGTGGGTAAAACATAAAGATGCTTTATGTTTCATTGCAATATTGAAAACAAGTTTAGCTGTTTTTCTGTTGCTTGCGTTTCATTGCAGTATTGAGATCAAGTTTAATGAAGTGCAAGCAACAGAAAAGCAGCTTTTCTGTTGCTTGCATTTCATTAAACTTATTCTCAATACTGCAATTTGATTTTCTGTTGCTTGCATTTCATCGCAATATTGAGAACAAGTTTAGCTGCTTTTCATTGCAATATTGAGAACAAGTTGCAATATTGAGAAACAAACATTGCAATATTGAGAACAAGTTGCAATATTGAGAACAAGTTTAGTTGTTTTTTATTGCAATATTGAGAACAAGTTGCAATATTAAGAACAAGTTTATGATCTTTTCTGTCTTGCAGTTTTAAACTATTAATAATATGAAAAACTAAATTGATATACACAGTTATCAAATCATCACAAGTCGATAGTAATGTCAGGCCACCTCTGGATAAAATATTTAAATAATGTGTATCTTGTAAATCTATTGTAGAATAGATTGTACTTTACACTTTACATTTGTACTTTTAGTATATATTTGTACTTTACACATAATGACAATAACATTAGGAATTTACACAGAAATCAAATGTTTGATTTGTGTTATTTTTATGTTTTTATCTATTTTACGTTTTTTTGTTCTTTTTAATGTTATTATTTTTTCTTTGCTGATTCTCTTTTGAGTTAATTTTGTCAGAAATTCATTATTAATTGCGTTATTATGGCCATTCTTTAAATCTTATTCCCAAGAACATTCTCCTTAATTAAATACCAAATGCTAAAACAGTTTCGAGCAACAAACCTCTTTCTTTGAATTGAGCAACAAACTCTTTCTTTGATAAGTTCATCTATAAGCATTACTTAAGGATGCAGAGTTGTGATGAGAAAAAATAGTGCAAAAAATAGAGATTTCTGCCAAAATTCAATTTAATCTAGTTGCCTAAATTTCATCAGTTAATCATTTTCATTTGTAGTTTCATCAAAAATAGACATTGCAAGAGAAATTATTTGCTTTTTGTAACCATGATGAAGGTTTTGGTATGTAATTTTTGAAGCTTTTGCTAAATTACCTTGAAGTTGTTCATCTTTAAAATGAAGATGATGAAAATCTTCCCAGGTAATATAACCAAATACAAGAATCATTGTATTATATATTGTATGTAAATGATAGAAAGACAAATTTACAGTGTAATAAATTATTTATATTTTTAACAAAGTAAATGCTATCATAAAATAATTACTTTTTAATATTTGGACAATCGGGATAATGGTTAAACAAATTTAATTGATTACCAAACTTGAAAAGAAAACTAAAGGCACAATTTGCTTGGTGGTTGTCAATAACAACTCCTCAATTTTTTAAACCAGATAGAAAACTATTAGACTCTGATATTTGATCCGAAAGCCATTTACCCTTTATGGTAACTTTAAGTATCGCTTTTATAATTTATCATTGGCAATTTTATATTAAGTGTGTTCTTAATTGAGTATATTTCTTATATACTGGTGAGCATCTGTGAAAATGAATTCCTTTTATAACTGCCATGCTGATTTTTTTTTACTTTTGATACAAGAAAACAACTAAACTAATTATGCCTTTCTCAAATATTAGTGATTTTTGCTGTATCTTTATCTAGGTATTGCTTTTATAATTTATCATTGACATTTTTATATTAGGTGTTTTCTTGATTTAATAAATTACTTATATACTGGTGGGCATCTGTGAAAATGAGTTTCTTTTATAACTGCCAAGTTGATTTTTTTTACTTTAGATACGAGAAAGCAACTAAATTAATTATGCATTTCTCAAACATTGGTGATTTTTGCTGTACTTTATTTGTTTACAAACATGACCAAATACAATCTTAAATAACAAATAAAAACTCTTAAAAGTTTTAGTTTTGAAAACACAAAATACGTCTTTCTACACAAGCAATTCCTATTAGGAAAATCATTAATAAATTCAATAGAAACATAAAGTTAGGATATAAATCCTGTGTTAAATGTTTCATGTTAAATGTTTCATTTTAATCATCTATGCAATGTTTAATGTAAAATGTTTCATTTTAATCATCTATGCAATGTTTTATGTAAATGTTTCATTTTAATTGGCTGTGCAAGCAATGCAATTAATACATTTTATTTTTGTACTATACTACTACTCTATGCAATACACTTTACTTTTTTTGTTTAAATTTTGTAAATGATAGACAAAAAACAGCAGTTTTTTTTTTTGACGTTTGTAAACAACAAGTATGTTGATTTTTTTTTATTAATTAGTTACTTGTAGATATTGCAATTATTGCACGCTAAGATTCCCTTTGTATAAAATTCTTTTTGGACAAATAACATTAATATTCTCTTCTAAAACTAATAATCTTGCTTTGCAAGATAAAAAAACATGAGCTGTTTGACAAAATTTCTGTTGTGAAAAAATGTGTTAAAAGGTTCAGCATAACAATTGATGAATAGACTGGCATCACCATTATAACATATATAAACATAATTTTTCACAATAAAGCTTATAGATTGGGTATAGATTGGGTCTTGTTAAAATTGCTTTTGTGATGCTTTTACAACTAAAGAATTAGTGAAATAAGCATTGGCAGACTTTTGGTTATATTCAAAGGGTAAATAGATTATATCTGTTGACCAGCTTCGCATCCCTAGATATAGATACATGAATTTTATTTGGAGAATGGAATTATTTGTTACCTTTGAATTGGGAGCTTTAATTTTATAATCATTTAGAAATACAGTGCATAACAAGACCCCTAAGACTAGCTAACACCTTAAGACTATAAGACTATAAGACCTTAAGACTAGCTAACCCCATAAGACTAGCTAACACTCAGAGAGTACTTTGACATCTGAACTCACATAGATGCCTCTACAATATTGCACCTGATTCTGAAAAAAAATTACACACAATTAGTATTTATCTCCATGTATTGAACCTTTCTCACAAAGAGTTTCAACAGCTTTTATTACATCAACTCCACCTTGTTTTATTTTATTTGATAAAAAAATTGAAGGTATTGAAAAAGATCCAACTACAACTTCATTTGTTTAAACTTATATCTTAATATTTAATCGTTTAGGTAGAATATATTGTGGCTGGCCCTTTGCTTTATACTATATTTGGCTATTCATTTCATCAAGAAGTATATTTTTATTAGAAAAAGCTATTATAACTTATTTAAAATAATGAAACTAAATGGTCCTCTTGAAGCAAAAGATGATGGAATATTTGAAACGAAAGAATGTTTTAAGCATTTGCTTGATACAATTTCAGGAATAGATTGGTTGAGATTTTAAATTGGTATTTTAAACCATAAAAAATGTATTTTTCATTAAAATACTTTTCACACAAAACAAGATTCTATCTGTTGACCAGCCTCGCACTCCTTTATCTATTAGTTTAGGATGTTAAATGCTGAATCTTTTTGGCTCAATGCATGAAATTTGCTTATGTCTCTGTTTTTATGACTAGGCAACACATTCTATTATCTCCTAATGACGGTACAGCTCTAAAACTCAGTTTTATGGTTCTGAGGCTGGCTGGTAGTCAGGTTTTCCTAACTCTGTGGTAGCTCTCATAGAGGCTAATTCCATCAACAGTTGAAAATATCAAAGTATTAACAGTGCCATGTTGCGCATGGATGGTGTCCCTGTTTGTACTTTTGGTGTGCATTGCCAAGGCCACATTTGGAGCCTTCTGTTATGACTTAGGGTTTATTAGTAGTAATGAGGCAATTGTTTGGGCTATTAAACAGTGTACTGAATACAATTTATGCTTTGAGTCAAGTTCTTTAACAAATTTAAAAATGGATAAAGCTCTAAAAACTATAAAACACAAAAAACCATCATCATCACCAAGTTCTCTAAACCTATCATTCACTAATATTAGTGGTCTTCAAAGTAACTTTTTTTCTGTTGAGTCTTATCTCTTGCAAAGTTCACCAGACCTACTTGCTCTTTGTGAGACTAGTTTGAGTTCAGCTGTGTCATCTTGCGATCTTAGTGTTGATGGTTAATTTCCTTTAATTTGTAAAGGCTCCAATAGTCACATGCTTGGCCTGGTCATTTATATTCGTAAGAATTCACCCATTTGTCGTGAAACTAGGTTTGAATCCACAGACTATTCTTATATGTGCTTTTGTTTAGCACCACTTCACTCTATCGTCTTTCTCTTTGTTCTATACCGCTCCCCTTCATCTCAATACTGCACTCTTTTTGATGTTATTTCTGATCATATTGACCAAGACCTCTCTCTTTATCCATCAGCCAATATTGTAGTTATCGGTGACTTTAATGCTTATCACACTGAATGGCTTGACTCTAGTGTCAGTGACTCTGCAGGCATTAAAGCCCATAACTTTTGCCTTTCTCAATCCCTAACTCAAATAGTCAACTTTCCAACTCGCTTTCTAGACAACCCGAATCATTTACCTTCTCTACTTGACTTATGTCTTGCTTCTGATCACAGTTTGATCTCTCTAAAACTATTTTCTCATTCTTCTTCATCATCTGAATCCCCCTATCATTGTACCTCTTACAACTACCTTAAAGCTACCTTAACCCTTAAAGATTCTTTCCGTGATTTTCTTTGTTATGGCCTTTGGGTAGAAATCTTTCGTCTTGTTGACAAATGTGGTTCTTACTTAACTTCGTGGATTCAGGCTGGCATGGAATCTTTTATTCCCTCTTAACGATTCCAGGTCAAGCCTCACTCTCCTCCATGTTTTTCCTCACATTGTGCTGCTGCGATTGCCAATCAAAACCGTTACTTCCATATCTATCAACAAAGCAATACTAGCAGTAATAAACAGATGTCTGTTTATTACTGCTAGAAACCATGGTAAAAAGGTTTTTTCTAACACCAAAGCCCACCATACTCAGGTCATGAAATCTTGTATTTCATCACAAAAGTTAGGCTCTCATGACTTCTGGAGAATCTTTAATAGTATCAATAAAAAGAGCAAATCTGTAATTCCATCTCTCTTGTATAGTTCAGACTTTTTCACCTCACCTAAAGACAAAGCTGAATTGTTTGCTAAGAACTTTTCATCAATATCATCTCTTGATTCCACTAGTTGCGTTCTACCTGATATGTCAAACAGGTTGATCCATTGCTTGACATTTGTATCACTCCAGCTTCTGTATCTAAAATGATTTCCTGCTTGGACTCTTCTACTGCTTGTGGCCCAGACAATACACCTGTTATAGTCTTGCAGAAGTGTTCTCCAGAGCTGTCGTCTATACTTTCAAAATTATTCAACAAGTGCTTATCAGAGTCTTGTTTTCCAGCCTGTTGGAAAGCAGTATCTGTTATCCCTATCTTTTAAAATTCTGGAGGCTTTTGACATTTCTAAATCTTTTGATAAAGTTTGGCATGCTGGTCTTCTCCATAAGCTTTCTTCTTACGGTGTATCTGGTAACATCTTTAAGATTATTGAATTCTTCCTTTCCAATCGTAGTATAAAAGTTGTCCTCAATGAACAGCACTCTTCTTCATATTCTGGAACTTCAGGGGTTCCTCAAGGTTCAAGTCTTGGCCCTATACTCTTTTTAATTTACATTAAGATCTTTCAAATATTCTCACGTCTAAGGTGTCATTGTTTGCTTATGATACTACCATTTATTCTTGTCGTGGTATGAAGCCAACACTCTCTGATTACTTGGAGCGTGCATTTGAGCTTGAAAAGAATCTCATTTCTGCTACAGCATGGGGCTCACAGTGGTTGGTGAACTTCAATTCAGATAAAACTCAATTTTTTTCAGCCAATCGTTATCACAATAATTTCGATCTTTCTATATTTATGAATGGTAATGTACTCAATGAGTCATCTACCCTTCATCTTCAAGGATTAACTCTTACTTCCAATCTTTCTTGGGAACCATATTTCAAATCATTTGCAAAATTAGCATCTGCTAAGGTTGCATCTATTTATCGAGCTTGACACTTTAATAATCCAGATTCTATTCTCTATCTCTATAAATCTCAAATCCAGCTTTGTATGGAATACTGTTGCCATATCTGGGGCAGATCTTCCAATAATGCCCTTTAGATAAGGTGCCAAAACGCATTGTAAACATAGTTGGACCTGCTCTTGCAGCCAACCTCCAGCCATTATCACATCGTCGTAATATTGCTTCTCTTTCTCTTTTCTATAAATAATGTAATGGACGCTGCTCTAAAGAGCTAGCGTCTCTTGCGCCATCTGCTAAAATTCATTCTCGTGTTACTTGTCATTCAATTGAGTCTCATCCTTTTTCTGTGACTGTTCCTAGGTGCTCCAAAAACTCTTATTCCTCTAGTTTTTTTCCTCAAACATCAGTTCTTTGGAATTTGTTTCCTTCATCTTTAATGGAAAATGAAAAGAAGTAATGTTTACATCTTCCAAAGAATTGTTTTAGAATCCAGTTTTACAACCATATGCAACACACTTGTTAATTATGACTTTTTAACATTTAATAGTTTTCTAAAATAATAATAATAGTAATTTTATATATATATATATATATATATATATATATATATATATATATATATATATATATATATATATATATATATATATATATATATATATATATATAACAGCGTTTTGAGAAAAAGAAGAAAAATTAAGAATAATGAAAGAAAAGATGTCAGCCCTCAGTCGATTAAAGCATACTCTTAAAACTCTTTATATAATAAATAACTCTCTCTCTCTCTCTATATATATATATATATATATATGTGTGTGTATATATATATATATATATATATATATATATATATATATATATATATATATATATATATATATATATATATATATATATATATATATATATATATATATATATATATAACAGTGTTTTGATAAAAAGAAGATCTATATATATATATATTATATATATATATATATATATATATATATATATATATATATATATATATATATATATATATATATATATATATATAACAGCGTTTTGAGAAAAAGAAGATATATATATATATATATATATATATATATATATATATATATATATATATATATATATATATATATATATATATATATATATAACCACACACGGCTACACACGGCTATATAAGTATTAAGTTTTATGATTTATTGTTTAAGTAAATAATTTTTGTTCACTTGGTTTAAGTGGACAATTTTTGTTCACTTGGTTTAAGTGGACAATTATTGTACACTTAAACAAGTTACCGTAGGCATGTTAAAAAAAAATTTACTCATATTCAACTGTCAATTTTAATTTATTTTCTATTTTTTTGTTTTTGCATAAATAGGCCTCATAAAATCAGCCTTTAAAATGTAACATACACAACCTTTTAATTTAGTATCCCATGGTTCTTAGAATATGCTCATGCTTCTTTCACATAAAATAACCACTAACATAACCAAATTATCTGTTTTAACATATATATTCAGTAGTAAAAATGTTATTTTTAATTTAATTTATTTAGGTTTATAATTTTTTTGTTTGCAGTGGAGAACAACAGCGTCGAGCTGCTACTAAAGATTCAAAATTTATTGTAAAAGTACTTTTTAACAATCAGGAGGTATCTAAAACATCTATTCGCAGCTTATCCTCAGACTTTATTGTGTATTTTGGTGAGATACTAGCTATTAAAATACTTCAATGGCCAGAGAGCATAAAATTACAGGTTAAAGATTAAATTATGTTGTTTTGAATTGTTTCAAGGGTCTCAAGTTGTTAAAAGCACCTCATATAATCATTTCACTATCACAACATATTTACACCAATGCATTTTTTATAAAATTTCATAAATGCATGGCAATAATAATGGCAACTTTGTATAATTCCTAAGAATTTTTTCAAATAAAAAATTTTTTCAAATTAAAAGTTTAATTTTTATTTATTGGTGGAAAAAAACTATTAATCTCTTGTTATAACTAGAAGAAAAAGAAGGATTAACTATTATAACTAGAAGGAAAAAATTTTAAAATAATGCAATATGTTATTTTTTTAGATATATGAAGTTCCAGCAATGTTTCTTTTAGCAGAGTTGTTTGCTATTCTTCCAGAGATAGGAGCAATAAATTCATTATCTACATTAGAACAATTAGAATTTAGTAGTGATCAAGTAATACAGTTCACGCATAATGGAGTGGGTAGTGGTAAGTCATTACGTATAATGGTGTAAGTAGTGGTAAGTCATCACACATGGTATAATAGTGTAGTTGTTATTATAAATATGACACATGGTTTAATTTTTATTAAAATTATTACATAATATATTTTTTATTGCAAAGTTGAGAGAATTTATCAAAAACCTTTTTGTTAAAAGTATGTAATAAAAAATTCAGATTAACCCAAATATAAATTTCAAAATATAGATGGAAATAATGCTTTCAGTTTAACCTTTTTTTCTTTACAAATAGATTTCAGTTCTTTGCTAAATTATTGTATTACATTAAATGGAAAATGGAAAATTATATTAAATATTTATGTTACGCTATATTGTAAAAAAGTACAGTGGCTATTAATGTTACCTTCTATCAAATTAATGTTACCTTCTATCAAATTACTGGTCTGTTTTGTGCTATTATTGAATTTAAGTTTTTTCCGAAAAATAAATAATTCTCTGAATTCAGTTTTTGCTCTTTATTTCCAGTTTTTTTTAATTCTTTTAATACTTCAGGTGCGATATTGTTTTCAAATATGTTCCCAACATTATTATTGCTGGAAAGATTCATTTCATTAATATTAATCTTAATTCAAATCAATAACAATAAAACACATCTAAAAGAATGTTTCTATAAACAGTTTTATACTTATTTTTGGCAAAACCTTCTTTGTTTAACTTTCTGAGAGTAAACTGAATTTTATATATATCAAGTTGGTTTATAGTTAAACTTTTTTGTTTATCCTTCTAAATTTTTAATGTCCTAATATAGTCAATTTGTCAGAGTCAGATCCTTTGGTAATATTGTAATATTTAATATTTGATAATATCTAATATTGTTATTTTTTTTAAGTTTGTAAAGATCTTTTTGTTGTTTAATATAAATACAGGCTGTCATTTTTTTCTGGGTCTTTTTTTTTAATTTATTTTTTTTCATTTTTTTGAGTTTTTGTCATTTTATTTTTTCAATTGAAATTTATATGAAAGTATATGGATTGAGTTAAGGTATATTTTACTTTAAGTTTATTAATTTGAGTTATTTTTGATAATTGAAATAAATTTTACAATAAATATTCTTTTACAATCTTTTTTTTTTTAAGTTTTATTTAAATATTGTAATTTTTGGAATTGTTAAATGGTTTTTATTACTTTTATTGGTTGATAAACTGAATTGAGAACTAAATTTTGAATAAAGTTATCAATATTTGTAAAGTTACTAGTATCTATTTTTAATTTTTAGTATATTATTCAATAGATAGGTCTATATTAATCAATAGATTAATATAGGTCAAAGCCATAATGGTTAAATGTAATAAAGTTTGGCTGGAAAATCTTGATAAAAATCAATTTAAAATTAAACTCTAGGCTGAGAAAAAAAAACTCTGATTATGTAGTCAGTAAACTATGTTTTAGTGATTTGAAATACAGTTTATTTGGTTTTCAAGCACTTTATCAGCATTTTACAAAACCTAACATAAATAAGTTTCTGATATTAGAGTTTCAAAAACAGCTCGTCATTTATATGTAGAATCAAATAAAAACTGTATTGGGGGAGAGAAAGTAGTACAATTAGAGTATTCTATAAATGATAATATTTCAGCTGCAGAAGGTTGTTTAAAGTGAATAGTGTTGCTTTAAGACATTGTGATAATACATCATTATTTCAAAGAATGTTTCCAGATAGTATAGTAAGTCAAGGTTTTAGTATGAGTAGATAAAAAACTTCATATGTATTTCAAGATAGCCTTGGACCTTTGTTAGGGAGACGCTTGTGTTCTAGTAATCAATAAGTTAAGGTGCTTTTACTTTAATGTTTGATGAAACTACTACAGCACAGCAAAAAAAAACAAATGGATCTTCTATGTTGTTTTTGGTCAGAAGAAGAGAACCAAGTTGTTACAAAATATTTAATATTGCTGTTCTTTGCAACAGCAGAAGATGTCAAAAAAATGCTTGAAAATATACATTATAATAAAAGATTTGATTTAACTTCCGCTTGATTTACAGGTATTAAAAGATTTTACTTTTTTGCTTGACAAGGAATATGGAAAATTAAGTATCTATATCTCAGTAAACTTGTTAAGGCTAGTGCAGAGCAAAGTTTATCAGATAATAAAAATACATTGACTTCAGAGTGAGTAAAACTAAATGATGAAACATTAATAGCTCTGAGAATATCAAAGGAATACACAAGAAGTTGCAATGCAGCATATAATGTTGGTTCTCTATTTAAAGACATTGTTCAAGCAGTGCAAAATGCTCACATAATATATAAAAAAAGAAAAGCTGAGGAAGAAGAAGAAAAAAGAATAAATTATATTCATAAGTAAGAACTTATTGGCAAAGAAAAGCAACACAAGGATATGCTTTAGAAAGTTCAAAAAAAACAGCAAAAACCTAGATTTAACAGAAAAAAATCTTTAAAATGATGAGAAAAATGCAGATCTAAAGTTTCAACTTGCTCAGAGAATTCTAGATGAAGCGACCAAGTCTATGCAAAGTACCATCAATAAAGAAGATGAAAGAAATAAAAATTCCCCATGAAATGGTGAACAGTTCCAAAAAAAATCTTGAAAATACTACTGCGCACAGAAATAATATAAGTGAATATAACACATAGAAATGACATGAAAAAGTGAAATGGATAATTAATTGTTTCAAAAAATCAAAGTAAAAAAAAGTGTGAAGAAGTTGGTGTGAACTTCTTGTTTATTTTGAACTTTATTTGGTGTTGCAAGTTATTTGGTGTTTTCTCTATTCTGTTAATTTATTTTATATTAATTTTGACATTTTTGATGACTTCTGATTTATTTTGTTTTTAAAAATAGTTGTTGAACTTTTCATTTTTTTCAATGAAGTTTGTCATTTTTTGTCATTTTTGCCATTTCCCCCCTCAAAATACAGTCATTTTTTCATTTTTTTACAAAGTTGTTGCTTGACAGCCTGTAAATATTACTTTAGTTGTTCTATCTATTTTAAGAATTTTCCAAACATCTATTCTTATTTTAATTTTCTTTTGCATATTTTATTGTTATTTTGATGCCAATGGGTCATTAATTAAATATTAATTTTATAAATGATAATAAATATTACATATTATATGTTATAGGTGTACCATGTCAACTAGGAGAAAATACTGTTATTCCTCTTACATCTGGTATACTTTATACTTCTGCAAATTGGGGCTTAGATGAGAATGGACTAAGCATGGCACCACCTGTGAGTGCTACCAGTAGGTAAGCCATGAATACTTTTGAAATCAATAATGGATTCATTTATTATTTTACTTAATTAGTTTTAATTTTAAAAGCTTTGATTTATTGTACATTTTTAACATTTTGACTAAGCTAAAATCACATAATTTTTAAAAGTACTTGATATTTTTTTAGAAATGTAAATTTTGCAGTTATTAATAGAGCAGGGAAAATAGATCTTCAAAAATTATTGTCCTGGATAAGTAAGTTTTAGCTTTTCTGGTTGTTTTTTATGTAAACAGATTATAGAAAAAGTTTTGTCCAATTTATATATGTTTGTGTGTGTGTGTGTGTGTGTGTGTGTGTGTGTGTGTGTGTGTGTGTATGTGTGTGTGTGTGTGTGTGTGTGTGTGTGTGTGTGTGTGTGTGTGTGTGTGTGTGTGTGTGTGTGTGTGTGTATCCTATATATGTAAAGTATTTTTCTTTTTACTTGTTATGCTGATATTACATAGTATAGTGTTATAATTGGTATTACTTAATCTAGAACATTTTATTGCAGGTAGTGCTAAACTTGATCCTAATGATCCTACTAATGCCGAAATTTTAAGTCTTGCCAAGGTTTTCGTTATGATTTTTTATTTAAATAAAAAATAGTTTTATACTTATTTATATAAATAAACTATATAAATAAAAGATGTAAATAAGTTTTAATTAGTTTTAATTAGTTTTAATTAAAATGCGTAAACTTGTATTGTTTACAAAATCTTTTTGTTCTAGATGGCTCGTGTTTCACAGTTTGACAATATAACTGGTCCGCAATATTTTCGCTTAAATCAGCTAGAAAAGGAGACTGAGATTGTTAGTAAAAAGGATATTGATAATAATAAGCGTTTTACTTTGATTAAACTACGAGATGAAGGAGTGCCAGAGCTCAAGCACTACCAAATGATACCACCTTATGAATCACTTGTTCCTGAAGATGTTTTTGAAGTAGTTGATAATAGATATTTATATGCATTCTAAATTTGCATTTTGCATTTATAAGCATTTTATTTTATTTGCAATTTCAACTTTAGTCTTATTTTGTTACTTTAATTGTTTTTTATTCCAGTTAAAATTTGTAAATAGGAGTACGAAAATAGAATTAATATGGTTAATGAAGATGAAGATGAAGAGTATAATCAAAGAAAAGCAGTCTCGATGTTTCTTGCTAAGGTTTTTTTTTTTTTAAGATTACAATATTTTTTAGAAATTTCAACAAAATATTTTTTTCTTTGCTTTGAATTATATAACGTATTATACTTGTTTAATTTTTTATATTCATTTAGTTTTTTATATTCATTTAATTTTTTATATTCATTTAATTAGCCATAGAATAAAACCTTGCAGTAATTTCCTGTGATTAGAAGACACTCAAAAAGCAAATCAAAGGATAGATTAAAACAAAGGTGACTTACAACAAATGGGAAAAAAAATAGCAAATAGAAGATTAACAAGCATTGAACAAAAAAAGCAAATGAATCAAAAAAAAAAAAAGGGATAATAAGAAAAAACTTTGATAATTTTGATTTCATTACATAGATCTGTCTGATAACAATCAGAAATGCTAGGTTGTCCACTTACTTAGTCTAAGTACACAGTAATAGTTTCCAAAAAAATGTACATTGATGTAGTTCAAAGCTCTTTATTCAAACTTCATAGATTATTAAGCTCTTTATTCAAACTTTATAGGTTATTAAGAATGATACAAAAAAAACCCAGTTAAACCCAGACTATTCATATCATCTTCAAAAGTGTATGGTTGATTACAATTATCAAAAAGAATACTAACAGAATAAAACTGAGTTGTATGTGATTTCCATGGCTACCAAAAAGTTATATTAGTAGTAAATTTAGTTACGCACAAACAATTTTAGTTGTCCTTTTCTATAAAGTAAGTTAGCTAATGCACACAATTAATTCCATGTTATTGCTTTTATGGATACTTAGTTTTTTGTACATTTGTCAGGGTTATTTTTTAAATGGTTGTGATTTGCTGCTCATGATGATTATCTGGAATATTATGATGATATTATGCTTAATGACATTATCTGGTAGCAAGTTGTAGTGCTAGTAAGTTTAAGATAAAAATATTATACATAATGTTCAGATGTTGCTTAACCAAGATTATTTCTCAGGTGTGTGTCAAGGGCTAAATTTTCTCTGAATGCATTTGTTTTCATGGATTTTTATTTGCCTCATTTTTTTCCTTTCGGTAGTTTTACAAATATTATTTTGAGACAATTTTGGAATATTTCATTTTCAATAATATTATCTTTTTATGTTTTATGATCATTTTATACATCTTATTATCTTTTTACAGTTGTCTTATACAATATACAAACATTTATTAAATGTTTAGTTAGGTCATTTTACAGTTGTCTTATACAATATACAAACATTTATTAAATGTTTAGTTAGGTCATTTTACAGTTGTCTTATACAATATACAAACATTTATTAAATGTTTAGTTAGGTCATTTTACAGTTGTCTTATACAATATACAAACATTTATTAAATGTTTAGTTAGGTCATTTTACAGTTGTCTTATACAATATACAAACATTTATTAAATGTTTAGTTAGGTTATTTTACATATATAACAAAAGGAGTTGGATGTTTCCTATACAAATAATTTTACAATTAATAAAGGTGTGAGAGATTAGACAATAGTCTGCTTGATCTATTTTGTAATCTTATATTAGATTCATTGGCTTCTAGTCAAGGTGCTGGTAAATTAGGTTGATCAATTAAAAGTTGGAATATAATTAATAACCGACTCATACATTTTAAGTTTGATATCTTGCTCTTTAGCAATATTTTTTATTTTCTGTTAATTTTTATTTATTATTTTGATATTTTTTTATAGATGCTTTGTTTTTCAAAATCAAAAAAGCTTCAGCTTTTTATCTAGAATTTTAGGATTGCTTGATATTTTATAGTTGCTATGGATTCTTTTTTGCATGCATTACCCTTTAAAATAGATTTTTCTTTGATATTGAAGTTTAAAAAACTGAATAGTACTTGCGGACTAAATTGTTTTTTTGTTTTTTTGGAAATCAAACAGGTGGGTTTTACTTGCTTATTTTGAGGATGATACCCCGACGGGGGTTTCTAGGAATGAGCATTAAAACATTCAAAACGTCATATACCAGAGTATTGAATCCTTATAAGGGTCAACACTATATCCATTTCCTGACAAGAATCTGGTATTATACTACATAGTTTTCAATTTTATTTAACGCTGATATATTTTTATACATTTTCTTTAAGTAAATATGCTCGCACTCTCCTTACTATAATATATGTCTATTTTTGTTGTTTGTTGTAATACTGCTGCTTTGTTGTTGTGCTTTATGTCTAATAAATTGAGTAATTTTGTTATATTATGCTGATTAATATTCATAATAATTATACTTCATTAATATTCAATTAAAAATTATAACGAAACGTTATAATATATAATTGAATATTAATGAAGTATGATACGAATAACTCCACTAATAGGGCATACAATTTTAAAAACAAATAGCTCCACTAAAACAGTATAAATAATAATTTTCTATTAACAAAGCATATTGCATATAACTCCACAAAAACGAAATAAATTAAACTGTACATAAACTAGGTCTAAAACGGTATAAAGTTTAGTTATATATGAACTAGATATAAATGAATAATCTCACTTAAACGTAATAAGTTTTGATTAAATATAAACTTAGTATAAAATGAATATTTTTTATCACTAGTGACTAGACTTACTTTTTCTAGTTACAAAATTTATATATAGCAGTAAACCATATAAACTAAATGTAAACTAAACATAAAATGAACAACTCTATTAAATCGTGTAAATTAAATATAAAACAAAAAACTGCATTATATTGCCTTGATTTTGGCTTTAAAGTTGTTATTAAATTTACTGTTATTATTGAAATTATTGTGTTATATGTTCATATTATTTTTGAATTTTTAATTCAAAAATAATATGAACATATAACACAAAAAACATATTATCATTACATTATAAGTTTACATTTCACTATCTGAGTAATTGTCCTATTAATAATCAATGAAATTGAAGTTTTATGTTTACAGTAAATAATGATCTTATAATAATCAGCTCAGCCTCATGCTGCCTTCTCTATTCTCATATACAAAACCAGAAGTGTTAAAATATCTCTATAAAATCAGTGATGGTTTAGTAACATGATAAAAAGCATTCAAAATTTTAGAACTTTTAAACCAAAAATCATAAAAAGGATATACAGATAAAGCAATTATTTTCTCTTTAAAAGTATTTGAATTTAAGTGAATGAAGCTGCGAAGTAGTTTACCAAGCTTCTGAACAATAATTATCGCTGACCTGTAAAGATACAGGTCTTTGTAACTCTATTTCACATCAACCTTATCTACACTTTTTCTTTTTATCCTAGCTTTCCAGACCCATAAAATACGGACCTTAACCAAACCTACTATTTCTATACTTATCTATTCCACATCGATCATTTCTATTCTTTATTTCATTTATTTCATTCCTTTAATTTTTTAGTTAAATAATTTATTTTAAAAAACTGCTTTAAAAGCAAAAAAATTAATATGTGCACCTTTTCCGCATATGTATAGCTTATAAGAGATTTATAATTAGGTTTGTTTTTCTCCTAAATGCATATCATTGATAGCTTAGTGGTTTAGTGCACGGTCATCAGAGTTGTTTTGGGGGTTTTAAACCCCCTCCTCCTCCTCCTCTCCCTCCCCCTTATCTTCATAAATTTTGAATTTTTTTCAATCTCGTTTATATATTTATAGCAAAAAATATATATATAGCAAAAGAGATTAATTGTTAAAACAAAATTTTGAAGTTTTCTCATTTTCTCAGTTTTCTCATACATGATTGTTCCATATACTGCCTGAAAACTTAACATATAATTAAGACGTTTTCACTTACAGACGTTTGTACGCAACGCTAAACAAATGGCAGAACTAAGAAAATTTTAGACCATTGAAAACTATAGTCCATGGCCATAGCTATAAAATGCTAATCTAAAAGTTAAGCCAAAAATATTTTGTGCAGTGACGTCAGTTTGTGACAAAAAAACTTTATAAGTCAAGTTTGCTTTTGCATTTATTTTACATTTTTTGATTGATTTTAATTTAAAATTGTATTGTGCATTAAATTGCACAAAAAGACATAAAACTGGTACAGATAAATCATTTCACGGATAAGAGTTTGTATTTATTAAAATAGTAATAAATAAGTAGTTTTAAAGAAATAGTAATTACTATATTTAATCTTTATTAGAATATATACCATAGAAATATATTTTATATATTTTTAATAAAAGGAATTCTCCTGAAAAATTAAATTAAAATCTTATTTCTAGTTGGTTTTTCTAGTTTTTTGCCACAAAGTAACGTAATTTTGATTCCAATGATTTACTAAAAAGCCGCATCTTTTATATTTAATGGTCTAAGAAAAAGATGACATAATTTTAGCAAATAAATAATATCAAGAGAGGCAAATTTAAAATCAAAGTTTCAAATTTTCCACTAGGATAAGACTATATGTTTCGTGTTTTTTCAATCTTGTCAATTAATTCCAATCGATATAAGAGTTTATAAAATGGTTTGTTTTTCAACTGCATGCATTAATTTGATAGATCAGTGCTTTAATACGCTGTCATCTGTGTGGTTTTGAGTGGGTTTAAATATCTCTTAACACAATTAGTTTTCAATTTTTTCAATTCAGCTATGTATTTATAGCAAAAAAAAGACTTTTAATTACTAAAATAAAATTTGAATTTTTTTCCAGCTACATTCTTTTCTTTTTTTTTTTTTACTTTTTGCCTCCTGCACCAGCATCTTCTGGAATAGCAGGACTGTCTTATTAAATTTTTTCTTTACTAAGTTTCAGATCATAATTTTTTTTTCAGACTAACTACAGTTTATTAGGACTAATTACCGGAGCACATTAATAACATAAGTATCTCAATCACTACACATACGTAACAAAATCCCCTCTGTTTTTTGATGTTTTGAGATTTTTTAGCTTTTTTAAAAATCTTTTTGTTTGTTAAAGTGTTAAATATTGTGACATGTTTTAAGTTAAAATATTGTTACATATGTTTGTATATAATCTTTATAAAACTTTAAAAGTATTTTGTGTTTTAAAATAATCAAGAAAAATTAAAAAAAGAAAAGTGACGAGTGGTAGGACTCAAACCGCTGCTTTTTTGTTCAGAAGCTCTGCTTGCTAACCACTAAGCCACGCTGGCACATTGACTTACGAAAGTTTAAAAACTATATAATAATTTTTTAACGGAAATAAACGCTTTAGATCAAAATTAATAAGATTTTGCCGCAATGCAATTTTCAAGTGAAAGTAAAACTGTGAAACTTGATAAATGTTTTAATATGTTTTAACATTGCATAATTTCAAGATTACCTAAGTCAGATATTTGCTTACACTTTCGTTCACATTTTCTTATTAAAAAAAAAAATGATGTGGCTCTTTCCTGCCGCTACCTCAGTTACAATGGCTGCCAAGGAATCTGTGTCAAACACGCTTGAATAGGTACTAACACTGCTACAACACTATTAAGTTCAGAAATAATAAATAGAGATTAAGTTGATGAAATTTTAAGTTCTTGCAAATCCATAAGACTGAACCCCGACAGCAGAACTCTGTGAAAGCCAAGGAAAAATATGTGGAACTCTGTGAAAGCCCAGGAAAAATATCTGAAGAACCAAACAACTTTTTTTATTTTGTAACTTTACCGGCTTTAGACTAAATTATAAAAACTATCTGAGGAATAAAGAAATATTCAACATAAATCTTGTTATTTTATGACATTTTTAACTTTTGGATTAATATTAAATCTTATATTCAAGTGAATAAAGTTGTGAAGTAGGTTGCCAAGCTTCTGGACAATAATTTTCATCAACTCAATGATAATTAGGGATGTACCGGAATTCCATTCCAACCGGAATTTGTGACTTTTAGGTCATTCCAGTTCCAACAGGAATTACAATATTTCAGGCCGGAATGCCAGAGTTTTTACTTTTTTTTACTTTTTTACAGATTTTTTACTTTTTTTTTTAAGACAATTGACACAGACTGTGTAAATTAAATTAAAAAATCATTGTCTTACAGGGTAATAAAGAACTATAGGTAAACCTAGTTAAAAAATACAAAGTTCTTAACAAGTACAATTTGTAATTTATTCACAGTAATCAAATATGTAAGGATTTCTATACATTGCTATACAGTTTTGGGCAACAAACTAGCTCTTTTTTCATCAAAAATGTTACCTGTCTTTGAGAAAAGTCTCATTTTAAATGTTGCTTAAATCTTGAATAATTAAAAAGTATAGGATGCATAATGCTGTAAATATTTTAATTTTAACCTAATTGGAAAAATAGAAGAAAAAAAAAAGAAATGATTTTAAATATAAATATTATGCAGGTTAAAACTCTCAATGAATAAAATTATAAGAAACAAATAAAAAAATATATTAGATTTAAATGAAACAAGAATCAAATTAATGAAATAGGTTTTATATATATATATATGATATATATATGAATATATATTATGTAGCCATGATGCTGAGGTGCAAGCTTACACTTTCAATTTTAAAGGTAAAAAATACATAAATATAATTCTTGTTCCAGCTGGAATTTCGGCCAGATTTTTATCAACGATTTTGGCAAATTCAGTTCCGGCCAGAATTCAAATGATAATTATTGTCTTGGCAACCTACTTCGCTACTTCATTCATTTAAAATCAGTAATAAAGTATTTAACTTTTTTAACCTCACTTTTATGGATTTTGTAATTTAATGCTTGATGATCAAGTATCTTTTTAGCGAGTTGTTTAGTAATCATTTGTTTGTTTGATTTATGTTGGTTTGGTAACCATTTCATGGTTTGATCTAATTTGGTTTGGTAATTGTTTGAATTCCATTTCTGATTGCAATTGTGAAGCATTTTAATGAATGTTTCATAAAGAATTTCTGAACTCCAAGTAGCTTTTCTCCTAAACATATTTTTAGACTAAATGTAAAAGTTTATTATTTTTTTAACAAAATAATATAGCCTATTGTTTGTTTGTGATGTTTGTTATATGACCTGCACGTAAAAACCTTCGAAGTTTCAATTTTCCCAGTTCCATTCCCAATAGTTCCATTTCAAGATCTTTAATAACCATGGCTTTATAAAGATTCATTAAAGTCATGAGTAATGTTTACTTCCTTAGCTGATTTAATTAATTGAAACATAATTTGTAAACATAAGTTTTTTTGATTCAGTTAATGGCTCTTTGAGAACTTCATCAGACATTTGAATTTCAATTTCCTTTTGAAGATTCAAGCCTTCATTGATGTTTTTTCACTCCTTGTCTGCCTCTTCAATATAAAGAGTGACAATATATAAAGTAAAAATATATCCCCTCCTCCCTCAATATAGTTATATTCCTTTGTAATAATGATTTTATAAAATAGAAAATAGAAAACAAAAAAAAGATAAGGTTATTCTACCTTCACAATTGTTTCATTAATTAAAAATTCTTATCTAAAATTACTTACGCTCAACAAATGATTACTTAAATTTATTTAGGTGAGAGAACAAGTTTATAATAGATCTCAAATAGCAAAACGTCAATTAAGTCTAGAAGATGTGGTTGTTGAGGAAGCAATACCAGATATCGGGTATCTGTTTGAAATTATGAGTTTATGAAAATTACATTATTTTGAATTGCTTTAAATGTTTTTTGACTTTAGGTCATTGGGTGCTCGAATTAAGAAAATGACAGAAACTCGTCGTCCTTTACTTCCTGTCAGAAAAGAACGTAAAAAAATCGGAGGTCAGGTAAATGTGAAAGTTTATTTTTGAATGATAAATTTTTATAAAAATTATTTTAATTTGTTTTTGATTTTAAAAGAACCTTGCGATTGGAAGTAATGTTAAAGTACTAATAAACATTGTGAGAGCCTTCAACATACCAATACGTATTGAATCTTTGACTAATCAATTGGAGGGTCACATCACTGAAATTGGTAGCCCAGTTCAAAATTCTGGATACAATCCAGCTACAACAGAAATCAAGGTCTTTTTTGGTGTGGATAAAATAAACATTAACAGACTTTTAAATAAGTGCATAAAGTATTTTATTTCTTTTTGTAATATAGTCACTTGTGCGACCTTTTGTTGAAGTTATGTTCCAAGGAGTATTTTTGCGCACCAGTGTTGGTGAAGGCGCATGGCCCAACTGGAATGAAGATTTAATATTACCATTCAAGTATATCAATTTATTATTTTAAATCAATAACTTTTTAACTTTCTTTATTCTTTTATGAAAAGCAATAATTTTATAAAAATTTTTGATTTTTATAGTTATAATAATATACAAAAATTTATTAACTTACAAGTAAGGAATACAACTGATTAAATGTAATAAACACAAAATTGTTTTAAACTATTAATTTCATCCTTTAGACCACCAAATAATGATTATTCTTCTGATTCTCTTCATTTGGTAAAAGATAAAATATTCATTAACTTATTTGATGAAGTCATGATAGACCTTCTACTTGTAAGTTCACTATATTAAAAATATTCATTAACTTATTTGATGAAGTCATAATAGACCTTATACTTGTAAGTTCACTATTTTAAAAAATGAGTAGTTTTTATCTTATTAAATATATTTGTTCTGGTATTTTAGAATAGTATGTAACCTTTTGTTTTAAAACTATGACAATAAGAAAACTATGAAACAAAATATATAATGAAAACTCATAAACACATGATAAGGGGTAAGTAATTTTGTATCTATGAGGCATGGGAATCATTTCTCTAGCATTGAATATGTCTGATTATATATTTAGTTGAATCATAAATATGATATATGATCAGAAAAGGTTTAGTTGAAACAAATTACTTGTGGTGTCTTGGGCTACTAAAAAAGCTCATAAAGTCATCTAAGGATTCAAAAACTTGATATCAAATCCAGTTTTTGTTTTCTTTATTGTGCTTAAATGTTTGTTTTGTGGAACATTGAATACAGAACTTAAAAATACATTTTAAATACTGGAGCTCAGTGTAGTTAAGGCGATTTTAAAGTATTACAGCATCTGTATAATATTTTGCTGACCACAACGTATTTCCATTATATGATCAGGTTCTGGAATGAAACATAAAAAATTAAAATGAATGACATTTTGAAATTTTGCCATAACTTAAAAATGTTTGTCTGGGTTTTTTTTGGCAAAAAAACCCAGACTAAAGATTTTTTTTTAAATCTCCTTAAAGTTGTGTTTGCTTGTTCAGATTTGAATATGATTTAAATAAATATGTTGCTTATGTAAATTGAACATCATTGTTTAATAATATAATCTGTTCTGATCATTTATAGGTAGTTTTTCTTAATTATTAGCTCTTTTTTGGTCGAAATTCTTAAACTTTTTGTGAAAATTGATAGAAATGTTGTATTTTGACAACTATGTTTAATTAGTATGCACCAAAGCAGATTAGAACTAGGATCTATAGTGGCTTTATGCACTTTTTTAAAAGATTTCAACTACAATCAATTTAACACTGTTGAGCAAAATTAATCTAATGGCTTAAAAATGGTGTTCTTTAGATTCATTATTATGGGTAGTAAAAGAGTTTTAAAAGTTATATTAAAAAGAGAAAACTAGCTTTAAACATGAAAATCTGAAGCGAAAAAAATTATGCCATCTAAAGCTCTTGTTTTGGCATATGCTGACAAAATCATGCTAAATCCAAATAAAAGAATTCAAATAGTTTGAATCACCTACACCAAGTTCATTTTTTTTAAATAAGTCAGTTTATTTTTTTTTTTTACTTGGATATTTAAATAATGAAATGACAAAAATGTTATAAAAAAATAACATTTCAATATTTTTTTTTAGCATTTGCAGATGCAATATAATGAAATGCCAATTTCTTTAAAAAAATAGAAATTACTACAATAAATTTCAACTAAGAAATATCTTGTATTGTTACTAGTCATTAGTAGCAATTTGGGATATTTCTTGGTTGATTAATCATTTATTAGTAATTTTTTGGTTGAGTTAATCTTTATTAGTAATGAAAGATTATTATAATATATTCTAAAATCAAAGCCAGTTATTTTATGCACACAGCACCGTGGCAGTTTTTTAAAAAATACAAGAGTTACCATGCAAGAGTTACCGCACAAGAGTTACCACAGAATACTTTGAATCATAAAAACTAATTATAAAATTACAAAAAGCTGCATGATCATTAAATTTAAAATTGTCAGCATCTGACTCTGAAAGTTGATTCCTCCTAGCTGCAACAAAGGAGTTTTTAGTTTTGATTTTTTTGAAATTGTTGGCTGTTTCTTCTAAGCTTGATTTTTTTGTGACAGGGGTTAAATGAGCGGGTCACTGATGTCCATACTCTCGAGTCCTTAATACAAGGGGGACGGGAATTTTAGTTCAGATCTAATAAAGAGAGGGGGGGGGGGGTTATTAAAAGGGAAGAGTAGGAATTTTTTATGTTACAATATAAGTATTTTTTATAAAAAATTTCAGTTTATAAATCCAAACTAATATAAAAACTATTTAAATCTAGCGTGGCTTGCAGTCAAATGCGCATTTTCTAACACCTGTATTATAATAATTTCATAATTTTGGTGAGTAATAAATTAAAAGCTCATTTTCGATAAATCAAAATTTACTTGTTCAGTGATTTTTAAAGACTGTTTACACAGAAAAATTTTGTTTTTATCAGTGACTGAAATAATTTTTTTTTTAATTTTAAAGGCAGATTTTCACTGAATTTTTTTTGTTGTTGTTGATAACAAGTAAAAATTAATAAATGGAGGGGTCTTAATAAGCTTGGGGTGGGTGGGAAAATTTTTAAAAAGTTAATAAATACCCCCCTCCCTCTTTTTTTTTTTATTAGGAACTCGAGAGTAAGACACATAAACAAGTCTGACAATCATGTTCTTTGTGAATTGCTTTTTGCATGGCTCAATACATTGTTGTTTGTTTCTCCAGCTTCTTTATTAATCAACCCGGTAGGAAAAATCCAGTTTTTAATAATTCCTTGACCATGGCAAAGAAATTTGTGAAGTTTTGTAAAAATTGGATACCAAGAGATGTCAATAAACTAATTATTTCATTTTTTTTACAGAGATATCCAAAATTTCCAGCATCAAGGACATAACCAGGAGCTAGAGTTCCCCAAAGTGAAAATGTTTTTGACTAGCTAAAGGGCAACTTGACTAATCTCAGTGTCTCTAAATATTAAAAGCAGTTATTTTAACTCAAAAAAGAGAGAATGAAGTTCTTTTAATTAATTTTCTTAATAAGTTAGCTGGATTTAAAAAGGCTGTGCGGAAAACATTTTTAGTGGTTGTTGGGCCTGTTACTTTATCTTGGCGCTGTTTCACAATCCTATTTTTGTCAAAACTCTTCTTCAAACAATTCTTTTTTGCTCATTCCATTGATTTTTCTTTGCAAGTGACAGCCGCATATGAAATTTCTTAATGTCCTGCTTGTACCTAATGTGAAGAATAGACTCAAATTTCAAAATTCTAAAGTGCGAAATGCTAGCATTTTATTTCAAAGAGCCCTCTTTAGGTGAGGAGTCACCAGATGAGTCAGTAATTTGCCGAGAGTTTTAATAGCAAATTGAACAAGCAGCAACATAGTGATTTTCATTCAAAACATATAAAACCTTTCCATCCAGCATTATGAAGAGTGGTTTGAAGGTAATGTTTAACTAAAAAAAAAAAACATTTTTTTTTATGTGCATTTTTTTTCTCTTGTTTTAGGAATACGCATCAAAACTTGCATATTTTTCCACCATTTGGCTGACTAAGTAGGTACTTCCATCTAAAGTGTTATCAGTTTTTACTTTTTGCATGAACATGGAAAAGGATCCGCATCCTTAGTTTTTCAACCATTTCTTGCTAGTTTTTCAACCATTTCTTGCTAGTTTCTCAACCATTTCTTACTAGTTCCTCAACCATTTCTTGAACTTCTTTAAGCAAAATGATAAATTAACTACTTTTTTACCAAACTCATGACTTATGTTTTGAATATAAATACCTTTAAGCAGTGTGAGATGTAGGTTCAATGAGGTTTTTTAATGGGACCAACACACTAAGTCCAGTACTTTAAATTCTTTCTGGTCTACATTGATACTTGGCAGCAAGCACCGGTACATAGTTAAAGATAAATAAATGAAATAATATGTGAACTAGTATAAAATGATTAGTTAATTAGGATTGAAAAAATTATTCATTAAATAATAAAATAGCTATAAAATTTAAATAACTTACCATTACCAGATTGTAATCTGCCCAGATGTTGGTATTTGAGTTTAGGCATTCAATCTTTGGTTATAGAGATGTTTGTATAGAATGATTGCAAAGGTGTTTTCTTCTTCAATGTTAAAAGCTCTGGCTCCGACCTTGACTGCTCTGTCAGTTGAAGATTCAGACTGACTTCTTACTTAAGGAATAAGATAACCCTCTTTTGCTTCCTGCTGGAAGGCTGCATTTGTTATGGGTTCTGGTTCATGGTTGGTGGTACTTGCCAACTGTTTTCCATAAAGAGATTTTTGTATAAATTTTGTGGATGGTCTTCCAGGTTTTGCCAATTTTTGTTTACTTGTTGATTGAAGACTGCTAAAAAAAATTTAGTCAAGTTGTTGATAAAGGACTGCTTAAAATATTTATGTAATATAAAAGTACATTTTATGTTTAAATATTAAAAAATATAATAATAACAGAATGACAAAGTTCTTGTCAAAAAGGCCTCCTGGTTCAGTGAGTTTCATCCTGGTTCACTGAGTTTCATCAATTGTGAGAAGCTTTTATATTCTTTAATTCTGGCAGTTTTAAAATTGGTATTTAAAATAAATGCCTTAAAAAAATTTTATTATCTTAAGTATTCAGATCTTTTAATCTTTTAGTTTTAGTTAAAAAATGTTTCAATAACTAATACTCTTTATTATCTTTTTCACAAAACTAGAAATTTACTTGTGGCTTCATCAAATGTCTGATAAAGATATTTTCTCAAAGAAAAAACAAAAGGGTAGTAAATTTTTTAAGAAGGAGCAGCTTAGTTACCACAGAAGAAGCAGCTTAATTACCACATAAAAATAAACTTTATGGTTTTATCACCCCAGTAGACCATTTAACTAGAAAGTTCACGCTTTCTTCCTTACCAATGTCACTTATTGGGCTAGAATGGGCATTGAACCTTTGACCTTTTGGTTCTAAGCCAGAACTCTAACCACTGTGCCTCTTGGTTCTAAGCCAGAACTCTAACCACTGTGCCTCTTGGTTCTAAGCCAGAACTCTAACCACTGTGCCATGGCTGCGTTAAAAAAGTTTTTAAAACGGCTATGTTTTGATTTTCTATTTTGCTAAAGCAATTGCACCTTAGTCATTTTTGATATTTACTGTTTTAAAAGTTTATTTTTGAAAATTACTAATATACATAAATTTTAAAACATGATTTATGAAAATTGCGCAATTTTCATAAATCATATTTTAAAATCATATTTGATAAAGATTAAAACAATAGCCAAAAATACTTTTTCAATCACAACAAGAAGCCAATTTGTACGGCAACATGCATTTAAATTAATACTTTTCTACATTATTCTAAATGTCAAGGAATATTCCAATCTACTTTTTCTTATTGTTGTTTTAACCAAAATCAAATGGATCTTATCATTTGCTATTACTAAAATTAATAAATGAATGTCCTTAAGCACCCCAATGTATGTGCATATCCGCCCCTGTAATAAAGAAATTGATTGTGATGATTGATTTAAAAAGTTGAACATAGTCTTTGACATATTAAAACGGATTTCAACACACTGGATTATCTTACAGTTAATGTAGTTGCTTTACTGTAGTAAAGTTAAAATTGAGAAATATTAGGCAAGTATATAATGAAAATTGTTTTTAATATATTTACTTAAAAGTTAAATTAAATTAATTTAAAATTTTTTTAAGTTAATTTAATTTTTGAATCTCAAGTTTTTAAAAATTTTTTTTTTTTTTTGTTATTCTATTTTTTTATTTTTTTTTATTTTTTAAAATATAATCTTTTTTTCCCGTAAATTTAAAATAAGGATTATTCTTTTTTGTTATAAAAATAGGATCAGCGTGAGAGAGAAACAAATATTCATCAGAGAGTTGAAAAACGTTGGTTGGGTAGTGTTGAAGTACCATTTTCTACTGTTTACTTTAATTCAAAAGTATTTTTTCTCCACTGTTTAATTTTAATTTTGGAAATAAATTAGGATTTGTATTTAGTTTTAGTTTTTATTGATTTAATAGGTAGATGGTTTTATTGAGATAAATACACCACCTATCTTGCTTGGATATAGGTGCGATTATGACAAAAATAAAGAAAGCCAATTGATTAAACATAAAACACTTATTCAACTATTTATTACAATTGAACCTCAACTGCAGCCTGCTCCACATCTCCCTGAAAAATTTGAAACTAATGAAGATGATATGCTTGTTCATAATAGTCAGATTTGGTTAGCAGACCTGAGAAATAAGTTTCCAAGACGCAATTACAAAGCCATGGTCACTGACATAGTTGGAAAGAAAGTTTTTTTGTCTAGATTTATTCGTCGTCAGAAACCCCCTGATGAACTAATGTTAGATGAAAGTGTTCCAATATCTCAAAAAATTAAGTTATTATCAAGATTTGTCTCACTTATTCCATTTATTTCTGATTCGGTTCAGTTTCCTGATATTTGTGATATATGGACAACTTCAGATGTAAATTTTTATTAAAAGTTATATATGTTTATCTATATTTATGACCTTTAACCCTGCATATTACCTGTGTGTAATCATTGTTAAATGTTTTCATCATCTCCATCATTTAATGCAAGCATTGTAATTTGTTGTCATCACTTTTTTTGTTGCTATTCGTGCATGTGGTTTCGACTACTTTTACAAGTTAAAGTATTTTTATTTATTTAATTTTCTTTTAAATAATTAAAAAGGATTTTTTATTTTTTGCAGCAATTTTTGCAAATGTTATCTGGTGACGAAGAAGAGCATGCAGTCCTGCTATGCAATTATTTTCTTTGGCTAGGTCTGCGAGCTTATTTGGTGCTAGGAAGCGGAGTTCCAGAAGGTTTGTTGTATTTTTTTATGTCATAGATACTTTTGTGACTGTAATAAACTATTTCTCTGAACATATCATTTAATTCAAGGTTCAACAGCATATGTTTTATGTGAAGAAATGAATACTTTTTGTTTATGGAATGCTAGTACTGGAGAAAGTTACGAATTACAAAATACATATTGCCCTTTGATTTCTATTGGGACTCTTGTAGATGATAGAAATGTAGGTTTGTTTTTTCAGCAATTCTTTAGAATGTGTTTAATAGAAATTTTTATTAACTATTAATTTTAATTAATTTTATTTATTTTTCTTATGATCAGTACTTAAAGAAGTAATCTTTTGTGCTTTGTTCATAATTATGAGTTTTTATTCAAATGTAAGAGTTTTTTCATACAAATATTTTCAGATATTTGCTAACATTCAAAATGAGGAGCATCCATCAAAACTTAACTTTGAAATAACAAACCAGAAATATTGGCGTCCATTTTTTAGCAAAACTTTTCCTTACCCTGGTTTAGGGTCTGTTCAAGAAGAAATGCTAGTATATCATCCAATAGATCAACAATACACTCTTGACCTTTCAGATAAGTAAGTTATTTTAACAGGTTGGAATCTGGTTGGTAACTATTCTTTATAAATTTTTATTTAACACCAATTTACTTTGACACCTTTATTTTTTTTATTATTTGCCATCTTTTGAAGAATGTTCTGTTTTTGATTTTTATTCTAATATATGTGACCAATTATGTTTTATTTTACCCATCTAACAATTATTTTTGAGTGACGTTTGTGACTTATATATCGCATTATTGATCATGATCCCCTGTTTCATCGTTGTTAGGTTGTTTCTTTTTCTCTTGAAAATACCTCTAGGATTGCTGCTAAAATAGTCTATCATTTTTTGTTTCACCTAACAAACTTTATTCTTATAAAAACTGTAATTCTAAATTATACTCTTATATGTCATTCAGTTAAGTTGCATCTTTTTACACCAATTGTTCATTTCTAAGAAAGTTTTACAGCAATTGTTTATTTCTAAATAAAATTTTGTCACCTGGTCATTAGGCCACTACCAAAATATGTTATATTAGTATGTTGTACATACTAATATAAGACTATCCTGAAAATTTCAAAACAACTGGAGTAAGGGTGAAATGGTTTTAAGGTTTTTAAGTATTTTCTTGTTTTCATTGAATTATTCATTTTTATGGCATTCTCAATATTTATATACTTTAGTACAAACTTTGATACAAATATTCTTTCCATTAGAATATTTGAATATTATTGAATGAATATTTACCACATAATCTTAAACACTGGCGTAGGAGGGGCGATGGCCTCCTCCGCATACCACCACCCCCACTCCCACTTTTTTAATACCTTTTTTTCCATTCAAATTTTGATTCTGGCTGCCTTAGCCACCGCTTATTTTTGGAATTACAGAATTACATTTAACATGTTTCTCTGCGCAAGGGTGATTTCGAAGTTAAGGGTTGAGAGAGACTTGTCATTTAAAAAAAATAATTCTTGACAGTAGTCAAGTCAAGGATGCCTTCGGACCTAGGTATGTTAACCAAATTTAAATTGAAAAAATATATATTTTCTTAAGAAAAAGGTATAAAGTAATCATTTTTAGATGAATTACATTTATTTTCTGCTCTGCTTTGGTTTTTAGTTAGGATAAAGTTGTATCTCTTAACTTGACTATAAACTATCTTTGATTTCTATGATACAAGCTTCACGGACCTTTCTACTGATTGTGAATTGTTGGGTTAATCCGTAAGAACAGGTTTTTTAGAATTTTGCAAAGCATTTTCTAACTCAAATGATGAAATCAGATAGAAGTCGGAGGCTCGACCTTAATTAAAGAAGCATCAACTAAACCACTCCATGTACCAGCGTTAAATTTAATAATTAATTTTGCTTTGATTTTTAGTTTAACTTCCGGATTTACTTTTCTTGATTACCTTATGTGCAAAACTTGCTTAATAGCTTGAACCCTTATCTTTTTCATCATCTTGAAACATAAGAAGTTTTTTTAAAGACAGCAATAAGAGTTTGTTTGAAGATTTTGAAAGTTTGTTGTATATTGTCTGTCTGATTTTTAACAAGCTCTATTGTCTTATGAAGAAGTCTAAGAGCAACTTTATAAAGACTTTTTACTAACCGCAACTCATTTTGCAACTCATTTTGGTGAAGTACAAACATATTGTTTAATATTTTTTTAAAATTATTTCAAACCTGTCATCACAAATTAAAAGAGGAAGTTCACGTCTGCATGCTGATATATTAAATAACTTTAAAAGGTAATTTTCCAATTAACAAACACCGTGTTTATGTTTTGAAGCTTTAGATCTTTCAGCTGCAATTACTTTTTGAAATATTTTTTGTACCTTATTTTATAGAGGTTTCTAATTAATTGGCTAATATAGTTAATTTATCCGTATTAGATCTTATAAATCTTTAAACATTGCAAAAAGTAACCTTTTCTCAACAAAAAAATGGAAACGCATTTAAAAATGGCGAGCTTGTTATTGTTATACCAAATGACAGGTTTGAAATAATTTTAAAAAAATATTAAACAATATGTTTGTACTTCAACTTGTTTCTCCGCGCAGCGGCCTTGTTCGTTGAGGTTCGTGTTTCGGAGTTATAGAGTTGAGAGAGGGTTATAACCACTATTGAGTAGCCTCCTCATCTGTAGTGGCCTTCATGGCCTTGAGGAGGTGAATAACAAAAAAAAAAAAAAAAAAAAAAAATTATGACGCGAAAATAACATTTTAAGCGACGTTCTGTTCTATTTCGCAATACTTAAATGAAACCATAAAAATGAAATTAGTTATGTTTTTCCCCAAAAAAAGTTTTAAAATTTTTTAAATTGAAAATAGTTTTATTCAATATAAATATAACATTTCCCAAAGTGAGCCGAGTGTTGACTTTAACTTGGTAGTGGCTTATTGCTCATTTCTAAAAAGTTTTTTTAGCTTTTTATCGTATTTTTCTGATTTATAATTTGTAGTGTTTTAAGTCTTGTTAAATGTGTTTTAGCTCTATAACTATTTTTTAATTTCTTAGTAACTTAGCAACTTGAAGAATAATTTTCTTCAGCTTTGTTGGTTTTGTATAATCTTTATATTTGAAAAATGTTTTTTCAATAAAAGATATATAATTAAAATTTTTGATTTCTTGACCTTTTTTAGGCTTGAACGCCTTCTTCGAGAGAAGCTTATGGAATGGCGCCCAAGATTCATAACTAAGTTTAACAGGTTGTTTAATAAAATTTTATTAATCATTTAAAGAGATAATATCGTCAAACATACAACTTTTATTAATCTCGCTCCTAGTCGAGAAAATTGATATTGATATTATCGATGTTTTATTTTTGTTTTTGTGTTGCGATTAATTTAAATAATTTTTTGCTGTATCTTGGTTATTGCAATTTTTTATTGTTAAATCTATTTTTAATTTTTGCTTTTTAGGTTTTGTACACAAACATTTAAGACTCTTCTTCTCAGGTTGGTAGGTTTTAGTTTTTCTCCGGGTTTTTTTATTTAGATATTTTGTTGATATTTTTGTATGATTTCAGTATGGAATCGAGATTAGTAATTTCGGGAACTGACGACCATGGTTTACCTTTGCAACAGTTTTTATCTTCACATGAGGTTTTTTATTGTTTAACATTTACACTTGTCATAAAATTTAAAGTTCAATTTTTTATTAAAAAATACCAACAAATTTAGCTTATTGGATTTTCTCTTCAAATGCCTTATACCGATTCATCGACAATTGTAGAGCGGGTTTATGGAACCGGTATTCATAATTCGGATGATCCTGATATTGAATTTGCACTAGCTGTTCATGTACATCCGTATCCTAGTGGTGTTCTTGCTATTTGGATATATATAGGGCGACTTCTACGGAAAAAGTAGCTCATCGATTTCAGAAAAAAAATTTTTTATAAATTTATGTTTAAAAAATGTATTATTCAACATATATTTATTATACCCAATTGTTTTATTTAATATATTGTATAAAATATACATTTAATTGACAAATTACTTACAATGTTTAAAAGTAACAGCTCGCTGTAAAAGTGGCATTGTTATCTTTAAGTGTAAACGTAAAGAGTTTTTAATGCAATATGTTGTCTAACAATATCTAAATGCGAAGGGTTTTTAATGCAATATGCTATATAGTTAAGTTTTTAATACGTTTGGAGTTGTCTTAGAAATGTTAAGAGTTTCTCACTGGTGCGGGTGTCAAAAATGTTCAGAGTTTCTCACTAGTGCGGGTGTCAAAAATGTTAGTATTACAATATTTAAATAGTAAATGTTAGATCATTCCGATGTAATTCGCTGTTGAGCGATGTTGAACTAACATCGAAACGACGCACTGTGAGTCAAAATCCATAAAAAATGGCACAGAAAAGCCCCCCAAAAAACAAATATTACTAAAAACTAGCTAAAAAATAGTTAATTAAGTTATAATGTAACAAATACACATTGGTAGGAATATATAAAAACAGAAAGAAAAAAATCATTTGCCCCAACTTGTCCAAGTTTAATATAAGACCTTTTAAATATCTTTTTTTTTTCGTTTATAATTAAAACTTTCGTACTAAGTAATGAACAATAGATTATTGCTTAACTAAAAAGTATAAGACAAGTATAACTTTGAGCGAATATAATATATACGAATATAACTTTGAACTACTAAAAGTTTTAGTTGTTCGAATTAATAAATATGGATAGGTTTAAATATGTAAGCACAATTAGAAGCTCTGAGGCATTTCAAATTTCGAGGCTATTTTGAATTTTCAGAAAAATTGCAGAGCTCTAAATGCAAACTCTGTAAAACTATTTTTAATCAGCAACAACAGTTTTTACAAGACATTTAAAAGCAAAAAAGAAAATTTAAATTCTTAAATTTTAGCAGCCGCAGTGCGCGCTTGACTCAGAAGGTAGAGATCCGTGGTTTAAAGCCACCTCTAGGCAAGTTTTATAACATCAGTAAGGAAGGAGGCGTGAAACTTTTTCCAAATGCTGCTCCGCGGTGCTCTGTAACCGTAAGGGGCCACTCATATAGGACGTCATGCAATAAGGGGAAGGGGGTCCAGATTATAAAGGACGTCACTTTACATGACATTTTTTATGTTAACATGTGTTTTTATGAAGTTAACGCAGGGGAATGTTATGCTTTTATTTATCGTAATATAGGAAAGAAATTCATGTCCATATTTATTTAAATTTTATTTTTGTATATATAAATATATTGAATATATTACAATTAATTATATATTGCTCAACCCTTGGTAGTTTCTCGTATCATATATATCATTAGTTGATCGCTACGGGTTTTGCTAATTCTTTCTGCGAAATTCGTCCCCAAGGACTAAGTGTTGATATCATTTATGATTTTTAAATAGAGTTTTACAAATATTTGTCTGAAGGGAATTGCTTGTGTAGCAATTAATAATGATTGTCTTAAGCGAATATTACAAATGGTTATCCAAAGGGAGTACGTTGTGCAGCAATCATTACATAAAGCATTTTTTTTTTTTTTTTTCCATGTGTGGCAAGTGTCAAAGATTTTTGTTGTCTGTATATTAAAAGATGGATAAAATAGTCTTCTAAATTCGCTTATAAAATCTTACAATAATGCTCATCCGTTCGAGAATAAAGCCAATAGTTAAAAAAAAGTCCATAAAATATGGAATGAGATCAAGAAAAAGCAAGATTTGGAGGTTCAAGTAAAGACTTTGATCCAAAAGTATACCTCAATGGTCTTGAAACAAAAAGGTTCTTTAATGCTATTTTGGGCCCATCAAACAAGCAATCTATTACTTCCCATGCCAGTTCTTCCTCTTTAGATTCCCAGCTTTTTTCAAATCAATTTATTATTAAGCCAATAGATGCCACGTGAGATGTCTTTCAACACGACATTCTGAGCACAGTTCAAATTGAGACGAAGAAGGCGAAGACTCATGCTCAAGACACAATCAAAGCAGAGATCGTTGTTTTGAATTAAGAAATAGTTGCTATGAAGAGCAGAAAAAGAAGTGGCTTATAGACCAATGCTAAAGAAAAAACCATTAAAGAAAAGAAGGCCAATGTCTAGGAGCTTACGAGTAATCTAAACAAGTTAATTGGCAATATGAAGTCAAAACAAAAATTCAGGGCTGAAAAGAAAGCTGTAATATTTCAGCTAATATTTCAGAAAAAAGCTGTAATATTTCAGGTAATATCCATAAATTAGGTAATATTTATTGCATCATATAAAAATAAGTTACAATAATAATATTGTAGAAAATGAACATTAGTTTGTTTGTATAGGTCTTTCGGTACTGTAGGTGTTCGCTAACCACCTGGTAGTGAAAAAAGCTCTTAAAGTACGTGACGGAATCTGGCGCCCTAATATTGAGGTAGAATAATCTGAGATATTGCGTGTCATCATTCAACTTGCAGAACATGGATCTGCTGCCCACGAGAAAAGACAATCTGAAGTGTATAGGGTGAGAGTACAACTTTAGATAATAAATAATTTTAATGAACTATGTTAGGTCTATATTTGGTGTGCGGCCTTGGCGCAGTGGTTAGAGCGCTTGCTTAAGAAGCAGAAGATCCAGGTTCAAAACGAACTTTAGTCATATATTCGCGTCACGGTAAGGAAGGAGGCGTGAACCTCCTAGTTAAGTGCATTTCCGCGGTGCTCTGTGATAAGACCGTTAGGACTTCTTGGGGCACCTAAATATCAAAAGTTAAAAAAAAAAGGTTTCAATATAACCTTTCAGCCTCTAAACTTATTCCCTGATTTTTTTTTAATTGCTTTTAAAGAGCCTAAAATTGTTGGATGAGCTTGGTCCCAAGCTCGAAAGGAGAGGTTACAATCTTAGCAGAAGTGCTTTATATACTCGTTTGCTGCCAAAACGGAGCAATTCGCTTGAAGGAAAGAGACACATCCGCACGATTCCAGTTAAGTTGATGCGGGCTCAAAATGACCTCCATTTAAATCACGTGGATGGTCCATTTTTTACAGCAACTATAAAGAATGTGGAAGAAGTTTGCTCTTTTTCGGGCCCCAAGGATGTGTGCTTTATAAGTCAAGACAATAAAGCTTGGATCCCTATAGGAATCACCGCTGCCAACAAAAACGCTCCTATGTTGATGCATATGGAATATCGAGTTTCTCTTCCTGATTATGATTGGGTAATTGCAGCAAAGCACAAACTAATCCCGTCCATTTACGCAGGTATTGCAATCAAACCAGATGAGCTTGGAAAATCTGACGCAGTTTCCTATTCCAGTCACACTTATGTTGCTATTCGATCCGGAAAGCATTCGTCATCAACATCATATGCTTAAGGATTGGACTTTGAACAACTTTTGATTTTGCCAGAGTTAGATTCTATCACAAAAGATCCTTTGACCAAGTTGGTCAAGCTAGTGGTTGTCTTCAGTGTTGATGGTGGACCAGCTGAAAATCCACTATACGCTCAAGTCATCGAAATTGGTATAGCCTTCTTTTTCAAATTTTTTATTGCGGTCTATCAATACAGTTATGTTTTTTCTAATTTAAATATCTATTTTGTTTACAGCAGTTCATCATTTCCTTACAAATGATTTGGATGCCTAATTCATCATGTATAATGCGCCAGGATGGAGTGTTTTCAATCTAGCCGAGAAAAGGATGGCTCCACTGAGTAAAGATTTGGCGGGATTGATCCTACCTTATGATCATTATGAACCTCATCTAGAATCTAAAGGTATTCAAATTAATTTTTAATATCAATTCTATATCAAAATACAATATATATACAAAGCTTAAGGAGTTAACTATCTGCATTGCGACTTATATTTAAGGCAGAACAGTGGATCTTCTTTTGGAGAAACAGAACTTTGAATTTGCTGGAAAGAGCTGTGCCTCGGTCTTTTCAAATCTGATGATTGACCAGTTTCCAACGGTGGCCGAGTATATCGATCCAGAAAAAAAGACAGAGCTCGATGTCCATCATCTCTTATCAAAGGATCAAGACAGGTTTGCCTCTCATGTGCGTACCAGTCAATATTTCACTCAAATTGTAAAATTTGAAGATCCCGGATGTTGCGCTTTGAAAAGGAGCTCTTACTTCCATGTTATTCCTGGTCGATTTCTTCCTCCACCTATTCCAATCAGCCAGTCAGAAGATGGCTTGAAAGCTGTATCCATTTCAGACGTTGCCAGCAAGAATCGTTTTTCTTCAGCATTTTTTCTTATCGCTTCCAATATTCAGAGCACCATTCCTCGATCATTAAAATCATTCAAACCTCCTTCTTACAATCTGTTTTGTCCCTCTGTGCAATCAAGTTTGTCTCAGAAAATCTGCAAGTACTGTAACTTGTACTTTGCCTCGGCTATACCAAATGGCTATTACTCTTTTGCAAGTCAGGCCTGTTCGGATTGCCGCCAAGCGCAAAAAAGAGTTAATGGCCGTAGTTGATGAGAACGCGGCCTTTGCTGAATGGTCCAATGAGGACGAAATCGAAACGGAGGGCCTTCATATTCCGAATGATTCAACTATTTCAGACAAACCGGACTGTTCTTTTCCAATCATATCAATTAACGATCACTTAAAAAAATCCTTGGATAGATGATGAGTAAGGCAAGTTTCCATGATACACTTTGATTAAATTTAATATGCTGGATAAGACTAAAGTAATATTAAATAATTTATTTTTTCTTTCAGAAAGGCAAAAGAACAAAAACATACGTGGAAATACCTAATCAGATTCTGAATGATATTTATAGGGGCAGGGGGGGCTCAATTTTATGTCGTCCTTTTTTAAGGGTAGGGGGGTATAGGAAAAAAGGACAATTGGTGACAAAGGAAGGGGGGCGGGGGTCAAAAAATGTCTTATAAATGGTCACGTCCTTAATGGACGGCCCTTAAGGATCTCTTAGGGGACCTAAAATTTTAAAAAGAAAAAATGCATTAACTCAATGCCCAAGGCTGCAAAAAAAATTCTTGCTGCCAAAATACCACAAATTGAAAGTTTTTTTAGGTATGACCACAAAACTCTGCCAGAAATTTTGAGTTGACTAACAGCTTTTGATGAAACAATCGCTAAAACATCTAATCTCTAAAAGTGAAACTTTGCGATAAGCATTTTGCACACAGGGATACAAAATCTCTATGTATCCTCAAACTGTTTGCAATCTTATCAATAAATACTTCAGGTTAGCCAAGAGACAAGTTATAAATTCTTTGATATTAAAAATTGAAATTAAAGGTAAATTTAGTTCATTAAATTTAGGCTTCTTGTAATTTGGTTCATTAAATTTAGGCTTCTTACACTGATAGAGCTAGCTTAATAAAAAAAATTGGTAAAGACACTACCCCTGAACATTAAACGTGTAACATCAACGCTATTCATTTATGTATGATTGATGTGGTGTTAACAAAAATAAATTTGATGCACATGTTTTTGATTATAACCCTGTTGGTGGTAATTTGGAAAGTGTAGATTATAATCAAGGTGATGATGAAGATGGGACTGAAGTTGGTAATGGTATTCAAATTGTTCATACAGTTAGTGAAGATTCTAATCAATTATTGAAACTTAAATATAAAAAAATATTTGGAAAAAGTAAGAAAATTGGTTAATAAGTTGCGTAGATTACCAGTAATGATGTATGAACTTCAACCAAAGTAGTTAAAAAGTTCAAAAAAGAAAAAGATTTGATTAGTGATTCAAGGACAAGATGGAGCAGTTATCTTGATATGCTTGACGTTTTTTGGAGGAGCAAACAGAAGTAAAAATAGCTCTGGTTGGTATGAATATTGATTTTCCTCTATCTAAAAACGAGCTTGATGTCATTAATGAACTTTGTGTTGCTTTAAAACCACTAAAATTGGCCATTAATGCTCTTTCAAAAGCTGATCTTTTGGATTCTGAAGTTGTAATTGAATTGACAAGAAAAAACTTCATAAACCTAAACACCGATAAGTCAACTCGTTAAACAGTTATTTGAAAATTGAATCATTGAATGAAGAAACATTTCATTTAATTCATCTTATAAAGTTCTTGTCAAATCCGAATGTCTCAAATAAAGATGACCAATTTGGCAACAAGATTAAAAAAAAAGAAGATTACTAATCCTTCTACTAATCTCGATTATTTCAACCGCCTGACGATAGCTCTGGTGTTGACAACAAAGTAAATAGTTTGAGCAGCCTAAGCGCACTGGTGAGCGCATTTGCCTCAGAAGCTAGAGATCCGAGGTTCAACACCACCTCTGGGCAAGTTTGATAACATCGTTAAGGAAAGAGGCGTGAACGTCTTTCCAAATGCTGCTCCGCGGTGCTCTGTGATATTACCGTAAGGACTTCTAGGGACATCTAAAATAAAATTAAAAAAAAACAACTGTTAATATAACTGATAACGTAAAAACTATTAAAACTGAATTGAATTTAATTCAACAACTCACATTTTTATTGAACAATCAGACATTAAAATGAAACTTTTATTAAAATGAAACTTAACCATTAGGAAGTTATAACAAACCTTGTTAGAAAATGTATCGGTGTTTTTAAAGCTAGCAAAGCTTGACCCAAATATTTAGATTTACTTTTAAAACTCTTCAAACAATTCCTACTACATCAGTAGAAGTTGAGAAGATTTTCGAGTCTTCGACTGTTTATAACTAAAATAAGAAGTTCTTTATATGATGAAACTTTTTAAATCTATGGGGAAATGATATTATTTACTTTTGTTCTTATTAATGATGATAAACAAATAATTAATTTTACACATACTTTGTTTTACTTTTGTGTATTCTAACATAACTAAAATAAAGTTCGAAATAGTTCGAACATTTTTAAGTAATTGTTCGAATCTGTGTTCAAGTTCAAACTTTTAAAAAAAAGTTCTAACTGGGTCTCCCATTACTAACATTCGTCATGAAAATAACACATTTATTTCCTACGAGTAAAAAAATCGTGCTCAAGCAGATGGTGTTAATGTGCAAACATCAAAATCAAAATATGCAAGATTTGATGGCATATTGTATGTTTTAAAAATTTGTAATTAAAACTTGAGTATAAAATAACTAACAAAAGTTCATTCCTTACTTTTGTTATGAAAAGAATGCATCCTATCATTTAAGAGTTAAGAATTAATTACGATAATTTACTTGAGACTCTTCTACGTGAGTTTTGTAGACTGGAGGGTCTATACTATGAAAGTGTTGACAAATCTGAAATGATAAATCTTAAGAAAACTCTATTAATATTAAAATGTAAATTCCGATCTAAACTGCGGAAACATTAAAAAACCTTCTCAAGACTTCTGTAACATGAGTGAACTTGGATGGCTGAAAATATAACAGTTGACAGAAAAGACGTTGCAGTAGGTCCAGGTAGAAGGAGCAAGGACTGGGAAGATTTAGATTATAGAAGCAAATAATCTAAGGCAATAATAAATCAATTAAATTCAAACCAAAGCAAAAAATAGTAAGTACTAACTGTTCTCATGAAAAATACTACAAATTCTGATAAAGTTAAATGCACGCAGAAAAGTTTTCCAATAAAAACAAAAACCGAAGATGCCTTGAGCTTATAAATTCAGTGTTATCAGTCTGATGAACAGTATCAAATTAGTAGAAATTCATCCATAATAAATGAGAAACCCATTTGCAAAACGCGCTAAGTCCATATTTTCTCGGTCCATTTTTAGGAACAAAAGTTTTTTAATTGGTCAATTTAACATTTAAATAGATGATAGATTTCAGTATATAGAATGTGGAAATGAAATTAACTCAAAAATTTTATCTTTATGACTTAGCGCGTTTTGCAGATGGTCTTCACATAATGCAGATGGGCTCCTCACATAATGCAGATATTTATCCTTCATTTCATGAAATTAAGAATGAGAGACAAAAATGTTACCATAAGGGTTAAATGTGACAGAAACATCTGCTTTAACTCCTCTACAAGGTGTTTTTATTCATACTCTGACAGGTTACTAACTGCCTTTATGAGAATATTCGCCTAAAGTAGAGAGGGGAGGGAGGGGATTTAAATATATACTTCACTTTAAAGGTGGTTTTGAAGTCAAAATGGGTATAAATAAAAATATACTGATACAAATATTGGCGAGGCCCAAGTTAATGAGCAAAGATTTTTTCAAACAATGATTGTTCCACTTAAAATAACCATCATAAAGGAAAATGTATGGTTAAAAAGAAACCCTCTTGTAAATTACTGTAGACCTATACATTCCAATATAAAAAGGATATGTGTAAGAATGTGCTCCGCGATGGAAATCTTAAGGAAACTATATTTATGTTAATGTAATTTTGCAAAAGATTATTATAAAGAAGTGAGCGATAATAAAGGTTGTTTTACTTCATCAAACTGGCGACGAAGATAAGAAAAAAAGAGGATTTAAATAAACATATTTACCATGGTTACCATGGCTATAAAAAAACTTAATCTACCAAATTTTCCACCATTTTCATCTACGGAAGATGCAAGTTATTTTCTAGCTGGAAACGCTACATTAAACGATTCGAGTTACTTTGCAATTCACTTATAATTATAGATGATAAGCAAAAACTTTCGTTACTTCTTACTTTAATTGGAGATAGCACTTACGAAATTTATGAAAACATTATGCCGCAAGATACGCTGATCTCATACCAGCAAGCTGTCAAAGCTTTTAATGAACACTTCAAACCCCAAGTAAACCCGAGCTATGAAATTTTTATCTTTCGTAAAATGGCTCAACGTTCAGATGAAACCACTCAGCAGTTTTTCGTTCGATTACACAAACAAGCTCTTAAATGCGAGTTTGCCGATAAAGATAAAGAAATTAGACAACAAATTGAGCTTAGTACAAACATTTCAAAACTTCGTAAATACAGTTTTCAAAATCCTAACAAAACTTTACAAGATTTGTTAATTTCAGCAAAAATATTCGAACTGATGGATAATCAAATAGAAGAACTGGAGAAAGAAACGAATAAACAAAGCAAAGTAAATACAGTCAAGAAAACAAACTTACCACTAATCAGTAAAGAACCACATGAGATTATAAATAAGTCGCTGAAAAAAATTTGTTATCGATGCGGAACTGAATTTCCGCACACTAATGCATGTTTAGCGTTAGGGAAAACTTGCTACTCCTGCGAGAAAATTGGACATTTTGGAACAGTCTGTAAAAGTAAGAAATAAAAAGAACAGAATACAACAACATATCGAGAGAAATACCAAAGAAATGAACAAATTTATACAAAACCAATAAATACAATTTACAAAGATATCAATGAATCCGAAAATCCTTGCGCAAAGTTATATCAAGGAGACTTGTATTCTGTAAATGCTAACAAGATAAATACTAACGCAGTCGAAAACTTCGAGGTAACGATTAATATAGAAAATATACCAATAACCGTTTTAATAGATATCAATAACCGTTTTAATAGATACCGTTTTAATAGCTTCTATCAATATTCTAGACTTTAAAACATTTGAAAAGATAAATAATTTAATCAAAAGACCGCGGGAAAATAGGAAAACTTCGTAACTACCAAGTTAAGTTGAAAATAAATGAAAGTATACCACCACTCGCACATAAAGAAAGGAGATTTTCTTTTGCACTTAGAGAAAAAGTTAAAGATGAACTTACAAAGCTTGAAGCAGAAGGAATAATTGAAACGGTAACGGACGAAGCGACACCATGGATAAGTCCAATGGTAATTGTTCCATAAAATGACGGTAACCTAAGCTATTGGAAGAACGCGTTTCCCGACTCCAACCCAAGACAATGTTATAATAAAACTTAAAGAATCAGCCGTTTTCTCAAAATTAGATTTAATGAAGGCATTTCACCAGCTCGAACTTGCGCCGGAATAGAGATCAATTACTACATTTCAATCCGAAACTCAAACTAAACGTTTCACAAGACTTAATTTTGGAGTAAATTCTGCGCAGGAAGAACTACAAAACGCTTTACGAGAAGTTTTGAAAGATATAGAAGGAACTCTTAATATTACTGATGATGTTTTGATATTCGCTTTAAATGCAAAACGACACGATTCAATATTACACAAAGTATCAGAAAGATTCAAACAGAGAGGTTTAACTCTAAACTTTAAAAAATGCTTATTTGGAAAAGAAAAAGTCAAATTTTTTGGATTTATATTTTCAAAAGAAAGAATGCAACCAGATCCTGAAAAACTTGATAATATCAAAAATATGCCTATACCAGAAAACACTAAAGCTCTCCAAAGCTTTCTCGGGCTTATGAACTATTTTAAGCGTTTCATTCTCCACTACAGTACAATTACTTATCTTTTACGAAACCTTCTTCATAAATTCATCGTGGAACTGGAACTTTGAGTGCCAGCGTGCATTCGATAGACTGAAAAACGCTATGACATCAGACTCATGCGTTGGGTACTTCGATCCCAACAAAGAAACTACAGTCTTCACCGATGCAAGTCTTGTAGGCATATCTCGAAAAGCTAGAAAAATATGTCAACTTTACTGCTGAATACGCATGTCCTAAAGCCCTTTCACTACAAGATATTCAAAGAGAAACCAAAGCCGATCCTATTCTACGAATACTTACAGAGCTAGTTGCCACTAATACCTGGTATAAACTAACACATCCGAATTGTCCTTCAGAAATAAAGTTTCAAAAAGAGTTACTTGCTTACCGTTAGATTAGCCAAGAACTTACAGTAAATCAAACATCAGACATTATCTAAAAGCAAATCGAATTATTATTCCACGATCACTAGAGATTACGGTTATACAACTGGCGCATAATAGTCACATGGGACTCGAGAAAACCAAAGCACTACTTAGATAGAAAGTTTACTTTCCAGGGCTAGATACTAAAGTAGAACAATATATAAAACAATGTGCAATTTGTCAAGCACTTGGTAAACAAAATCCACCAGCCGAACTATTAATCACACCAACACCATCGGAAGTTTGGGACACACTTAACATTGATTACCTTGGTCCTTTACCTAACGGATTTTATTTGGTAGTTCTCATAAACTAAACATCAAAATTTTTGATTGTCAATATTATAAATAATACATCCACTGACCTTCTTATTGATTTTCTACAGAAAACGATCACAGTATATGGAATACCGAAAAAAATTATTAGCGATAATGGACCACTTTTTACTTCATTCAAAATAAAGATGTTTTTTATCAAACTGAATATTGAACATAAACGAATCACGCCGCTTTGGCTGCAAGCTAACGCACAAGCCAAATCATTTATGAAACCACTGATGAAAACAATACTAGCAGCACATATTGAACGAAGAGACTGGAAAAAGCAGTTATACAACTTCCTGTTTTCCTACCGTACCACTCCCCATTGCACAACTCGAATACCACCATCTACACTCATGTTCAATTGCCTTACAGGTTTCACAATACCCTCATTTTAGACAAGGGTTAATACACATATTAATGATCAAGCCAAGAAGAGACAAGAAAATGCTAAGTTATACAGAAAGAAATACCACGATTCAAAATACCACGCAAAAAACCCAAATTTAAATATTGGAGATGCAGTAATGATAAAACAAAAAAAATATAACAAAACTACGGCACCGTTTGAATTTAAACCCTACACAATTACGGCAAAGAACGGTACAATGATTACTGCCAAATCTCCCGTTGATAACTCGCAAAAAACTCGGAATGCTTCACACATGACGAAAATACCAATGGATATACAATTCAATCCGACACCAATTAAAGAAGAGAGAGACGAGGAATATTCTCAGAACGAATCAGTTTCACCAGAAAAGGAAATAACAACTACTATGTCGATGCAACAAAGCCATTATCAAGAACCGAATCCGAAGACACATCCAAACAGAGAAAGACGTCCTATAGAATTATGGAGGAAATATTAAAACATTCCCGAACTTAAATAGTAAAACATTTCATTTAAAGAAGGAGAAGATGTAAGAATGTGCTCCTTCAAAATTACATTAACATAAATATAGAAAACTATATTTATGTTAATGTAATTTTGTAAAAGATTATTATATAGAAGTAAGCGATAATAAAGGTTGTTTTACTTCATCAAAATATGCTCCTGTTATGAGTCTAAAAAATTGGACAGCATTGCAACTACAGCTCTTAAACTCAAAATCTATTACTTGTGATTTCCCCAACTGATCATAAACTCTTGGAACATGGAGTAAGGGTATCTGAGGCATTAGAACTGCCAATTGGTTATTACTCACTACTACGTTACTAGAGTCACTAGAGGCTCCGAATAAGGAAATTTGCGAAGCTAGATTAAACCATACAGCAAAGATAACTAGCAATAACCTTCTAACTAGAAAGAATGTTATTATGAAGCAGGACCAATATATACCTTTAAATAAGAAGTAATCCTGCAATATCAAACATTTCAAAAAACACGTTTTTATCTTAGTTAATATCGTTATAACGAAAGCTTTTTTATTAATAATAGGTTTTTCTTTTTATGTTTTGTTTTAAGAAAGTTTATATGAGATGATACAGTATTTTGATTTTTTTTTTTAATCAGTAAATTTGCGCGTTTTGGTTTGATGTACCTAAATTTTTTACGCGCACAGGTAAAACTTATTATGAAACTTACATTAAAAATTAGCGGTATTCTATTTAATAGTACTTTAGATCAAGGAATCGTGATACGCATCGTAGGTACGCGTAAAATTTATTTTTAAAAGCAAATTTAAATTTTTTGACGCAAAGTACAATGGTATTGAAGTATCACATGTTTATATATGAAAGTTATATAATTTTTTCACCTTTCTGACTCACTGTGTAGCGCTTCAACATAAAAATTTTAAAACTTTAATAAAAAGAGCAATAAAAGCTATCTTTTTATCCTTAAAATAAATTTAGACTTACGTTATTTACAAATGTTCTCAAATTTTGTCTCCCTTTTATGTTTAAATAAGTAACAGTGGTCAACCAGGCAGCAATATACGATCATAATGCAACATGGGTTATACAGTATGGGTTTGACAAAACTATAACTTATTATCATTTCTCATGAGGAAAAAAACATCGAATAGAGCTGGACAAGGAATTACATTTTTCTGTTTTTTAAATTCCAATGACACAAAAATTCACATTTTTTAAAAATTAAATTATTTTAAAAAAAAACTCTCACAAGATTAGTACAAAAAATGAAATATTATTTAAGTTTAAACTTTACTTAAAAAAATTCATTTTATGCGTTACTTGTGGCGTTCAATAACTGAAGATTAAACAAATTTTTCTACTTCTGGACTGCATAAACTTTTCAGAAACTTTTGGACTGCATTATTGTTTTTAGAAATTTCTGGACTGCATTATCGTTTTTAGAAATTTTAATCTGTTTGGATTCTATTGTTGTTGTTTTTTAAATACATTTTGACAACTAAAAAATACTTATTTGACAGGAAAACGGACTTTAAATGATTATTTTATTATAAAACTTTTTATTCTTCAGAATATTACACTGTAAAAAATCATAACTACATATCATAATTGTGAAATTGAAGCTTCATTTTATATTGCTCAATATTCTTCTTCTGAAAAAGGCTTGAAAATAATGTTATCATTGTTTTTATTTTTGTCACGGATCTTACTTTTTATATAAATTTCCATTAAACGTATATCACTTTTATGAGTAATCTAAAAAAAAATTTTTCAGTAATATTTTTATTATTTAAAAATTATTTAAAAACATTCACGCAAATAAACCGCTACGAAACGGAAATTATTACCTTCCAAAGGTAACTTGGTCCATCTACAAGTTTGGGACTGATACCAACATGGGTTTGCACTAGTTGTAAGCACTCAGTACCATGAATAAATTCAGTCTCACTGCACTAGCATATATATATATATATATGTATATATATATATATATATATATATATATATATATATACATATATATATATAAATATATATATATAATATATATATATATATATATATATATATATATATATATATATATATATACACACACACACACACACACACACACACACACACATATATATACACATATACATATATATATGTATATATGTATGTATATAAATATGGGGCCATCCAAATATTACGTACGCAAAAATCTCACAAGTTTGGGACTGATACCAACATGGGTTTGCACTAGTTGTAAGCACTCAGTACCATGACTAAATTCAGTCTCATTGCACTAGCATATATATATATATGTATATATATATATATATATATATATATATATATATATATATATATATATATATATATATGTGTATATATATATGTATGTATGTATATATTATACATACACACATACACATATATATATGTATGTATGTATGTATATATTATGGGGCCATCCAAATATTACGTACGCAAAAATCTCCAGGTCTTGACCCCCCATTACAACTCGAACATATTTATACCCCCTTCTCTTCCTTATGCGTACATACAATTGGTGGTCTTCTCCCTCCCTCTCTCTTCCCCCATATAAGTTTTATATGCTTGGTGGTCCCTTCTCCCTAATTCTATTCACGCATGCGAATGTGATCACTATTTTTTTGCGTTGTTCAACCTTTATAACCTTAACAGGCCATTAACGTGAGCGGCGTTTACCTTTAACTGGGCAAAAGTGAACGTTTTTAATTGGCAAGTGAACGTGAACTGTCACCTCAATTTTATTCGTTTGGATCCTCACCTCCTCCCCATATGCACTCGTACGCAAATTACTCAACTTGGGACATACCCCTTCCCCCTTGGTGCATTTGTAATATATGGATGGCCTCTATATATACATATGTATACATACATATATATATATATATATATAAATTAAATAAATAATATTAAGTTATAATTTCCATTTATTAGCTATAAACAATAGATAAAAAATCATTTTTAGCTGAAGAATAACTATAATTATTGGAATGTTTACTTAGCAAGCTTTATTTGAAAAGAAGTTCACGCCTCTTTTCTTACCAATGTTATAAAACTTGCCCAGAGTTGAACCACAAATCGCTTTTGAGGCAAGCGCGCTAACCACTTTGCTATGGCTGCTCAAAGACATACGCGCATTAAAATTCTTTAATGCACTTTAATATTACTCCCACCGTGCCTCACTGTTTTTAGAGTATACGAAGGGTTGTTTTTTTGCTTCATAGTATGCTAGCAAAAAAAATTCCAAATAAAAATGTTTTCTTTTGGAAAAACATTTTATGGACTAATGAACTCAAGTTGATTTACTTCCAGTCTGATCGGAAAGTATATGTTAGGCGTCCTATGAAGCAAAAAAACTTTGTATACTCTAAAGACAGTGGCATGGTGTAGGTAATGTTAAAATTTAAACAGGATGGTAATAGTCCACTAGTCAAAAATGATGGAGATTTAGATGAATACAAATACAAAGATGTATTACAAAACGTAACGCTGATAATAACCTACTTGTTACTTGGATATTAATGCACAATAACGATCCAAAGCATACTGCGAGATCTGCAAAGTTTAGGTTTGAGAAAAATAAAATGAATGTTCTAGAATGGTTACCCCAAAGCTTCTATCGAAGCCGCTCAGCCGAAACCAAAACTTTTATATTTATACAGTGAAAGTTTGCTACCTTGCGTATCTAACTATATTACTTGTATTTTCAAAATACATTCTGGTTATTTTAAAACCTTATTCTAAAATAATCAAACATTTAAAAATAAAACAAATTTGTTTTACAATGGAAACTAGTGCAAGTTATGCAATTTAAAGTTGGTGCAAAACTAGTGCAAGTTCTGCAAACTTAAAGAATCTTGGTATAAAATGAATTTTACACCAAGATTCTTATTATTCATTCGTGTTGTAAAACAATTGTTGTGGAAATAGAAACAATTTGGTTCATGCAAAAGTTGCTGAACAACAAAATTGAACAACTATTTTACATTATTTTTACAATTATTGGAAACCAAGCTTTAATAATATTAATTTTTTAAGCATTGGCAAAGATCTCGAAGCCAAATTTTTGGTACATCCCTACATTATATAAATATATCACTGTGGACCAGAGTGACCGCCAGGTTAATTTGTTCCTCAGGTCTGATATTTCTTTTTTCAATAGCTAGGTATAATTAGTAGACACCATTTATAACATTTAGAATTTCTAGGGTGTTGGAATTTTCAAAAAAAAATTAAGACAAAAAAAATAATAGCTATTACTTATCACTGTGGACCTGAGTGACCAGATTAAAATGTTCCCCAGGTCTGATTTTTTTTTTCAATAGTTGGGTATACATTAGTAGACACTATTTATAACATCTAAAACTTCTGGGGTGTTAAAAAAAATTCAAAAATACCTGTAACTTATCCCATACAAATAAAAGCACAAAGTAAAAAAGCTTTATATTAATTAGTTATTTTATAAGTCTAATTGCTATAAATAATATACTTTACAATATATACCTGAAATTATAAACATTAAATTATATAATTATTCAATTTATTTTATGTTTTTTGATGCAAACTCGACAACACTGGATTTTAGCCGTTTTGCATAATCTATATGGTTAACTCTTCGTTTGTATCTATTCCATGTTTTTTTGAATTCATGATGAATAGCTTCTTCTGTTTTCTCAAAGTAAACTCCTAGGCCGCAGTCATTAGAATGAAGAAAAGGAAGTATAAGACATACTGCTAAGTGAACATGTAACACTGAGCTCAATACCCTCAAATGTGACATCCACGTATTCAATCAAATCTGCATAGGACTTTTTAAACTCCAGAACAGCAGTGCTGATGTTATCCCCTGCTACCATACCAAATGCTTCTACTTGAAGGCATTTAAACTTTCTAAGACAGTTTAATAATGGTCATATTTTCAAAGTCATATTTTCCATTGTTTATAATACCTCTTTCAAGTATATCCACCAACTTCAGGAACTTGCTTGCATTGTTTCCGTCAAGTCCTATGCCTTGGTATTCTCGAAACATGATGTAGTTTGATTGTAACCACTTCTCGAACAAAGGCCATACACTAACTAGAAGTACTGCAAGTTTACTTACTATTCCCATTAGAACATAGAGCTCAGGAACAGGAACCAACTCCTCAAGAAGAGTTTCAGGATCTTCCTCTTTGTACAAAAGTCTTGGATTTGTAACATTTTTAAAGTGTGACATTTTTAACTTATTCTTTCCGTCAAGGGTAAAGTTGTTGTAATGATTATTCAATAACCTAAGTGTTCTCTTGATACCAGGCTCAAGAGTGCAGGATCCTCACAATATAAACAACTGTATTTCCCAGCATGACTATTAATTCTAAACACTGAATTTGCATATTTAAGATCAAATGCAACATAAAACTTTACATCGTTTAAATTCAGAGGCTCAATAAGCTTCCAAAGATTATCATTAGAAACCCCCTCAACAATTGCTATAAGAAAGGATCTCTTTACTCCAGCCTCATCTAGCTTTGAATCTGAAGAAGTTTTTTCCAGGGGATTAAAAACATTTACAGTAACTTTAAGGAATTTCTGACCTGAATCCAAAGATATTCTCAATAATGGAGTCATGTGGATCTATTCCTCTTTCTGTAATGAGGTGCTGTATAAAATTAGATGTATCTTTTACATGAGCCAATGTTCTAGTAATGACTTCTTCTCCATCCATAAAACCTACTTCTTTAGAAGTGTAAAATTCATCCATACGGTTATGGAGAGCTTCAATTTTTTCAAAGATATTCGCTTCAATGCAGGTTTGAGTTTCTATACTAGATCTATACTTGGAACAAAAATTCTTTGTTTGATTTTTTGAAAGCTCAAGAGATTTAACCAACTCCGTAACAGTACCAAAGGACACTTGTTTCAGCTCAATTCGGCCAGTTTTTTTGTCAGGAGTCCCAACCACAATGTTGAGTAGCCAACTGAAACTTCTATCCACTACAAATATTTTCAGCTTCCATCCGTGCTTAAGTATACCTGGCAACATACATAAATAAAATATGTTTATTATTTGGAATTTTATAATATGTATTTATATTAAAAGAGCAGCTCAATATACTTGCCTGAGGCTACCCGTTCTAGATATTTAGGTCCAAGCTGTTCTGATGCTTCAATGAGATTGTTGACAGCTCTTCTCTCTGTACAGATATGAGCTACTCTTTGCACTAAATATTTTTGTTTGAAAACAAATGAACAAATTTTTTAACTAATAAAATATTTTATTAAGTACAATCAATTTTTTTATGTGAAGCATTATATATATAAAAAAATAAAACAACAATAATAATAAAATTCAAACCTACAAAACCAAAGTATCTTGAACATAGTCTGGAAGACTTTGCACGTTTAGAATCATTAGAAGCATTGATTTTATCAACAATGTCATCGATATTTGATGATCTTCTAAGATGTAATCTATCAACCTAAAATAATGGAAAAAATATTGATCAGTAAGTGATATTATTTTAGCATACTAAATGGTGTTTTAGTCTATTATTCACACTATGTAAGGTCAAATTTTAACTATATATACTATATAAGTAAATTTTAAGCTTACACTGTAAACAGTGAGTAAATAGTTAATAAATAAATAGTAAATAGTTGTTTATCTTATACAAAACACATCTTATACAATCTTATATACGTGTTTTGTATAACTTATATGTATATACTACATACATACACATTATACTTAAATACCTCAATGCATGTCATACTTAAACTAAGTGTATGTATATACATATACTTATAGTACTGTATATATAACATATAAAGTTATACATTTTAAATCTACGCATACAATAGAAAAACTGAAAGTTTTTTAATAACACATTTTTTAATGTATATGTATAATAAGATGTATTTAAAAAAAAAATCTGTTCTATATTTTTAGTTAAGAA